>NW_028261382.1:65618400-65918400 GCF_051295495.1 Thamnophis sirtalis
ATCAACTGCCTTCTGAGTCAGACATCAGTGAGGCAGAAGAACAACTGGAGCCTGTTCCCAGTGTGCACATGCACAGAGTTGCCAGACAAAGGGAACAGTTAAAGAACAGGGGTCGACTTGGGAGTAAGGCCACAGGGGGACGATGAATGGCCCCTCCCAGAGGAAATAAAAGAGGAGCGAAAGGGGAGTGGAGTTTGCTGGAGAGACAATTATTTCACTTATTGGTTTGTGACTCTCCAAGACTCCTTGACAGGTTTTGCAGATATCTGCCTGGCAGCTCTCCAAGCCAGATAAGGTCTATGACTGTAAATCCTGTGACTGTAAAATGAGCAGAATTCACAGTCAATTAATAAAAGGGGTTTTTGTCTGGACTAGGAGTTTGCTTCCTGCTCTTGGGAAGCCTCAGTCAGAACAGGCACCACGAGATAGGAAGACCACAAACACTGGTAACATCTGAACCCATTTAAGTTCAGCGCCCCCTCACAAAAGCCAAGATGAAGCCATGCCAAGGTTTGAGTGCAAGCCAGCTTCCTTCCCACCTCCTTGCCTTGAGAAAGAAACCATGTGGTCAATGGGTGCGCCCAAACGCAGCACTCCAGAAACTAGCAAAGCCCATGCCTCCTCCTGCCTCCTTCCCGGGGGGGGGGGGGGGGGGGAAGGACATCTCCAGAACTTAGGACCAGGCCAAGTGTGGTCTGCGTCGCAGGATTTGGTGGGGGAAGAGGAGAACTAACACAACAGTGTTGTGTCGTTTCGCAAAGGATGTGCTGACAGTTTTGTTTCTCCCTTCCCTTCTCCCTTCCTTTGTTCTCTTCCCTCCCGCCTCTCCGATTTTCTTCCTCGGTATGCCCCTTTTCTCCTTCCCCACCCCGAACCCCCCTCCCTCTCCTCCTTCCCTTCCGTACCCCCCCAGGGTTAATCAGTTGTAGGAGCCAGGCGGTCCAAGAAAACCCCAGTTCCAACATGGGGCTGGAGGCCATTATCAGAAAGGCTCTCATGGGTAAATATGACCATCGGTGGGACGAGCCCGCTCCTCTCAGTACCAATGCTTTTAACCCTCTGAATGCCAGCCCAAGCTTGCCCGCTGTTCTGCCTGTAACCTCTGCTGAAGGACAGATTGACGAGATTCATTCTTCCACGCCAGGTCGGCTCAGTTGCGTTTGACGTCATTAATCCTCTCTCTGTCTCCCTTCCTTCCTTCCTTCCTTCCTTCCTTCCTTCCTTCCTTCCTTCCTTCCTTCCTTCCTTCCTTCCTTCCTTCCAGTCTTCTCGTTGTGTGTTGTGTTGTGTGTTCGTGTCGTGTCATGCTGCCGATTAATTCCTCCCTGGGTTTCTTTGGTGTGTGTGTGTGTGTGTGTGTGTGTGTGTGTAAGCGCTTAGCCAACGTAACCCTGTCGCTGGCTTTCCGTAACCACTGACCATTTGGGCTGTCTCTTTTTTTTTCATCCTCGTTTTTCCCCACATTGTCTGCTCTGTGTCCACATTGTCCTCACGAACACGTTGTTAGAAAGGTTGGGGTGTCAGGGTAGTACGCTGGGGTTCACACCAAGGGTGGGCTTCAAAAGTTTTAGCAAGGGGTTCTCTGCCAGATTGCTGGGTGGGTGTGGCCATGGTGGCCTCCTGCACCACGGCAGGGCGTTTTTGCCTTCCCTGAGCTCCGGAGGCTTTTCGAGCCTCCGGGAGGGCAAAAACGGCCTCCCCAGGCTCTGGAGGCCAGAGACGGGCCTCTTTCCTGCCTTCCTGAACTTCCGGTAGGCCCTTTTTTGTCCTCCCTGAGCCTCCGCATGCGCCCAACACTTGCCTGCATCTAAAACGGGCCACGTGGGGACTCCTGGAGGAGCGGGGTGGGTTGGGTGGGGCCAGCCAGCAGTGGGATTTGGGGGTTGTCCGAACTGCACAGAATCTTAGCTAGAGATTCTCCCGAACCCCTGCAAATCCCCCAGCAGCTCCACCCCTTGTTCACACCCCCAGCAGTCCGGGATAAGGGACAGGAATGCCAACCCCTTGGAGACGGAGGATAAAGGGTACATATAGTCCTTGACTCACAACCGTTCATTTAGTGACTGTTTAAAGTTACATCGGCACTGAAAATAGGGACTTTCGACCGTTTCTCACACTGAACGACCGTTGCGGAATCCCCGTGGTCACATGATCAGAATTTGGACCCTTGGCAACTTGCGTGTACTTATGACGGTTGCATTGATCCCCGAGGGGAAGCTGCTGAGGTTGAATAGAACATTTTGGGAGGATCTGGGTGCTCCCTGAGCTTGCTTGTTTTCTTGCGGATGTTTCATTACCCAAACTAGGTAACATCATCAGTGCTAGCACGAGCTGCTCAGTGCTCGGCACTGATGATGTTACCCTGTTTTGGTATTCAGAGGTGGTATTCAGCCGGTTTGGGCAAACTTGTAGTCGAGATCTGCCCCGGCACTATGTCATCCTATTTAGCCATGTTTTTGATGCTGGAAGGCACACGCGCAAGCAAAGCACATGCGTGGAAGGCCGGGTGTATGCGCGGACAGTGCACGCGCCCAGCAAACCGGTGGTAAAAATAAGTGAAACCCACCGCTGTTGGTATTGAAACGTCCACAACAAAAGAACCAAGTTCAGAGAGCACCAAAGACCCTAAGGCCTCCTCCTCCACCACTCCACAAACGCCATTCCCTTCTAGCACTGATGATGTTACCTAGTTGGGTGTTGAAATGTCTCCAAGAAAAGAACTCAGCTTAGAGAGTACCAAGGGCCCCTCATTCCCAGCCTGAGCTACAAACATTCTCCTTTATTGATAGAGAACATGACGGTGGCCTTCTTAACTTCCAGGCTAGGCTTTGGAGCGATGGCCATTGGGGCCCTTCATGTGATCACATTCTTGAAGACCAAAGAGGACTCTCTGGGCCATTCACCTCCCTTTCCTTACAGACTCCCATGGAGTCGCATGTGACAGTCATTAGTTAGGGCAGAAATGGTCCCAATAGATGTAACGGATTCAGATCCTGGGCTGGTGTTGCCAATGTCGCCATAGATCTAGGGTGCATCTGGGCCCCTGACCCATCAGAAACAGAGCAGAGAGAGAAGGCCGTGTCCTCACTCTTCCTCCCAGGTCTACACCAAAGAGACATAATCTTCTCCAAATATTCTTCCAGATAATTCTGCCCCTACCTGCAAAGTTTTGGGGAGAAAACACCCCCCCTCCCCTATTTTCATAAGAGCTTGGCCTTCAGATCTTATTTTGAGAACAGTTAATCTTTGGAGCAGGAGCAGGAGCTTTCATTTCAAGATATTGGACAACCACTTGTCTGAAGTGGTGTCGGGTTTCCTGCCTAAGCAAGAGGTTGGACTAGAAGACCTCCAAGGTCCCTTGAAGCTCTATTCTATTCTAATTTCAGGAAGGGACAGCCGTTAGCCCCAAATTTTGCTAGGGTCTAATACTCTACAGCCCCCTCCTGCGATCCTTGGCAAACTTTGGAGTTAATACAGAGAGTCTTCGTTGAATGACCATTTTTTCACAGTTATGACCTCTGCTGCATCTCACGAGATCAAAATTCAGACGCTTGGCAACTGGTTCATATTTTTGACCGTTGCTGTGGTCCGCTTTTGTGACCTTCTGACAAGCAAAAGTCCATGGGGAAGCTTAACCACCGGGGGACTAACTTTTTTCAACTGCAGCATTTCACTTAACAACAACCACATAGAAAGGTCATAAAATGGGACAAAACCCACTTAGCAAAAATCTCTCTTGACAACAGAAATGTTGGCCTCTCTTGTGGTCGTAAGTCAAGGACTACCTGTCATTGGGGTGAAAAAGGGGGGAGGTCTTTCTTTGTTTCTCAGCCTTCTCTCTCTCTCTCTCTCTCTCTCTCTCTCTCTCTCTCTCTCTCTCTCTCTCTCTCCCCCCCCCCCTTTTTCTGCTACCTGCTAAGCCTCGTTGTTCTGTTGTGACCAAGTCCCTGGGAAGATGCGTTGGGAGGGCACCAAACCTTTTCACTGGTTTGACGTAGTACAGGGGTGTCAAACTCAATTTCATTGAGGGCTGCATCAGGGTTGTGATTGACCTCAGGTGGAGCGGGGGGCGTGGCCAGCTCGATGTCACTTCTGTCGGGGGCTCCTATGGTGGCCCAAGCGCTCTGCCAGTGGAAACAGGCTCCCGAGCTCCGTTTTAGGTTGCAGCAGCCTCCTGCAAACCTCAGCCACGCAGCCCACCTGAGCTCCATTTTCACTGGCAGAGCCCCCCCCCCCAGGACGCAGTGTCCATGGCCGTCCCGCGGGCCAGTTCTAAGCACACCATGGGCGAGATCTGACCCACAGGCCTTGAGTTTGACACTCCTGACGTAGTATGACTTTCTCCTGGGAGTTCGAAAATGTTTTCTTTTTTTTTTTCCCTTACAGGAGGGGGGAAACCAAAGGCTGCCGCCAGAGCGAACAGTCGGAAGGCCAGATCTCCAGCACCCGGCCTGTCCTCCACCACTGAGAGGCCGCCATCTGTTTCGTCCGTTCACTCCGACGGGGACTGTAACAGGAGGACACCTCTAACCAACCGGGTTTGGGAGGACAGGCCATCATCCACAGGTACTAGCGCGTCCTTTGACACCAAGTTTGCAATTCCCGGGAGTGTCAGGCGCAGAGAATTGGGTTAGATTGTGGCATGTTCAAGCCCACACACAAGAATCTGGCCAAGTGAAGTTGAACACTAAATTGGCGTAAGATAAGGATCAATTAAATTCTGGAAGGGTTGGGTTTAGACAATGTTTGTGGCAATGTGACAACTCTAGGCTGATGACTCACTTAACTCCATCACCCATCTCTGTCTGCACTTCTACAAATAGGTGGAGTTAGAGATACACTATATTGCCAAAAGTATTCGCTCACCTGCCTTTACTCGCATATGAATTTACTGTAAGTGACATTCCATTCCTAATCCATAGGGTTCAATATGGTGTCGGTCCACCCTTTGCAGCTATAACAGCTTCAACTCTTCTGGGAAGGCTGTCCACAAGGTTCAGGAGTGTGTTTATGGGGATTTTTGACCATTCTTCCAGAAGCGCATTTGTGAGGTCACACACTGATGTTGGACGAGTTTATGTGGCCTACCACTTTGTGGCTGAGTTGCTGTCGTTCTCAAACACTTCCACGTTCTTATAATGCAGCTGACAGTTGACTGTGGAATATTTAGGAGCGAGGAAATTTCACGATTGGATTTGTTGCACAGGTGGCATCCTATCACAGTTCCACACTGGAATTCACTGAGCTCCTGAGAGCCACCCATTCCTTCACAAATGTTTGTAAAAACAGTCTGCATGCCTAGGTACTTGATTTTATACCCCTGTGGCCATGGAAGTGATCGAAACACCCGATTCTGATTATTTGGATGGGTGAGCGAATACTTTTGGCAATATAGTGTAAATGTGTTGAACAGGCAACCACACAGCAGCTTGGCTGGGAAATGCATTATCAGACATAGCAACCAGTAGAGTAGAAGGTGGCCCAAATATAAAAGACTGCCATCAAGGTGGAGTGGTTGAAGGACTGGACCTGGAATGAGGAGACTTGGGTTCAGTCTCCATAGCTACAGAAGTCCCGAAGTGACAATGGGTCTTCTGTCTTGGCCCAACAAAATCTTACATGGGAATGTTGTAGGAAAGCTTTGGAGGACATGAGATGTAAGTCTCATTCAATATTGGCACGTGGAAGCAGGGCAGCAGATGACTTTGAGAAGGTAGGCTGGTGTGGATATGAAGATGATGAGTTAGCCCCAAGGACACCTGGACTTCCCTTCTTCCTCATTGTGGAACTTCTTAAGGTGACTTTGGACCCGTCACTCTCTCTCAGGCCAGCTTAGATCCCAGGGTTGTGTTGGGCTCACCAGCGGTCGGCAGAACTGGTGGCAGACTCAGATAGTGAGGAGGAACATGGGTCAGCCCTGGTGTCTGGGGAAGACTCTGGGGCAGAAGAACAGCTGGAGCCTGTTCCTGATGTGCGCATGCACAGAGCTGCCAGGAGAAGGGAACAGTTAAGGAAGCAGGGCCGACTCGGGAGTAAAGGCACAGGTGGATGATGAATGGCCCCTCCCAGAGGAAATAAAAGAGGAGTGAAAGGGGAGCGGAGTTTTCAGGAGGCAATTATTTTGCTTAATTAGTGTGAAGATTTGTCTGTGACTCTTAGAGACTCCTTGCCAAGTATTTTCTTGTACAGTTGCATTTGGAAGATATCGGCCTGGCAGCTCTCCAAGCCTGATAAGGTCTGTGGTTGTCAATTCACCCTTGAAAGACTGTTTGCCGGGATTTTGCTGGATATGAATGCGAGGAATTCGCATTAGCTTCATAAACAGGGGTTTTGTCGGGACAAGGATCTGCTCCGTTATTTTGTGAAGCCTATGTCAGAACAGGTTGTTACTTAGAAAAAGAGGAGGGGGTTTCTACACTCCTTTTTGCTCCTCAAGGAAGGGTGGGCTATAAACCAATAAACCAGCAACAGTTTCTGTGACCTTATCTTCAGGTGACAGCATTGGAATTTCATTTCTTACACCACTTATGCATGGTGCCATCTTCCTAGAGGTCAATGAATCAGAGGTGAGACAAGGAATGAGGATCATCAAGAGGTCTCTAAGAATTTGGACCTTGACGTGGTTTGTCCAGTCAAGGACATGTGGTTTGGGTGCCCTGGTTACTTCTCTAGAGTTTCATCTGGAATGTCTCCCTCTGAGCCTTTTTCTTCTCTCCCTTCCCAAGAGTTGTCCCAAAGGCTCTTCTTTCAGAAGGCAACTGGACTTCCTTGTTTTTTCTTTGAAGACTTTTAGCTTCTCATCCTGGAAGCTTCTTCAGCTCTGACTGGATGGTGGGGAGCTGAAGGAGCTTCCAGGATGAGAAGCTAAAAGTCTTCAAAAAAAAAAAAAAACCTACAAGGAAGTCCAGTTGCCTCCTGAAAAAGCACCTTTGGGACAACCATGACCTGGATGACTGAGAATCTCCATAAATAGAATTATTTTATTGGCCAAGTATGATTGGACACACAAGGAATTTGTCTTTGGGGCATATGCCCTCCCGCCACCTTTTGTTTTCTCCTTCCTTCCTTCCTTCCTTCCTTCCTTCCTTCCTTCCTTCCTTCCTTCCTTCCTTCCTTCCTTCCTTCCTTCCTTTTTTTCTTCCTTCATTGAATAAAATAGCACAGAATTCTTTATTGGCCAAGTATGATTGGACAAACAAGAAATTTGTCTTTGGTGCAGATGCTCTCAGTGTACATAAGAATACAAGATACATTCGTCAAGAATCATAAAGTACAACACTTAATGGTAGTCATAGGGTACAAATAAGCAATCAGGAAACAATCAATATAAGTCATAAGGATTCAAGCAACAAACCTACAGACCTGCAGTCAGAAGTGGGAGGAGATGGGTGATAAGAACGATGAGAAGACTAATAGTAATAGTAATGCAGACTTAGTAAAGAGTTTGACAGTGTTGAGGGAATTATTTGTTTAGCAGAGTGATGGCGTTCAGGGAAAAACAGTCCTTGTGTCTACTTGTTCTGGGGTGCAGTGCTCTATAGCGTCGTTTTGAGGGTAGGAGTTGAAACAATTTATGTCCAGGATGCGAGCGGTCTGTAGATATTTTCACAGCCCTCTTTTTGACTCGTGCAGTATACAGGTCCTCAATAGAAGGCAAGTTAGTAGCCATTGTTTTTTCTGCAGTTCTGATTATCCTCTGAAGTCTCTGTCTGTCTTGTTGGGTTGCAGAGCCAAACCAGACAGTTGTGGAGGTGCAGATGAGAGACTCAATAATTCCTCTGTAGAAGAGAATCAGCTTTGGGCAGCTTGAACTTTCTGAGTTGACGCAGAAAGAACATTCTTTGTTGTGCTTTTTTGATGACGTTTTTGATACTAGGTGTCCATTTTAAGTCTTGAGATATGATAGAACTAGAAACGTGAACTTTTCTACTGTTGATACTGTGATGTCTAGTATTGTAAGAGGTGGAAGTATGGGGGAAGGGGGTTTCTCCTAAAGTCTACCACCATTTCTACAGTTTTCAGTGCATTTAGTTCCAGATTGTTCTGGTCGCACCACGACTTTCCAAGAGTTATGAACTCCCCCATAGATGGGATTCTGTGGTGCTGAGGGCCAGTTCTTTCACCTCAGAAGGTCTTCTCAAAAGGGGGAAGCTCTTGGTGTGAACTCTGCAAGTGCGAGGAAGTGTGAAAGGAGAGATGGGGGGGGGTCTCTTGCACACCAAGGTTAACTTCCTACCAAATTCTTGGACGAGGCTCCCCAACGCCATTCTCTTGCCTTCCTTTCCGTCATTCTGCAGGTTCAACGCCGTTTCCATACAACCCCTTGACGGTGAGACTTTCCACAGGAGTCGTGACCGGCCCGCCACCCCCCACAGCCACCGTTCTGCAGGGCAGCGCCAGCACCCAGAACCATGGCTGGGAAGAGGAGCCAAAACCGTTGCTGGTTTCACAGTATGAGACCCTCTCGGACAGTGAATGAGAAGAGAGAAGACGTGTGACGGGAAGACCAATGGACAGATGGACGTGGTGGCTATGGAACGGGTCAGGGCTGGGGGATTCTGGGAGTGTGTCTCCTTCAGATCAGCTGCCGGAGCTGTTTTGGGGGTGGGGTGGGGAGTCCTTTTGTTTAATTTTTTATGACATCTGGAAAGAGGGTATTTAAAAACAACAATCCACCACAACAAAAGAAAGTTAAATAGATTTGAAGCCTTAAAAACAACCAGGAAATGGAGCCCACCACCCCATCAGATTTGCGATGAGGCTGATGGCCAAGAGGGAGGGGCTTTGAGATGGCCAAGTCTACTCAACACTCAGGGGGGGTGGTCACATCTTCTGCGTCAACTTTCTCCTTCAGAAAGGAAAAGAAAGGAAAAGAGGGTGAAGGAGGAGTATTGGCTTGGTTAAACTCTTGCTGAGGTTCACCTTCCAGTGAAGCCCCAAGTACCTTCTTGGGATGGGCTGGTGACCTAATACTTGAATCACGTACCATCCAACCCCTTTTCCCCGTAGCTCCTCGTCTTAGCTTAATGAGGGACTGCCATGGTGGAGCTGCGGGTGGTTGGTCATCTAGAGACAATGACCCAAGGCGATCCAATGAATTACAGATCTCGTTTCTAGTCATTCAAAGCAGGGAGGGTAGGAGGGTCTTTCTCCTTGCTCTGTGCCCTTGTTTAAGTGTGAACTTGGAGCACGTTAGAAGCAGATAGCTGGAACTTGGGGTGCAGAGATGGACGTCAAGGAGAAAAACCAAAAGAGAGAAGGTTATTTGGGACAGTGGGGAGAAGAAATTGGAATATCCATTAGGGACAATTCCTCTAGACGTTAGGGCAAGGATGTCCAAACGTGGGAACTTTAAGACTTGTGGACTTCAGCTCCCAGAAGGAATTCTGGGAGTTGAAATCCACAAGTCTTAAAAGTTCCCACGTTTGGACACCCCTGCTGCTGTGGGTATCATCTATAGCAGTGTTTCTCCACCGTGGCCCCTTTAAGACAGGGAGACTTCAACTCCCAGCATCCCCCTGGGCTGGGGAATTCTTGGAGTTGAAGTCCACCCATCTTCATCCGGCTGAGCTTGAGAAATATTGATCGACAGGGTATATTTTTGTTACATTTGGGGGGGGGGGAACGATGCCAGATAATTTCAGAGGGTTATTTTTTAATTCTCGGGGTTTTTTTGGAGGGGGGTGCGAGGAAAGACTCTAAAACAGTGTTATATGCTGCTTCTTTCTTTTTGGTCGCTACCCTTGTACACAGAGGGATTTCTATGTGGTGTGCGAGATTTTTTGAGCTGTTTGTCCATTGTATGGAAATGTCCAGAGGTAACCACAATCCACCTGAATGGTCCTGTAATTCAGTAGAATGTATTAACGTAGCTCTTTTATTAAAAAAAGAAATGTGAATATATATCTATATCTATAGATATATATAGATATATATTAATGCAGACAAACACATACAAACACACCCAGATACACATCCACACATATCATTTCCAGAGTCTTATAATCACCTGTAGGGATAAAGCAAAGGGAGGCCATCATATTTTTCAAAAAAAAAAAAATTGTTTGAGAAGAATAAGAGAATCTTGCAGGAAAGTTGACATAGGTAGTTTTTGAATTGGGGCAGGGGTGTGGGGAGAGGCTCCCTCCCCCCCCTTTAGCTCTCACAAACCACCATACCTATAATTCAAAGTGGTCTCACTTGGTCATCTGTTTTCCTTCCTTTCCTTTCCCTGTCCTACCTGCGAACAATGAATCTCAGCCTTGTTAACGTTGAGCTATGTGGACTTCAGCTCCCAGCATTCCCCAGCCAGCCATGTTGGAAGTCCATATTACTTAAAAGTGGCTAAGATTGGGAAATTCTGCCCTCGATGGATGGTTGTCAGATGTTTCCCTTACTGAGTTCTTGAGGCCAAGGATCCCAGGTAGTTAAGTTTTTTTTCTGGAGCAGACTGGAGCCATGTTGGCATAGCTGAAAAAGGACAATATCACACTGTTGGTATCGCCCCAACATGGTTTAAATTTGTTTCTACGGTGAAGTTTGCTTTCCCAAGCATTTTTTTTTGTTCTAACTCATCCTCTTCATTTTCTCCTATCGATGCAGCTGCTTGTTACAGTATATTAAACTCCGGCATGCATTATTAATTTTTTGCAAAACTGGCATATGTAAAAAAAGCTCAGAAAAGATTCGGGGATTAGGGGTGGGGGGAATTAAGAAGAATCTCTCTGTTTTCCATCTGTTAAAACTTCTGGGTTTCTGAGGCTAAAGGATTCAGCCCAATTGGGCTGAAGAATGTCCCCACTTCCCCACCCCCAGTTAAGTCTTAACAATGAAGGACCTGCAATTAAAGATCGTTCTGGTGATAGACAAGTTATGTGGGGAATAAATTAACAGAAACAGATTAACAGAGTTGGAAGGGATCATCTAGTCCAATTTGCCCCAGCCCAAGCAGGAGACCCCTACACTATTTCTGACCAATGGCAGCCCAATCTCTTCTTGAATGTCTCAAGTGATGAAGCCCCCACACAACTAGAGTTCAAGCACAGTAGTCTCTGTTAAAAAGAAACCCCAAAACCTACTTGAGACAAGGCCAGATCTTGCTAAATACTCCGATAGCAGATACTATCTCACAAGGAACAAAGAAAATCAAGCTTACAGGAGTTGGCATTTAGTGTCCTGCCTAGGCTTCTCAAGAGCACAAAGCCGACTCCTCATCCCAATAAAACCCCTTTTATTTCATTTTAAAGGGAATTCCTCTCCAGCAAAGTCCCGGCCAACAGTCATGAGATTTCACAACCACAGATTTTTTATCAGGCTTGGAGAGCTGCCAGGCTGATACCTTCCAAACTCCATGCTGTAGCAGCAATTACTTGGCAAGAAGTCAGGAACAGATCTTCACCCTAAAGAATTGAACTCCTGCTAACTCCCTCCCCTTTCACTCCACTTTGTTCCCTATGTGAGGGGCCATTCACCGTCCACCTGTGCGTTACTCCTGAGTCAGCCCTTGTTCCTTATTTGTTCCCTTCTGGTAACTCTGCACATGTGCATACTGGGAACAGGCTCCAGCTGTTCTTCTGCATCACTGATCTCCAGTTCCGAAGGCAGCTGATAACTGTCACATGGCCCTCACCCCCTCTCTGCCTCTGACACAGAGCCCTCATCAAAGCCTTCCCCAGACTCCAGGACTAGCCCATGTTCTTCCCCAACCTCCTCACTGTCGGAATCTGCTCTGCTGGCGGGCCACAACATTTAAAAGCTGCTCTAGATAGTTGTCAGGGCCATGGTGTTCTTCACTATCTTAGGAAGACTGTCCAGCTTTGAAGAACCTCAAAGTTCTTCTGGGACAAGAACAATTAAGCATGCCCCGTGTACATCCCACATACCCAGTTTTCCACACAGTAAAGATCATGCATCTGCCTTAAACAGATTCAGATCCAGTCACTGTCCATATGTTACCTTACAAGGGGAGGCAATGTTGTCCGTTGTACCTTGGTGAGCTCCCATGCTGTTTATTCTTGGCCTCATTGATGCAAAGCTTACAAGGACCACCGATAGGCAAGCAAACGAAACTAAAGGTGGAAGAGAAGGGATGCCCACCCTGCCTGCCACAACTTTGTGTGTTCTAATCCGCTGCCTTGTTTTGAAAACCACCAATTAGCCGTCTTGCTTTTGAGAGCCGCAGCTGGGAAGGGGGGCAATCGTAGATCAAAAGCGTCACCCAACAGACGTGCCTAGAAGTTGTTGAGAAGAGGGATTGACCACGGAGGCTCCACCATCAGGGGGTTTTTTTGCCTTTGGAATCTCAGTTTTGTAGTCAGAAAAACTCCTTAGGGGCCACGGCATCTTCAAACCAAATCTTGCCTCCATTTCTCATCTGTGCTGTGGGGAAGAAGTGATGACAGTTGGAAACTAGCTTGCAGTGAAGAATCCTGCAGCTCCTATCTTTCACCCTTCAGTAGGATTTTTTTCTCTCCTCCGATCGATCAAAGCCAAATCTTTAACTCAATCGTTGAAAGTCAATGATAGAATAGCCAACCTTGATTTTTGTTTCATCGAAACATCTCCTGATCGGATCTTTCCAAGTTGATTTGAGGTCAGTTTCAAGAAGTCAACCTTTCTCTTTTTCTTCTTGAGTGCTGCCATAAAAGTGGCTTGATGTTTCTTTTTTGGCCAACACGGGGCTCTTCCCCGGAGGACCACACCCAGAGAAGGAGCCAACTTCGCAGTTGGCTCACAAATTCAGGAAGCCTACATGCAAAATGGCTTTTTTGAACCCGACATACAAGTTGATGACCTTCAACTCAGCAAGAGTGAAGCCCTCACAAAGGCTGTGCTTTTGAGATATACCTTGTCCAATAGTTGTTGAAGATGTAGACTTTTCAAAGGTGCCAAGTTATCTGGCACGGCTTGGATAGCTCCAGATCTACCTGAGGTTCATACAAGACAGGTGTGGTGCAGATGGATAGCAATAGCAATAGCAGTTAGACTTATATACCGCTTCATAGGGCTTTCAGCCCTCTCTAAGCAGTTTACAGAGTCAGCATATTGCCCCCAACAACAATCTGGGTCCTCATTTTACCCACCTCGGAAGGATGGAAGGCTGAGTCAACTTTGAGCCGGTGAGATTTGAACCGCCGAACTGCAGAACTGCAGTCAGCTGAAGTGGCCTGCAGTGCTGCACTCTAACCCTAACATTCTATCCCTAACATGGGATAGAAAATGCGCTAAGCCCTTTGCTTCAATCTGTCTCTTCTTCCCAAAAATTCATGTTGCTGTGCTTTAGACCTTCCTACAGCTGTGTAAATTTCTTATCCATAGCATCGCCGCCGCCTCCTCCAATCTCTTAGTTCAGTTTAGGATGGCTTTGTTGCCAACAAGGTAACTCGGCAGTGATTCAACCAGGCTGAAATCAACTTTAGGACTTACAGATAACAGAGTTGGAAGGGATCTTGTAGGACATCCTAGTCCAACACCACCACCCCCAAAAAGCAGGAGTTCCTACACCACTTTATGGACTTCCAACTCCCAGAATTCATCAGCCAGCATTTGGGGAGTTGGAAGTCCACAAGTCGTAAAGCCGTGGTTGGAGGCCCCTGCCCGAGTCTCCCTTGGACTGCACAGGTACACACAAATGCCACTGGAACACAACACAGAGACGTCATCCCTTGCCGGAGTTTGCAAGCGGTACATTCCAGGGAGGGATTTTATGATCCAAACCCCCCAAAAACTCAAACCCTCCTTCCTTTCCGAAAGGTGATTTCTGCCTTGTATTTCTTTCTGTGTGTTTGTGGGTGTACGTGAATGTGCAAACACAGGCACGTTCTCTTTGGTTTGATGGATACCTACTGTGTTTGTGTGTGTGCATCTATCCTAGTGGAAATGCAATGACCCGCCTTTTTGAGTGCCTGAATCGGTGGCCTGGCACGAGGCTCAAGGGGAGCCGAGTTATGGCAACTGAACCTGTTTTCTTCGGGTTTTGTAACGTTTTGCTGCTTCTTCAAGCTCCTCCTCTTCTTCTCCTCCTCCTCCTCTTCTTCTCCTCCTCTCCTTTCTCCTCCTCCTCTTCTTTTTTCTTCATTTTCCTCTTCCTCTTCTTTTCCCCTTCCTCTTCCTTCTCCTCTTCCTGACTGCTTTTGACTTCTTCCTCCTCTTCCTCCTCTCCCCTTCCTTTTGTTCTACATTTCACCTTTTCCGTCTCTCCTTCTCCTCTTCCTCTCCATCTCCTCTCTTTCTCTTCTTTGTCCTTTTCTACTTTCTCTTCCTTTTCTTCTACTTCTTCACCTTTTCCATCTCTCCACTTCTTCTCCATCTCTCCTTTCTGCCTCTCCTCCTTTCCCCTCTTCTCATTTTCATTCTTCTTTTCCTTCCCCTCTTCCTCCTCCTTTCTCTTCTTCTCATTTTCATTCTTCTTCTTTTCCTTTCCCTCTTCCTCCTCCTTTCTCTTCTCATTTTGATTCAGCAAAACATTTCAAACCAAAAAGGAGAGGAACTCCAGTTGCCCTGGCTCAGCTTCCAGACAACTCTACCCCGTATCTGGATGACTGGGAACCTTCACGGACTTACCTACGGGCACATTTGTGTGCCAAATCGATCTTGGCAAACCCTCCATCTCCCCCCCCCCACAACTCCACATCACTCAGCCCAGTCTCAGAGAGGGCAGCACCGTCTCTGCTGACCATTAGCTCCACGCCAGGCGAACGCCACGCCCTGTGTCTGCTTCAGAGAAAAGCCATGCTCTCTGCCCATTGCAACATTGACGTCTATTTTAGTGACATGCGATAGGTCTTAACCGTGCTGTTTGCGATCACCTTTTTTACAACGAATAAGTAAATAAATTGTGCAATCCGGACCGGTGGGGAGGGGGGGAATAAGAGGAAGCTATGTTAACCTATTAAAGTTTGAAGTGTTCTCTGCCTTGCCATTTGTGCAAACATACACCCACACAAAATAAGACGACAACGAAGAGCAATGTTATTTGAACTGTACAAGGGAGCATGGGGTGGGGGGAGGGAGAGGGGGGGGAAATATATCTATCTTTTGTACAACCAAACTGTGCATAGTGAGTTGTATGATAGAAACACAACTTGTACATAGAAAACTGCAAATTGTAAATATTTATGCAGCTTGCTCTAAAAAGGTTCTCCCCTCCCCCCCTTTCTATGAAAAGTGAAGTTTGGTTCATTGTTTTTTGTTCTCGTTTTGTTGGGTTTTTGGGAGTGGGGGTGGCTCAAAGCCAGCCAGAAGACAAGTTGGGTTGGGCGTGACGAAGCCCTGCGTTCCTGTTTCAATAACGAATAAAAACAAAACCAAAAAAGAGAGAGGGAAAAATTTATTTCCAACCAAGTGCAGGTCTCCCATTTCTTTGTGATGGTCATGCTTGTTCGGCAAGGCAGCCAAATAAAATTTTGAAAAGGAAAGGTCGACCATCTCTTGAGAAAGTCCTGCCAAACCGAAAAGCACTAGAAGAACCGATAAAAACCACGATGCGCTTCTCTGCATCTGAAGGTCAAGATGGCAGCACACAGTCACACTGTCAAAGCCCCAATCTTCTTTAGAGACTTCAGTGGCAAGGATGCGGCCACCTTCTTCATTTTATTGATTACTCTCTGAAATCTTTTACTCAGGTAGCCTAGAGGTGGAGGTCTCGCCTCACAGTCAGGAGGCTGTGAGTTCGATCCTAGGTAGAGGCAGATATTTCTCTCTCGGCACGATGAGAAATATCTCTGCTGAACAAAACTCCGCATTGGTGACGAGAAGAGCATCCGGCCAGTAAACACTCCGCTTCATTCAGTTGCCTAGACTCCAACCCTCAAGGGATTATGTGGTCCTTGAAAGAAGATAATACTGATGGAACGGCATGGATAATAGGAGTGGTCAGTGGCCTAGAGGTGGAGCTCTTGCAATCGGGAGGCTGTGAGTTCGATCCTAGGCAGAGGCAGATATTTTTCTCTTTGGGCACAATGAGAATACATCTGCTGAACAAAACTCCACATTGGCAACAGGAAGGGCATCTGGCCATTCAAACACTGTGCTCACTCCACTCAGTTGTCCAGACAACTGGACAAGGTATTATAGGGTCATTAGAAGAAGAAGAAGAAGATCTTTGAATCATTTGACCATCTCTTCCTTTAACCCTCCGCATTTAAAGATCATTTTGCTAGCACTGTGGCCCAAATCTAAAACCGGGCTGAATCCTGTTCCTAAATCTTGCCAAGGCATGGGGGAAAATAAATAGCTGCTCTTCCTTAAAAGTTTCAGACCTTCCAATTTACTTACGCATTTTCCAGGTCTGCAGACAAAATTGCTGATGTCTTAAGACAAGCCAGGGATTCAATATTTCCAGCCCAAAGGCAGCAGCAATCCTAGGATTAAGAAGTGAATTGAGAAAAGTACCTTATAGTGCTCAGCTAAAGTTTTTCTCTGTTCGATGCTCAGAACTGAATTGTTTAAGTTAAACATCCCCCACCACCCCCAGTAGATTGCAGAAACGAACCTTGAGGCTGTAAATATTGTAGGTGTCCTTTTCCCACCAAGTACTGGATGGACTGAGCGTGCTTAATGCAACTGCCTTGGCTCAGATAATGTACGGTGCAGCCTTTTGATCAAGATCGTGTTCCATAAATCCTCCCCCAAGGTTGCTTCAGAATAGAGCAAGTTGCTAAAAATGTGAATATGTGGAGCAAAACTTTTGCCAGGGAAAAGATGGTGCCATTCCAAGTGTGACCAGCAGGGGGCAGGAGGAGTCTACAGCTTTTTTTTTAATTTCCAAAAGAACTTTTCCCCCCTCTTTATTGAAACTCCATTTCATTGTTTAATATACTGTTAGTTTTATTATTGGGGACCCAGAACCACACGCCCCAATTGGACCCAATAAACTGAATGCTCCCACAAAGCAACTTCTAAAATCTCAGCAGGGAAAAGCTGCAAAGGGAGGCTGAAAGAAAGTTATCTTTAGAAAATTGCAATATGTCTCTCGCCTGTGCATGGCTTTCGGGATGAAAGTGAGGATCCCAAACACCCCCGGTTAATTCTGTTTCTCCAGGTGCACCAATCCCTCGAATGCGCAAATGATTGTACTACAGACTTTCCTGAAAAGGGCAGTTGAAACCCATTTGCAGCCAACACTTCAGAGATCAAATAAAAAGAAAAATTCCCCATGGAGCAAATGAAGGCAGAGGGGAAAAAAGAGAACTTGTCAGTTGCGAAGTCCTCCTCTTTTTCTAAGGGCAAAGAAGATGTCAATAGCCAATGAAAAAAACCAGGGCAGTGACCTAATAAATTTATTGGAACCATAGTTCATAGCAATAGCACTAAGACTTATATACCACTTCACAGTGCTTTACAGCCCTCTCTAAGCGGTTTGCAGAGTCAGCCTCTTGTCCCTCAACAATTTGGCTCCTCATTTTACCCACCTCGGAAGGATGGGAGGCTGAGTCAACCTTGAGCCGGTCAGGATTGAACTGCTGACAGTGAGCAGAATTAGACTGCAATGCTTCATTGTAATCAATGTGCACAGGAAGGAAGGAAGGAAGGAAGGAAGGAAGGAAGGAAGGAAGGAAGGAGGGAAGGGGAATATCAATATTACTTAGACTCATATACTGCATCACAGTGCTTTCCAGCCCTCTCTAAGTGGTTTAGAGTCAGCCTCTTGCCCCCAACAATGTTGCTCCTCATTTTACCCACCTCAGAAGAAGGGAAGGCTGAGTCAACCTTCAGCCGGTCAGGATCAAACTACTTGCAGTGGGCAGAATTAGCCTGCAGTGCTTAATTGTAACCAATGTGCACAGGAAGGAAGGGAGGGAGGGAAATAGTACTAGCAATAGCACTTAGACCGCGTTACCGCATTACAGTGCTTTCCAGCCCGCTCTAAGCGGTTGACAGTGAGCCTCTTGCCCCCAGCAATCTGGGTCCTCATTTTACCCACCTCAGAAGCACGGAGGGCTGAGTCAACCTTGAACCTGGTGAGATTCAAACAGCCAAACTGCTGGCAGCCGCTGATCAGCAGAAGTAGCCCTGCAGTACTGCACTCTAACCACTGCGCCTTCCGCATAACATGGAAGCCGTAAAAATATAATAACCACTTCATTTAATAATCATTTGAAGTTAGAACAGCACTGAAAAAAGTGGCTTATGATCATTTTTTCACACTTAATGACCATTGCAGCTTCCCCAACTGGAAACTGACTCATATTTATGACAGTTGCAGTATCCAAGTGGGTGGGTGTGACTTGACCCCTTTTTGCGACCTGACAAGCGAAGTCCAAGGAGAAGGCAGAGTCACTTAACCTGGTTAGTACTAATTTAACAACTGCTGTGGTCCACTTAACGTCGGGGGGGTATGCCAGATTCACTTAATAACGGCTAGTAAGTTAACAACTGGAGGGATTGACTTAACACTGGCAAAAACGGGGAAAACTTCCCTTAAATGTTTTGCTTGAAATGTGGGGCTCCGGTGCAGGGCTAGGTTGCTACCAGTGTTGTCCCCCAACTGGGCTCTTGCTTGATGTTTAAGCCGATAAGTCACCGGACACAAGGTGTGATATATCAAGATATAAGGACCCCAGTTTGAAAAGCTAACCAAAGGGGCCAAGAATAGAATCTTTCAGCAGTTTTTATAGTCAAGGGATGGTCGCATTCAACCCTTTGCCCTTCCCCTAATAATGCATGCATAACAGATAATATTGATTGGTTATTTGGATTTCAGCCCTACTAAACCCTTATGCTTGTTATGTTAAATAGCTCAATGTCACATCACCTGTTTTTCATGGGTATCCTGCAAAGTGTGCCACTTCTATATGGGTTTTGGGGTTTTTCTTGTAAGCAGCTCTTCTTGTTCCTAATATCCTGGCTAGTGGTAGAGCCAAGGTGGCGCAGTGGTTAAATGCAGCACTGCAGGCTACTGCTAGATCAGCAGGTCAGCGGTTCAAATCTCACCGGCTCAGGGTTGACTCAGCCTTCCATCCTTCCGAGGTGGGTAAAATGAGGACCCAGATTGTTGGGGGCAATATGCTGACTCTCTGTAAACCGCTTAGAGAGGCCTGAAAGGCCTATGAAGCGGTATATAAGTCTACTGCTATTGCTATTGCTATTTTGCGCATGTGCAAAATCTTAAAAACTAAATTTCTGCAAGGAAAATTGTTCTGCGCATGCGCAGATCTGAAGAACAAGATGGCGCCGTGATAGGAAAACTGGTTGGGATGTGTGGCAGGCCTGTGTCGCTACCGGTTCCAGTGACTCAGGCTGCCAAGTTACTTATCTATTCGGCCAAACCAGTAGGAACTCACCTCTGCTCCATTGCGGTCGTAAGTTTAGGACTCCTTATATTGCATCACTAAGTAAACCTCATCTTGAGCGTCTGGTTTTAACGTACTCGTGTGAGGGTTCAGTCGCGGTACGACACTGGCACACACCAACTTTCTCCAAGATATTTTTGATTTCTGAGATTTCCTTGTGGTCCAAGCTCAAACCAGATCCAAAATGGAGGGTTTTTTTTTTACCCCTGAGGCACACACCCCTCCATCCTCTTACCCTTCGCCCTGCAAAGGTGGCAAAAAAAACCCAGTAACATATTTTGTAATCTTTTTTTTTCTCAGCCACTATGATCCTTCTTTTGGAAATTTCCTAAAGGCCAAATTTTTATTTATTTATTGACAACATCCCTGGGATGAATCAGCTGTTACAAAAACAGGTCCACCAAGGCAGGATACTTGCAAAGGGGGGGGGGATGGATTGTGGGTGTTGTGGAATTGTGGGAACGGGAGAACAACGCAGGCACTGAAAGAGCTATTTTGCACCTCGGTGTGATTCCAGAGTAAACTCCCAAACTGGTTTGAGGTGCCTTTAAACAAGGCAGGGCTTGCTTGCTTACTTAGTCCACGTTTCCTGAGTTAGCTAAACATTTCCGTGTTTCCTCTGGCGTCCTGGGAGTTTGGGATTCACACAGAGTCTTTCTTTGTTTTTCTCTGAATGCCTGTTTGAAATTGGTGTCCCTGAAAAAAGTCACATCTTGTGTGTTTCAAAAATTTGGGGAGGTGGAGATTTTCCTAGGGATCGAGTGGAAGGGCCCCAAATAGATTCCTACCTTGGTGTGTTGGTGTTTATGGGAGGAAGGTTGCAGATTAGAAGGTTGCATTAACCGAGGGATACAATCAAAATCAAGGGAGGTACTAATACCAATCTATAAAACCTTAGTAAGACCACACCTAGAGTACTGCATCCAGTTTTGGTCATCACACTATAAAAAAAGACGTAGAGACTCTAGAAAGAGTGCAGAGAAGAGCAACCAGGATGATGAGGGGACTGGAGGCTAAAACATATGATGAACGGTTGCAGGAACTGGGCCTGGCTAGTCTAGTGAAGAGAAGGACCAGGGGAGACAGGAGAGCATCTTCCAATATTTGAGGGGCTGCCACAGAGAGGAGAGGGTCAAGCTATTTTCCAAAGCACCTGAAGTCCAGACAAGAAATAATGGATGGAAACCGAACAAGGAGAGATTCAACCTGGAAATAAGGAGGAATTTTCTGACAGTGAGAACAATCAACCAATGGAACAGAAGTTGCCTTTGGAAGTTGTGGGAGCTTCATCACTAGAGGCTTTCAAAAAGAGACAGGACTGTCATCTGTCATAAATGGTGTAGGGTCTCCTGCTTGGGCAGGTTGGTGGTGGACTAGGTGACCTATAAGATCCCTTCCAACTCTCTTAATCTGTTAGATGTAATCTTGACATCATTTGGAAGGAAACGTGTGGGAGATGCCTGCATACGAAACCTGCTTTGAAAGGGGTTATGCAATTATAAATGATAAAAAGTGGAAACTTTTTGGAGGGTCTTCGGATGTTCTGGGCGGTGAAAAGATTCAGGATAGAACTTTGGGCTTTAGAGAGAAAGAATTTAGGCAGTTCCTGGTTGAAAAAATGGAATTATTTTCTTGCAAGTGCGTTCCCAACCGTCAGCAATCCATTTTGTTCACTTTGCAATTTTTTACCTGTTGCTTCAGCTTTCTTTTCCTGTAACCTTTTCACAGCTAATACAGGGATCCCTTGACTTATGACCACAACTAAGCAAGACGTTTATGTTGTTAGTGAATTTTGCCCCATTTTACGACCTTTCTTGCCACCGTTGCTAAGTGAATCACTGCAGTTGTTAACTCAGTAACACAGTTGTTAAGGGAATCTGGTGTCAGAAGGTCGCAAAAGGGGAATCACGTGACCCCGGGACTCTGCAGCAACCGTCATAAATATGAGTCAATTGCCAAGCTTCTACATTTTGATTGCCTGACCTTGGGAATGCTACAATAGTCGTTAAGTGTGAAAAATAGTCATAAGCCACTTTTTTCAATGCTGTTGTAACTTCGGTCACTAAATGAACTGTTGTAAATCGAGGGCTACCTGTACTGGTTAAGATGCAAGAAAAGAATGAATGAAATGTCTCTAAAAGTTGAGCATTGATAAATGGGCAGGAGCCCAATGCCAGCTGAGCCAGGTCAAACATCGTGATCAGCAGTCAAGGAAATGTGCCCTGTATTGCTGATAAGCCAGCTTCAAAGAGGATTTAACTAGCTTGTGTTGGCCTAACAAGAAGCAGCCGACTGTGGATTGTTGTCTCAGGAGAAGGCAGGTAAAGTTCAACAGCTGAGGAAACAAACACACCTGTAGAAAACAGCAGCTGTCAGGGTTCTCCTAATTAAACCATGAGCCTTGAGCCAAGCTTCAAAAGAAATCCAGTTATTTATTAGGAGCAACGTGTCGGCAGGTGCCCAAGTGAAGCCAGCTCTGACCCCACGTAATTTATGGCCCAATGATGGCCCTGTTTCCCCTCCTCCTAGGGGGTGTCATAAATCACATTTTCCAACGGAGCACTTTTGTGAGCTGTCGAGATCACGCCCCTCCGCCTGTTGCAGGTAACTTGGGAGACAGCCTTGAAAAAGGTATGCATGGAATGTGCTTCTGGTTGTGACTGCCATGATGCTCCATCAGTTTCCCCCTTCTTGCCTATGGCAACTCGAGAGCAGGCCAGGATGCTTTGAGTTGACATTGGCACGAAAGGTCCAGGGGTTATTTGTGGCCATCAAAACTGCAAGGCGAGAAAGTCATTGGACACCCCAAAGGACAAAAGCATTTTTTAATTTTTTTTCTTTCCTTGAAATAAAAAGTGGTGGGATGACCTGATTCCACCTTTCCCAGCCAATTTGGGCTTCTGGTCTCTGAAATAATTTAAATTTCTTTTTTTAAAAAATTTAAAAAAAGCAAGCTTCGGTTTTTACTGGCAACGATCCCAAATAACAGGAAACTCTTGACCAACTCTTGACCATGAGATGGGGGCCTTCGCGGTGCCCAAGTAAGATTTTTACAGGTTTTTCTCACCAAGGGGGATCCTCATGAATGACTCAGATGAGGGAATAGAAGGGGAACTCAAATTTGCAGATGACACTAAGCTGGCAGGAGTAGGCAACAGCCCAGAAGACAGGCTCAGGATCCAAAAAAATCTTGACAGACTTGAACAATGGGCCCTATCAAACAACATGAAGTGTAATGTGGAGAAAAGCAAAGTTTCACATTTTGCCAGGAAAAATAAAAGGTGTAAGTACAGATTAGGCGAGGCCTGGCTCAAAAACAGTCACTGTGAGAGGGACCTTGGAGTCCTAGTGGATGATCACTTGAATATGAGCCAGCCCTGTGCGGTGGCAGCCAAAACAGCTAATGCAATCCTTGGTTGTATTAAAAGAGGCATAGAATCAAGATCACATATTAGTTTCCCTTTATAAAACCACACACCTGCAACACTGCAACCAATTTTGGTCACCCTACTACAAAAAAAGATGTTGAAACTTTGGGAAAAGTGCAGAGAAGAGCAGCTAAGATGATCAAAGGCCTGGAGACTAAACCATATGAAGATCGGCTACAGGATTTGGGTCCGGCTAGTCTAAGGAAAAGAAGAATTAGGGGTGACATAATAGCAGTATTTGAGGGGCTGCCCCAAAGAAGAGGAGTCAAATTATTCTCCAAAGCACCAGAGGCCAGGACAAGAAACATTGGATGGAAACTAATCCAGGAGAGAAGCAACCTGGAATTAAGGAGAATCTTCCTAACAGTGAGGACAATTAACCAGTTGCCTTCAGAAATCGTGGGTGCTCCATCACTGGAGGTTTTTAAGAAGAAACTTACTTGTCTGAGATGGTATAGGTTCTGCTTGAGCAGGGGGATGGACTAGAAGACCTCCAAGGTCCCTTCCAGCCCTACTCTATTCTAATTTTAATATCTCATTTCTCTCTCATCCCCCAAATGTGGCTATTTTCTCCCACAGCTGCCTTTGGGAAAAGGTAGACTGGATGGAGGGGATGGATGTTCTGCTGAACGTCATCATTAAAGTCACCTGTGATGGATGTTGCTCTTGCTTTGGGTGGTCCAGCCACGTTATGTTTGCCAACCCTGCCCTCTTCCCCTGACTGAGGTCCAGAATTAGGTTCAAAGCTAAGGAACAGGCTGTTTTTGAAAGCAGGGCACTGCTAGGCATGGTTTCATCAGGAGAGGTTCCCCATTTTTTCCTCCCATACCGCTAATGACCCTCCATCTTCTCCAGGAATGGATGCCAGCCCCAGATTTGCATAGCGTGTCCACCTGGAGCAGATTTTCGAGAAGAAACAACAGCATGATGATGCCAACATGGGCACCAGATTAACTTGGGTGCCTATTTTGCACCCTGCATCTACACCAATTGCACTACTTCTACAAGGTGTAGTAAGACCACACCTAGAGTACTGCATCCAGTTTTAGTCACCAGATTATAAAAAAAGAGGTTGAGACTCTAGAAAGAGCAACCAGGATGATGAGGGGACTGGGGGCTAAAAGATACAATGAATGGTTGCAGGAACTGCGTATGGCTAATCCAGTGAAGAGAAGGATCAGGGGAGACAGGATAGCAGTCTTCCAATATTTGAGGGGCTACCACAGAGAGGAGGGAGTCAAGCTATTCTCCAAGGCACCCGAAATCCAGACAAGGAAGAATGGATGGAAACTGATCGAGATTCAACCTGGAAATGAGGAACTTTCTGACATTGAGAACAACCAATCAATGGAACAGAAGTTGTCTTTGGAAGTTATGGGAGCTTCATCTCTGGAGGCTTTCAAGAAGAGACTGGACTGCCATCTGTCAGAAATGGTGTAGGGTCTCCTGCTTGAGTGGGGGGTTGGACTAGATGAACTCTAAGGTCCTTTTCAACTCTGTTAATCTGAAAACAACAACAACAACTAAACACATTATCAGAGGCGGCAACAGCTACATGCCCCAGATCAGCGGTATCTTCATCTTCCTCACAGGTGATGCCCATTTTCCACCAATTATGACATTCTGGATTTTTGGTAGGACAGATGTTGGGAAGAAGACTCAGTGGATGTATGGTTGACTTCAGGACTCAAACAAGGACCAAGGGATATCAAAAGATTTCTACTATGCAGGGCATTCCTTGATGGAGCTCTTTGAGGGGGAAAAAGAAAGAAGGGACAGTGAAGGGACAGACGGCTGATCTCAGGTGCTGCGTTTCAGCTAGTTCAGAAGGTCTCAACCAACTCAATGGATTTTAAATTGCGAAATGGTCAGGTCATCTATCTCACACATGTGGGTCCGGTCTAACCCTCTTCTCCCCAGGCTGCTCCAGGCCACCTTTTCCTCTATTTAAGTCCTACATCCTTGGCCCAGGAAGTTCTTAACTCTGAAGGGTTCACTTGTTGGGCTTTGTGTACATTATTATTTTGAGGGGAAAAATTTGTACCTCCAAGCACTTTTGAAGGGGGAGATCTTCTCAACTGTCCAGTCTCTTCTTGAAAGCCTCCAGTGATGAAGCTGCCATAATTTCTGAAGGCAACTTCTGTTGAATCTCTCCTTGTTCAGTTTCCATCCATTATTCCTTGTCTGACCTTCAGGTGCTTTGGAGAATAGCTTGCCCCACTCCTCTCTGTGGCAGCCCCTCAAGTATTGGAAGATGTTCTCATGTCTCCTCTGGTCCTTCTCTTCACTAGACTAGCCATGCCCAGTTCATCGTATGTTTGAAGCGGGACCCACTTCAATTTTGGAATTTGAGCCAGAAACCTGTTGAAGAAGAGCTGGATTTGGTCCACCATGTCCTTGGCTCATGTGCAGAGCAGGTAGCATTGCTTAAATTCCTCGGCCCCTGGAAGTATTTCCTCCTCTCTTCAGGAGAAGATGGGCTTGGGCATTTGCCATGACATTCGAAGTGATCCTTGACAAGAATCGTCCGAGAAAATCCAAGGAGCTGTTTTTGGCAGGGCATGAAAAGAGCTTGGGTGGTCGGCTCAGAAACATCCGTCTATTGTTTTAGGAGTAGCTTCAAAAGCTTTTGTGGGCTCGAAGGAGGGGGTCCCAGCTGGAGGGTGGGAATCTGCTCCTGTGCCCCCCTGAAAGAGCAGAAGTAGTAAGGAAACAGCTCTCGCTCTCTCCTCCATCTGTTGGGGCCCCCAAGGAGTGTTAAATTGATATATCTTCTCACTTGGAAGGCAGAGCTATTGCGATGAGATGAATATCCGTTGGGAATCAGGCCAACTGATAAATCACTCGCCACGGAGGCGGTTTGGATTTCACTCATCCCAGAATTTATGTCAATTTTAATCAGAGGCAGAGAGACAGAGAGACAGAGAGACAGAGAGACAGAGAGACAGAAACAGAAGAGAGAGAGAGAGACAGAGAGAGACAGAGACACACACACAGAGACAGATAGACACACCCACACAAAAAGAGAGACAGAGATAGACACACACAGAGAGAAAGAGCAAGAGTGAGAGAGAGACAGACACAGACAGACACAGAGACAGAGACACAGAGAGAAGCAGAGAGAATTAGATTATATGCTGCAGATTGACAAGAGTTGTGCTCCTGAGTGACTGGTTTACATTGAGAGATCCCCAAAACTGAAGATTTCAAATTCCACAAACCACTTTCCATTGTGATTGAAAATCAAACCGGCCAACAACTGAATCATGCAGGTAGAATCATGCATCCATTTTTGGTCACCACATTATAAAAAAGATGTTAAGACTCTAGAAAGAGGGCAGAGAAGAGCCACCAGGATGATGAGGGTACTGGAGGCTAAAACATACAAAGAACAGTTGCAGGAACCAGGCATAGTTAGTCTAGTGAAGAGAAGGACCACGGGAGACAGGAGAGCATCTTCCAATATTTGAGGGGCTGCTACAAAAAAGAGGGGGTCAAGCTATTTTGCAAGGCACCGGAAGGCCAGACAAGGAATAATGGATGGAAACTGACCAAGGAGAGATTCAACCTGGAAATAAGGAAGAATTTTCTGACAGTGAGATCAATCAACCAACGGAATCGAAGTTGCCTGCAGAAGTTGTGGGAGCTTCATCACTGGACGCTTTCAAGAAAAGACTGGACTGCCATCGGTCAGAAATGGTGTAGGGTCTCCTGCTTGTGTGGGGGTTGGGCTACATGACCTCCAAGGTCCCTTCCAAATCTGTTAATCTGTTAAAAGGTAGTCCTTATGACCATTTTTTCAGCAACCCAGGGCTTTCCCTACCCTTTGAGGTCCTCCCACACTCCTGCATAATGACTGCAAAGGGGAGGGCCTGGATTGCACGGATGCCTGGCTTAATGACAGAATGCTGCCTTTAATGTTTTGTACACCTTAATTTTTCAGGAACCTCTGAAAAATGATGGGGAAAAGATGGCAGAAGTGTCTGGAACATGTCAAGCATAAATAGGAAGAATGTATTGGTATCCTTTTCAAACACCTGTTCAATCAATCTGACAGAGTGTGTTGTAAGCTCAGCAACTTTAAGAAGTTTAAACTTCAACTCCCAGAATACCCCAGCCAGTCATACTGGCTATGGAATTCTGGGAGTTGAAGGACGGACTTCTGGATGAGATTTGCTTTGAAATAAACACATCAGGCTTGGGAAGTGTAAATAATGTGTCCCCCTCCCCTTTTGAGTAAGGTTGCTGTTCCAACTCTTGTATTCAGTCACTAGGTGTTGCTGTTACACTGTTTGCAAACTCACACAATTGTCAACAGAGCGTAGGGGTCAAGGGCAAAACCACACATTGCATAAAAATAGTTTTGTGGCTGAGAAGAAGAAAAAAACATCTCAAGTTCCAGGGGAAAAAGCTGCGTTTTTGTATCATCCAAGCAATTTAGAAAAATTTAACAGCATGAGCTGCCCTGAAGTGAGAAAAATCATACATACAGGCATACATACATACAGACAGACATAGATATAGATGATTGATAGACAGACAGACAGATATAGATGATAGATAGACAGACAGACAGACAGATGACATACATACATACATACATACATACATACATACATACATACATACATACATACACTATGATATAGATGATATAGGTAGATAGCTAGAGTGATAGAGATACATGATATAGATGATAGATAGATATTAGATATAGATAGATATATGATATAGATGCTAGATAATATTAAATGATATAGATGATATAGATGTAGAGATAGAGATATATGATATATGATATAGATGATAGAGATAGATAATAAGATATAGATAGATATATGATCGATAGATATATTATATGATATAGACAATAGATAGATAGATAGATAGATAGATAGATAGATAGATAGATAGATAGATAGATAGATAGAGTCAGTCAGTCAGTCAGTCAGTCAGTCAGTCAGTCAGACAGACAGACAGACAGACAGAAAGCATTTGAAATGTGGATTGACAGGTGGCTGTTACGTATAAACGGGGTTGACAAAATCAGAAATGAGGACGGGAATAAGCTGGCTGGGAAAAGCCAAGGGAAATGATCAAAACCATAAAAAAGCAAAAGTTAGAATATTTTGGAAATGAGATGCGACACCTGAAAAAATACGGCATCCTTCACTTAATCCTCCAGGGAATGATTGAAGACAAAGGAGATCCAGGCAGAAGAAGAACATTGTGGCTTCAAAATCTAAGGGATTGGTTTGGATAACACTCAGCAGCACTTTTTCATTGTGGCTGTTGATCAAAACAGAATTGCCATCATGATCGCCAACATCCGATGACGGATATGGGAATTCTATATACGTGTTTCTCAACCTTGGGAATTTTAAGATATGTCTGGCTGAGGAATTCTGGGACTTGAAGTCCACACATCTTAACATTGCCCACCTTGAAAACACCTGTATACATAAATGAATGTAGATGTTTGACCAGTAACTTGGAGGAGTTTCCCCCCTCCCTCGTTGTACCACTATAATTTTATTACTCTTGTGAGCCACCCAGAGTCGTGTTCTACAAGAGACGGACAGCTCTAGAAACCTTGAAAATAAACACATTTGGAGTTGGACATTGAAGGAACGGCTTCCTTTCCAGCAGAGAGAATGAATGGAGACTATGTTCAAGAAGGCGGCGGCTCAGGACGGGATAAAGCAGCAGCCTTCATTTTTCACGGCGAATTTTATTTTCTAAAAAAACCAAATGTTTCCATGGGTCATTTCAAAGGTTCACACCTGGAGGCATAGGGGACAAGGTTCTCATTCAGAACCTATGGTCGATATACCACCGTTTGGGAGGTTGGAGGGGTTTCAAATAAACCCGTTAGCGCCGTGCAGAATGTTTTCCAATGGCCATTCCTGGTCTCGTCGTTGTTTTCATGGCCAGCCTGGAAGAAGAACCATAAACCCAGGAGGTGCTCAACGCCTTTACTCTTCTTCGGAGTTGAGAGGGAAAAGTAAGGAAGATGAGTCAGAGGCAAAGAGGCAGGTTATAAATTGAATACCTCCTTTTCTTCCCCCTTGTTTTCAGGTTTAAAGGTGTTTTTAAAGTTGGGTAACTCCATCCCATTTTTTCCCTTCATCATGGGTAGGGCTACTTTTGAATCGTCGTCTTCTAACACTGATGATGTTATTTAGTTGGGTCATGAGACATCTGTAAGAAAACAACCAAGCTCAGAGAGCATCAAGAACCCCACAGTCGTCGTCGTCTTCTTCTTCTTCTTCTTCTTCTTCTTCTTCTTCTTCTTCTTCTTCTTCTTCTTCTTCTTCTTCTTCTTCTTCTTCTTCTTCTTCCTTCCCTCTTCCTCTCTCCTCCCCCTCCTCCTCCTTCCCCTTCCTCTTCCTCCTCCTCCTGACTGCTTTTGACTTATTCCTCCTCCTCTTCCTCTTCTCCCCTTCCTTTTGTTCTACACTTTTCCATCTCTCCTACTCTTCCTCTCCATCTCCTCTCCTCCTCCTCTTCCTCCTTTTCTACTTCCACTTCTCTTCCTTTTCTTTTACTTCTTCACCTTCTCCATATCTCCACTTCTTCTCCATCTCTCCTTTCCTCCCCCTCCTCCTTTCTCCTTCTTTTGATTCTTCTTTTTCTTCCTCCTCCTTTCCTCTTCTCATTTTGATTCTTCTTTTCCTTCTCCTCTTCCTTTCTCTTCTTCTCATTTTGATTCTTCTTTTTTCCTCCTCCTCCTTTCCCCTCTTCCTATTTTCATTCTTTTCCTTCTCCTCTTCCTCCTTTCTCTTCTTCTCATTTTGATTCTTCTTTTCCTCCTCCTCCTCCCCCTCTTCTCTTCTTCTCATTTTGATTTTTCTTCTTTTCCTCCTCTTCCTCTCCCTCTCCCTTTCCCCTCTTCTCATTTTCATTCTTCTTTTTCTTCCCCTCTTCCTCCTCCTTTCATTTCTTCTCATTTTTGTTCTTCCTCTTTTCCTCTTCCTCCTCCTTTCTCTTCTCATTTTCATTCTTCTTTTCTTCCTCCTCCTCCTTTCCCTTCTTCTCATTTTCACTCTTCTTTTCCTCCTCCTCCTCCTCCTCCTTTCTCCTCTTCTCATTTTCATTCTTCTTTTCCTACTCCCCTAATTGCAAACACACCCCATCCTGCACTGCATATTCATCGGCAACCTCCTAGTTGAGACCACCAAGTCACTCCTCATTTGATCTCCCTCTGATCTTAAAACACCAGTCGCTCCCTTAACTCAGCCCAGCCCCCAATGCTGGGCGGCCAAGGCTGTAATTCAATTCATTCCAGGGCCGCCTTTTCCCTTTTCAAGGTTAAAATCCAGCTACCTGCACAAGCTACAAGGACCAGCCATCGGGGATATTTAATACGGCAACATGTGGTCTCGTTTACAAAGTTTAAAGAAAAATGTTTCAGATCTTGCAGTTAAGCCCAAAGGGGGGAAGGGGAGGAGTTAGTTCCGAATTGGATTTATATCCAAGTCTGGAGTGACTCCCAAATTTAGCTCAGCTGTTTCTGCTGCTATTTGTCGAACTTGCACACTTCCAAAAATTAAAAAATCCCAAAGTCGTAACATTTCGACAGTGCCTAAATACAGCCGAATTCTGGCCAGGATTTTGAAACTTAGTTAGAAAGGTCCAATGAATGGATAAAATGGATGCAATGTGATTAGAATAATTTAAAACATTCCGCTTGGTGGAATTTCAATTTAATTCCGCTTTTTATTGATCTCCCTCTGTCTCTCTCTCTCTCTAACACAGGATCAAACGGTTTCGCTGTTCCCACGACAGAAAACCCAAATCTGCAGAAAACCCAAATGTTTCTGGACTGCCATTGGTCAGAAATGCTTGGGCAATGTGTGTGTGTGTGTGTGTGTGCGTGCGTGCGTGGACTAGATGACCTACGAGGTCCCTTCCAATTCTGTTAATCTGTTTTGAAATGATGATTTTTGATTGAGAAGGGGAACAGATGATCCCTAAAACAAAACAAAAATGCCAAACCATTTCTTGGGACACAAGACGAGCGGCTTTCTGTCATCTTTCAGAGAAGGTGGGAGCTACATGCAAAAAATTAAAAAGTTTTCCTAGGATTGTTATTGTTTTGGATGTTAGGCCTGAATTACTAATCTTTCCAGTTTTTCCAGCATAAAACATAGCGCAATAGTTTTGCATAACTTGGTCTGCTTCACCCCAGCTTGCAATAAGATATTAACAGAATTGGAAGGGACCTTAGAGGTCTTCTAGTCCAACCCCTGCTTAGGCAGGAAACCCTACACCATTACAGACAAATAGTGGTTCAATCTCTGCTTAAAAATTTCCAGTGTTGGAGTATTTACAACTTCTGGAGGCAAGTTGTTCCACTGATTAATTGTCCTCATGGTTTCTCCTGAATTCCAGGTTGCTACTCCTGGATTAGTTTCCATCCATTGTTTCTTGTCTTGTCTTCTGCTGCTTTGGAAAATAAATTGACCCCCCTCTTCTTGTGGCAGCCCCTCAAATATTGGAACATCCAGTCCTCCAGTCCTTCTTTTCAATAGACTCGATATTCCCAATTCCTTGAATTAGATGTACCCAATTCGAATGTTGCAGGAACTGGGCATGGCTAGTCTGGTGAAGAGAAGAACCAGGGGAGACAGGAGAGCATCTTCCAATAGTAAGACCACACTTGTAGTAAGACCACACCTAGAGTACTGCATCCAGTTTTGGTCATCACACTATAAAAAAAGACGTAGAGACTCTAGAAAGAGTGCAGAGAAGAGCAACTAGGATGATGAGGAGACTGGAGGCTAAAACATATGATGAACGGTTGCAGGAACTGGGCCTGGCTAGTCTAGTGAAGAGAAGGACCAGGGGAGACAGGAGAGCATCTTCCAATATTTGAGGGGCTGCCATAGAAAGGAGGGGTCAAGCTATTTTCCAAAGCACCTGAAGGCCAGACAAGGATTTGCATACCGTGTCCACCTGAAGCAGATTTTCAAGAAGAAACAACAGCATGATGATGCCAACATGGGCACCAGATCAACTCAGGTGCCTATTTTGCACTTTACATCTACACCAACTATATTACATTTACAAGTTGTAGTAAGACCACACCTAGAGTTCTGTTTCCAGTTTTGGTCACCACACTATAAAAAGATGTTGAGACTCTAGGAAGAGCAACCAGAATGATGAGGGGACTGGAGGCTAAAACATACGAGGAACGGTTGCAGGAACTGGGCCTGGCTGGTCTAGTGAAGAGAAGAACTAGGGGAGACAGGAGAGCAATTTTCCAGTATTTGAGGGGCTGCCATAGAGAGGAGGAGGTCAAGCTACGTATTTCCCAAAACACCCGGAGGCCAGAGCAGGAATAATGGATGGAAACTGAACAAGGAGAGATTCAACCTGGAAATAAGGAGGAATTTTCTGACAGTGAGAACAATCAACCCATGGAACAGAAGTTGCCTTCAGAAGTTGTGGGAGCTTCATCACTGGAAGATTTCAAGAATAGACTGGACTGTCACCTGTCAGAAATGGTGTAGGGTCTCCTGCTTGGGTGGGGGTTGGACTAGAAGATCTACAAGGTCCCTTCCAACTCTGTTAATCTGTTAAAAATAGTCTCGCCCTAAATATTTCCACCAATTTTAACTCTGCGGGATTCAGGACAATAGAGTAGAACCCCTTTCAGGCATACAGAAGGGCTGGGAATGACTCTGAATTTTTTTTCCAGCATGGATTTCTTGAAGACCAAGCTATTTTTAACCTGGCTTTGATGTTGCTTAGGCGAGAAGGGAATGAAGGAAAACTGCTATTCAGGTTTCCCCCGCAGGATACCCTGGGTTTGTTTTCCTTGTAACCCAAATCCCACGGATTCAGGCCCTCAAAATAGTCCAGAAGCGCATTTATTAAACGGCTCATGGGCAGATTTCCATCCTGCGTCTTGAGCTGTCTGCGGTGTCTGTCGAGGTCTTATTTTACAAAACTTCACAAAGGGAGAGTTTTGCATATTCCAGATCATTGGATTGTTTCACTCCCAAGAAGAATAGATAAATGCATCTGCAAGAGAAGAGATTTTCTGAATAATCCTCCAAAGCAAAACAACAACAAAGTTTGGTACTGCTTGGCAAATTTAGAAATTTACCCCTTGCGTTTCCAAGCTTCTGTTTTTCCTTCCCGCCCACGTTTTCCTCGCTTCAGGGAGGGTGAAAGTAAGACCCACATCAAACATGGTCTGGCTACAAGACTCACAGACTATTCCCCGAAATGAACCTCAAGAGATTAGTCCAACGAGCTTTTCAGGGCTAATTCGAATTTTGTTAATTTATTACTTCCATCTGGACACAATTAAAGGTGTCGTCACATGTTCGTGAAATCACAGCTATCCAAAATCTGGTTTTTTTTTCCATTTTATTAAAACTAGATATGTGTTTAAACACCTTTGACAATCTTTAAATTATTTCTGTTAGTTGGACAGGAAGGCATTATGCAACAGGAGGGTTATATACATTTATAGAGATATAAAAATAAAAAGGAACCGCAAAAGATCTTATCCCTGTGTTTATCAAACTGGGAAGCTTTGAAGAGGGATGGACTTCAACTCCCAGAAATTCTTGGCTGGCGGGGGAATTCTGGGAGTGGAAGTCCACCCCTCTTCAAAGTTGTCCAAATTGAACAACACTGCCTTATTGTAATATATAAAACATCAAAAAATACTTGTTTTCACTAGCATTCAGGAAGAGCAGAGCGATGAAGTCATAATTACAGATCTAAAATCCCAAGTCCTTTTATTCTCTATCATCCCACGTCTGACCACACAATCAGCTTCCCGCAGTTTGTACGCTTCTGTTTTGACGTCAACTTTCTAACATTACAACGATGTTTGATAAGCCTATAAAAGTCTATTCAGAGCCACAAATTGTTCAGACGTAATGCACCTTTACTACGACGAGATTGAACGTCCAAACAGAAGGTCCAAAGTGTGATTTGAACCCAGCATGCAAACCAAAGAGTCTTGCAAATGTTTGGTTTGGGGTTGGAGGAAAATCAACAGGTTGCTACGATTTGAGATAGTATCAGAGGATGAAGAGAGTCGTTTATGATTCATTCACCTGCTATGTCTGAAAGACACAATTGTGATCTAATCTAGATTGGAATCTAATTGACAGTTTGGAGTTGCATCAGGCATCATTTTCCGATGGAAAACCTACTCAACCAGCTGTTAACCCTTCTTCTGGAAGAGCTTAGCTTAAAATATCTGTTCTGACCCAGCTTCCCAAACACGACAAACCCTCTGGAGTACACTCAAAATATTCCTGCATTAAGAGTGCCAGCAGCACTGGTAAAAAAACGTTTGTCTCTCAGGCTAACAAGTCTACCTGGAAGGTGTCTGCCACATCTATTCATCTCTGCCCGCTGCCTTTTATCCCCAGAGCTAGGGTGGGATTTGCTAGCAGCGGTGGCTCTTCTCTCCCAAGACCAGCCCATAGATTTCCACTGCTCTCCTTTCCTCTGCCTTCTGCACATCCACGCATTGGGCACTGGACCCAGCTGTTCCTCCTCTTCCTCATCAGCCCCCTCCAGATCTGGGGGCTGTTGACTCTCCATCTGAGGGCTGATGGACAGCCCAGGCTCTGCCTCTGTCTCTCTCTCTCTGACAGCTCCATTCCCTCTTCCCCCTCGGAGCTCTAAGGTTACCTTGATGCTGATCCTGACTCCCACGCCTTCTCCTCCTCCTCTGATTTGGCTGCTGAAGGGGCCGGTGGCCAACAGGCCACAACAATATCCACAAAACAACTTAAATTTGATGCATCCAAGTTGTGTCACAGCTGGAACCTGCTTGTGTAACTGGATGCCAGGAAAGACACCATCGCTGTGTGATGCCCAGGTAACACTGAATGGCCTTGTCAACCATCTTGGAAGCCTTTGGGGTCTCTGTGGTCACCGCCAACTAAATGACAGAATCATGCCACCTTAAAGACTTAAAACAGCGCCCCCCAAAAGAATTTAAACCAAGCTATGGGCCTTTGTGTTGAAAAGTTGCATGATATGAAGGGTGGTGGAAAAAGACGCCGATACGACTGCAGCTTTTTTGTTGTTGAAAGAAATAAAATTATCCTTCAGTTGCGGTGAAGTTGCTTTTTGAAAATTAAGCTGACAAGATTGGGGAAATCCAAGCAACGAGCACCACTGGGCTCCCTGCCATCTCCAAGGATCAACGGCCCAACTGAGGCAAAACCAGCCCCTTCCCTCCAGCATTGAAATCTCCATTTTCTTCCTAGAAGAATCCTTGCTTTTGTGCAAGCGGCTGCAATCCATTTCCAGGCAGATCTTGACTTACAACCGTCCCTATAGTGCCTGTTCGAAGTTACGGTGGGGCTGGGAAAAAGGGGACTCATGAGGGTTTTTCACACAATATTGCAGCATCTGTGCAAGTCACGCGATCAACGTGATCAGATGCGTGGCAATTGGTTCCCATTTATGATGATCGCAGCGTCCCGGGATCTCAGGATTCCCCTTGGGTGACCTTCAGCCCAGCAAAGTGCATGAGGAGACCAGATTCACTTAATAATTGGCTTACAATGCGGGAGGGAGGGAGGGAGGGAAGGAAAGAGGGAGGGAGGAAGAAAAGGAGGGAGGGAAGGAGGAAGAAGAAAGAAAGGATAGAAAAGGAGAGTGGGAGGGAAGGAAGGAAAGTAAGGAAAGACAGAAAAGGAGGGAGAGAGGGAGGAAGGAATGAAGGAGAGGGAGGGAGGAGAGAAAAGGAGGGAGGGAAGGAGGAAGAAGGACAGAAAAGGAGAGAGAGGGGGAGGAAGGAATGAAGAAAAGAGGGAGGGACGAGAGAAAAGGAGGGAGGGAAGGAGGAAGAAGAATGAAAGGACAGAAAAGGAGGGAGGGAGGGAGGAAAGACGAGGGAGGGAGAAAGGGACAGAAAAGGAGGAGGGGGGAAGGAAAGATAAGGGAAGGAGGGAGGAAGGACACAAAAAGAGGGAGGGAGGGAGGGAGGAAGGAAGGAAAGATATAATGGCAGTGATTCATTTAACAAGAAAGTCACAAGAAAGGGCATGAGATGGGGCAAAATTCACTCAACCAACATTTCACTGAGATTCAGAAAATTTGGGCTCAATTGTGATCATAGCTTTCCACTGCTACAAAAAAAAAGCCCAACACACCCCAAATCCACCCTCCGGGCTCCTGAATTGTGAGATTTGGGGCTACGTCCAACCGAGCCGTGTCAGCCCAAAAGAGAAAAACCACTCAGGACTTGCCTCAGAACGATGCCACGGGGTGCAGAGACAGGCATTTCTGCACCCTGCTGCATTGGGGGGGGGGGAGAGCCGTCCCTCACGCACTGTCCGACCGGTTGCAGCAGATTTGCCATCTTTCAAGCTGCTGGATATTTTGTGGGGGGGGGGCGCTAATCTAAACCACCTGGCCGAGGGTGTTGGGCTTGAGCAGGCTGGCTGCTTGTGAGAAATGGAAGAGGAAGAATGCAAGGGAGGGGGAGCAAAGCCTCCCGGAGAACTTCAGCTCCTTGGCAGGGAAGCCTTGGAGACCTTCCTTGCTTGGATTTCCCCAATCTTGTCAGCTAGCTTTCCAAGAAGCAACCCACTGCAGCTGAAGGATGATTTTATTTCTTTCCCAAAAAAAAGTGCAATGCAATCCTGCGAAACCTCCCATCTGTATCGGCAACTTTTTCCACCACCCTTCAAATAATACAACAGTAATTGGTCTCATTTGTGACAGTGATGAATCTGCATAACAGGCGGGGAGGTTGAACAGCTAGCTTTGTAGTACAGCAAGAACAATCTTGAGCTGAACACACTGAAAACCGTAGAAACGGTGGTGGGTGTTTAGGAGAAACCATCCCATACTTCCACCTCTTACAATACTAGACAACACAGTATCAACAGTAGGGACCTTCCAATTTCTAGGTTCTACCATATCTGAAGACCTAAAATGGACACCTAACATCAAAAAGTCATCAAAAAAGCACAGCAAAGAATGTTTTTTCAGCGTGAACTCAGAAAGTTCAAACTTCCCAAAGCGGCTGATTCTGTTCTACAGAGGAATGATTGAATCTGTCCTCTGCACCCCCAAAACTGTCTGGTTTGGCTCTGCAACCCCACAAGACAGACAGAGACTTTAGAGGATAATCAGAACTGCAGGAAAAACAATTATGGCCAACCTGTCTTCCATTCAGAACCTGGACACTGCACGAGTCAAAAAGAGGGCTGTGAAAATATCTACAGACCCCTTGCATCCTGGACACAAATTGTTTCAACTCTTACCCTCAAAACAATGCTATAGGGCCCTGCACACCAGAACAACTAGACACAAGGACACTTTCCCCCTCTGCTAAACAAATAATTCCCTCAACACTGTCAAATAATTTACCAAGAATGTATTACTATTCTTCTTCTCTTCCTTCCTAGAATCTATCTCTCCCCTCTTATAACTATAACCATGTTGCTTGCATCTTCCAATTTATATTGTTTTCATTTGTTTCCTGGTATGATCTGATAGCTTATTAGTATCCTATGACTATCACTAAGTGTTGTATCTTATGATTCTTGATGAGTGTATTTTACTCTCCTCATGTACCCTGAGAGCATCTGCCCCAAAGACAAATTCCTTGTGTCTCCAATCACACTTGCCTTGGTTTAAATTCTTTTGGGGACACTGTTTTAAGTTCTCTAACATTTAGTTCTGTCATTTAGTTTTGGCCTGTGTGTGTGACTGCGGGGACCCCGATGGGCTCCAAAATGGTTGAAAAGGCCACCCTGAGTTACGAAAGTGACTCGTGATCGGTCCTTGCACTTACAACCATCTGGGTTGCAGTATCCCTGGGTCAGGGGATCTGTATTTGCGACCTTTCTAGCTTTGTTTCCAACGAGCAAAGTCAATGGGATTGTTCGCTTAACGAAGGCGTGATCGACATAACAACTGCAGGGATTCACTTAACAACACTGGCACCAAGGTCGTAAATCAAGCACAATTCCCTTAACATTGTCCAGCAATGGACCGTCTACTCCGAACTGTGGCCTTTAAGTCAAGGACTCTCCGCAATGATTTATTTCCCTGAACCATTTCTGTGAAACTGAGGCCTCTCTACAATCTTCCAACTATCAACAGCACAAATTTCTAATTTCTTCTCTCTTTCCATTGCTCTAGTCTTAAGGTAAAGGCAAAGGTTCCCCTTGCACATATGTGCTAGTTGTTCCCAACTCTAGCGGGTGGTGCTCATCTCTGTTTCAAAGCCGAAGAGCCAGCGCTGTCCGAAGATGTCTCTGTGGTCATGTGGCTGGCATGACTCAACACCGAAGGCTCACGGAACGCTGTTCCCTTCCTACCAAAGGTGGTTCCTATTTTCCACTTGCATTTTTACATGCTTTCAAACTGGTTGGCAGAAGCTGGGACAAGTAATGGGAGCTCACTCCGTTGCGCGGCACTAGGGATTCGAACCACCGAACTGCCGACCTTTCTGATAGACAAGCTCAGCGTCTTAGCTACTGAGCCACCACATCCCTCTAGTTTTAAATACCCCCAAAATGAACATTTAAAACTGCCTTGGCCACCGTTCACTGTTATTTTAAGATCATTCATGGTTAACAATTTCTCCAACATTTTGACTTTCAGATCCGCTCCAAAGATTCATTTGGATTTAATCTCCTTTCTAAAGCTTTTGTTTTTTGTTTTGTTTTTAAAGAAGCTCGATAAAGATCAAATCAGTTCTCTCTCTTGTTTTGCCACTTCTAACGGTGGTGCAGATTTTTGCAACATTCAAAATGCTGAAAATCCCAATCTTGAAAAGCAAGAAATAGAACAGCAAGGAGATGGTTGAGAAGCACATGCAAAGTTTTTGTCTTCTTCTTCCGGTTCTTTGGTTACCTAACAATGTGAAGTTGTTTCTCCTTCTGGTTTCCTTCCCAGACGTTTTACAGAGGCGAATTCTTGAAATTATGAATTTGAAACCCTTTTTTTCACATAATGTTTTTGGGGGGGATGGGGGGGAAATAGACATTTGGTCCAAGACAACTGTTGGCTCACACACCACCCCCAAAGCTAAGCTTATCACATATAATTCTTGCATAAACTCCCTCTATTTTATGTGTTAATCCCATCATGGTGATCTTGAGGCTTCCCAATAATATTCTCCAGATGAAATTAATACTTAGATTGCTTGATTGGTCAATGAGTGGTGTGGTGGCCTAGAAGCGGAGCTCTCATCTCATACTCAGGAGGCTGTAAGTTCGATCCTAGGTAGAGGCTGATATTTCTCTCTCTGTGCATGCTGAGAATATATCTGCTGGAAAAAAACTCCATACTTGCAACAGGAAGGGCATCCGGCCAATCAAACACTTTGCTAGCTCCATCAGTTGCTCAGACTCCACCCCGCAAAGGATTATGGAGTCATTAAATGATGATGATAATTTGCTCCAATGAGATTCTTGGATAATACTTTTTTCCCCAAGGCAACAAACCTTCTAAAAGCCGCGGGGAAATCTTCAAAAAAGTTTGATACTTTAGAGAGATTTAAATAGCAAACTACGGACGACGGACTTCTTGATTTTTTTAAAAAATGACAGTTAAGTGCTACATAAAGAGGCTGGACCTGACAGGAGACAAATTCAACCTCCAATTTAAAATCTTAGGAGGAGCCTCTCTCCCCGAACCGGTTCTTGGAAGTGTGAAAGACACTTGCGTGGCCCACAATCGAGTCGGCAAGGAAGAAATTGTAACCCTGTGGATGTCTCTGAGATGCCTTCAGCCGGGGGTTGATGAAGTCCATAAACGTGTCTCCAAGAGGTGGACCGATGGTGTAGGTGGACAGGGTAGCCTAGCCCCGACCTTCCAGGAAGCCTAGGACAAGTTATCCGGATGCGTCAGGTAGGTGTTGTTGTCCTCGCACAAGGCGAGTTGGACGCTGGAGGCGAACCACCGCTTGGCACAGCCCAGCCGGTAGTTGAGCGTGGTCCGGTACAGGTTTTTGGCGTGTTTGGGGAAAATGATGGTTGTGCTTTGATACCGCAGGGGCTTCTGACGCGGCTCAAACAGGAGCTGAGATTTATAGTTGCGCCAAGTGCAGTTGGGGGCCACCGTGACGGACTCTCGGTAGGTGGTGATGGTGGGCGTGGGGTGGTAGAAGATGTCATCCCGGAAGTGTTTCTCTGAGCTGTACTTGATCTCCGAATTGCACCTGGGGGAGGGGACAGAGAGAGTAAGGAGGAGGGGGGTCCTGGTGGATCTAAGCCAGCATCCATCACAGCTAATCATCAACTGCTGGAATATAATGGAATATAGAATAGAATAGAATAGAATAGCTATTGGAATAGAATAAAATAGAGTAGAGTAGAATAGAATAGCTATTAGAGTAGAATAGAGTAGAATAGAGTAGATTAGAGTAGAATAGAGTAGAATAGCTATTGGAATAGAATAGCTATTGGAATAGAATGGAATAGAGTAGAATAGAATAGCTATTAGAATAGAATAGAATAGCTATTAGAATAGAATAGAATAGCTATTAGAATAGAATAGAATAGCTATTAGAATAGAATAGAATAGCTATTAGAATAGAATAGCTATTAGAATAGAATAGAATAGAATAGAATTAAATAGAATAGAATAACAGAGTTGAAAGTCACTTCCGGTTTGCTCGTAGGGGCTGTTTTTTGCCCCTCGGAGGTTTCAGGGAAGCCTTACGTGCCCTAACAAATAGCTGTGCGTGCCACATGTGGCACGCATGCCATAGGTTCACCATCATGGAACTAACCCATTTCTAAAGCCTAACCAGAAGACATTTATAAGAGATTAACGGAAGGGACCTTGTAGGTCATCTAGTCCAACCCCCCGCCCAAGCACGAGACACTACACCATTTCTGACAGAGGGCAGTCCAGTCTCTTCTTGAAAGCTTTCAGGGATGAAGCTCCCACAACTTCTGAAGCCAACTTCGGTTCCATGGATTGATTGTTCTCACTGTCAAAAAATTCCTCCTTATTTCTAGGTTGAATCTCTCCTTGATCATTCCATCCATTATTCCTTGTTTGGCCTTCAGATGCTTTGGAAAATAGGTTGACCCCCCCCCCTCCTCTCTGTGGCAGCCCCTCAAATATTTGAAGACTCCTATATCATGTCTCCCCTTGTCCTTTCCTTCACTAGACCGGCCATGCCCAGTTCCTGCAACCGTTCATTGTATGTTTTAGCCTCCAGTCCCCTCATCATCTCGATTGCTCTTCTCTGCACTTTTTCTAGAGTCTCAACATCTTTTTTATAGTCTGGTGACCAAAATTGGATGTAGTACTCTAGGTATGGCCTTACTAAGGCTTCACAGAGTGGTATTAGGACCTCCCTTGATCTTCATTGTATCCCTCTGTTAATGCTGTTTAGGATTGCATTGGCTTTTTTGGGTGCCGCTGCACACTGCTGGCTCCTATTTAATTTGTTTTCCACTAAGACTGCAAGATCCCTCTCACAGTCACTGCTATTAAGCCTGGTTTCATCTAATCTATTTGTGTCGTTTTGGTTTTTCTTGCCTAAGTGTAGGACTTTACTTTTCTCTACATTGAATTTTCTTTTGTTAGAGAGGGGTTTATACTGTTTCTCAACCTTGCCAACACGAAGATGCCGTGAACACTCGGAGTCCACCCATGTTAAAATTCACAAGGTTGAGAAACACTTTTTTTAAAGGAGGCGATTTGCTCCCCTCTGCTGGATTATCTTCATGCTGAGCCCAGAAAGCCTTCTGTCAGCCATCTTTCACTTCGATCCTTGCCTACGCCGACAAGTTGGACTTGATGACCTCAGGGGACCCCTTCCAATTGTAGAATTCCAAGATTAGCAAGTTGCCCAAAGGCAGCACTTTTGACAATTTTTGGCAAAGCCTCTGAAAGTAGCAAGCTTTTCTGCTCTAAAACAGCTCTTGTCTTTAGAAAAATGACTGTGGGCAGTGTGCTGCTTACATCTCTCCCTCCCTCCCTCCCTCCCTCCCTCCCTCTCTCTCTCTCTGAAAAAAAACCCAGCAGTAGCTGAAGCAACTGCTGCCCTGGTATAAAAAGATTAAACACCAGGCGTGGCTTTTAGCCTTTGCCAACGCCCTGAACCAGGCTTGGCCTGGAGCAAAGCAGGCGAAACACAATCTATTTAATGAGTTTTGCAGCTCAGTTTAGAGCCCTGCAGAGAATTTGGTGGGGAAAACACCCGGCTGGGTGGAGGAGACAATTGGGGAAATAATAATAATATTTTTTTAAAAAAAACGGTACCCACAATTGGCAGCCTCTTTGCAGCTTTATCTTCCAAATAAGTTCCCAGCGAGTTAGCAGCTACACCACCCTGCAAAATGTCGCTGGGGATATTTTCAGCCCATCCCTACCTTTGGCGGTGACCGCTTTGGGGGAAGGTTTAGGCGTGGGAGATAATTTGACTTCAGCATGGAGGCGTCAAGCTGCAAGCTCATTTATCTCCCTACCTGTTTTGATGCACAGAATTCAAGGCCCGATTTTCTGTTTCAAATTTTGAGATAAAGGCAATGCAAGATCTAAGGGTTCCCTGCCTTTATCTCCCTCTCTTTGAAGTCCAGGCATTGCTGGCAGCGGAAGAGAAAAATTGCAACTCAGGGCTGAACTGTGGGGGCCTTGTGTTGGTGGTTTTCTTGCAGACGTTTCATAACCCAACTGGGTAACATCATCAGTGCTAGAAGGGAGTGGGGTTTGGGAGATGAAGGAGGACAAGGAGGTGGAGGACAATGACTGTGGGGTCCTTGGAGCTCTCTGAACATAGTTGTTTTCTTGCAGACGTTTCATGACCCAACTAGGTAACATCATCAGTGCTAGGTGGGAGTGGAGTTTGCAGAGAGGAAGAGGAAGGGGACTGTGGGGTCGGTGGTGCCCTCTGAGCTTCCTTGTTTTCTTGCAGACATTTCATGACCCAACTAGGTAACATAATCAGTGCTAGGAGGGAGAGGGGTTTTGTCCTCTGTTTATATATATATATTACTTGCCCTGTCAGTATTGGTGGGAGTGCTCTTTTCTTCTTGGTAGTTCCTTGATTGGTTTATTGTTTGTAAATAAACAAACAGAAAGCCCCACTCCCTTTTAGCCCTGATAATGTTACTTAGTTGGGTCACGAAATGTCTGCAAGAAAACAACCAAGCTCAGAGAGCACCAAGGACTCCACAGTTGTTGACCACCACCACCACCACCTCCTCCTCCTCCTCCTCCTCCTCCTCCTCCTCCTCCTCCTCCCCCCCCTACATACCTCACTCTCTGTTAACATTGATGATGTTGCCCAGCTAGATAATGAAATGTCTGCAAGAAAACAACCAAGTTCAGAGACCAAGGACCCCACACACACAGTTTCCCCCCCCCCCCCGACAAACCCCACTTCCTTCTAACACTGATGATGTTATCTAGTTGGGTCCTAAAACATTTGAAAGAAAAACCATTAGGTTCCGAAGGCACCAAGGACCCAGCCATCATTTCCCCGTGGCACGACAAAACCGCGGTCCACTAAAGCGCGCCCGATTAAAGCACGTCGCTGACGTCATCAGCAGCGCGACAAAAACGACCGCGGAGAAAAAAGGGCGCTTTAAAAAGCGCTTTTAAAGCAAGCCAATTCACGTAAAGGTAAGGGTTAGGGTTAGGGTTAGGGTTAGGGTTAGATTAAGGGTTAGGGTTAGGTTTAGGGTTACGTTAAGCGTTAGGGTTAGGTTTAGGGTTAGGTTAAGGGTTAGTGTTAGGTTTAGCGTTAGGTTAAGGGTTAGGTTTAGGGTTAGGTTAAGGGTTAGGTTTAGGGTTAGGTTTGGGGGGGTTAGGTTTAGGTTTACGCGTTAATTTTAGCTTTACCATTCACAGCGTGCTTTTTTCGTCGCTCTGTGATGACGTCAGGTACGCGGTTTCGTCGAGCGCGCTTTAGTCGACCGCGGTTTTGTGGTGGAACCCATTTCCCATCCCTCCACATTCCCACAAAACCATTGCAATGAAAACAGCCCTCCATCCATCCATAAATTCTGCAAATTTTATTTTATTTTCTTGCAGGAGGTGGAGAAAGGCAGAAGCACACCCAAGAGCAACCTGTATGTTACCTGATTTCCTGTGCCGGCTCAGGGTTGACCTCGATGCTTTCTCCGAAAAACACCGGGTACATCCGAGGTCTGATTTCAGAGGCAGAGGAGTTCAGAAAAACATGAGGAATCTGTAGGGAGGGAAAAAGGCAGGAAATCAACCAGGAATTTTTTAAAAAAAGAACGGGAACAAATCTTGATTTAATTCAAATAAATGTCTGGTCCTTATAAACCACTCTGAAGTCCATCCATGTTACACAAACCTTCAGCATCATAAGGTAGGTAGATGTTAACAGACCCACAAAATTTTATTTTGGGATACAATCAAGATCAAGGGAGGTCCTAATACCTCTCTATAAAGCCCTAGTAAGACCACATCGAGAGTACTTCATCCAGTTTTGGTCACCACACTATAAAAAAGATGTTGAGACTCTAGAAAGAGTGCAGAGAAGAGCAACCAGGATGATTAGGGGACTGGAGGCTAAAGCATACGATGAACGTTTGCAGGAACTGGGCATGGCTATTCTGGTGAAGAGAAGGACCAGGGGAGACAGGATAGGAGTCTTCCAGTATTTGAGGGGCTGCCACAGAGAGGAGGGGGTCAAGCTATTTTCCAAAGCACCTGAAGGCCAGACAAGGAATAATGGATGGAAACTGATCAAGGAGAGATTCAACCCGGAAATAAGGAGGAATTTTCTGACAGTGAGAGCAATCAACTGATGGAACAGAAATTGCCTTCAGGAGTTGTGGGAGCTTCACCAGTGGAAGCTTTCAAGAAGATACTGGACTGCCATATGTCAGAAATGATGTAGGGTCTCGTGCTTGGGTGGGGGGTTGGACTAGATGACCTACCAGGCCCCTTCCAACTAGTTGTAGTTACTAATTGTAGCTATAGCTGTTACTAGTTGTAGTTGAACAAGTAGTCTTCCATTTACTACTGAAGCGACCATTTGAACTTCCAACAGATTAGGGTTAGTCAAATGTTTCCCAAACTTGGCAACTTGAAGACGGATGGACTTCAACTCCCAGAATTCCTCATGGCCGGAGAATGCTGGGAGTTGAAGTCCAGATATTTTAAAATTGCTGAAGTTAAGAAATACTGTTCTAAAACATCTGGAAGGTCTTCCTTTCAATTGGTTATGCATAAAGGCGGCAGTATTCCCAGCTGCAGGGGGCAATTTGCATGGGGGGAAAAAACTCCCGACATGATATTTTGGCATGAGATTTATGAAATAGCAGATGGGAATTTTCTGGATAGCAGCCTTTATCAGTACCCAGAGATGCTGTTTACACACTCCAGGGAGCATCCAAATGAAACGGAGAACAATGCATATTTTGGATGTGTGCAGAGTGTGTTGATTCAGTGCGACAATCATCCTAAATCTTCCTGGTGCAAACAGAAAGAAAGGACATTAAAAGAAGCAGGTGTATTTTTCCCTTGAACTGCCTGGAGAAGGAACAATTCCCAAGCACAATGAGGGAGGGAGGTGGAGAGGGAAGGAAGGAAGGATAGAAAAGGAGGGAGGGATGGACAAAGGAAGGAAGAAAGGAAAGAAGGAAGGAAGGACATAAAAGGGAGGGAGGAAGAAGGGATAGAAGAGGGAGGGAAGGAGGGAGAAGGGAAGGAAGGACAGAAAAGGAGGGAGGGATGGAGGAAGGAAGTGAAAGAAGGAAGGAAGGAAGGAAAGAGAAGGAAAGGACAGAAAAGGAGGGAAGGGTGGACAAAGGAAGGAAGGAAAGAGGGAAGGAAGGACATAAAAGGGAGGGAGGGAAGGAGGAAAATAAGAAGGGAAAAGGGAAGGAAGGACAGAAAAAGAGGGAGGGAGGAAGAAAGAAGAAAAGGGAGGGAAGGAGGGAGGGGGAATGGAAGAAAAAAGGATAGTAAAGGATGGAGGGATGGAGGAAGGAAGGAAGGAAGGAAGGAAGGAAGGAAGGAACTTCAGACAACCTAGAGAGAATCAGACCTCCCTGAAAATAAAACCCTGAAATATGAGCAAACAAAACGGCATTCATTGCAAAAAGATAAAAGAAATTGGCACTGAATTAAAAGCTGTAACCTCCTGGAAAAAACAGAAGGCATTTCATCCGCAAAGCTCTTAGGGACTAGCACCTTGATTGGCATTGTTTGAAAATTGACAGGAATGTCTCCAGTATTCCGTGCGGAAGGAGTCATGAGCCTTTTTCTCCCACATATTTCCTTTGGAGCCAGCACTTCTTTCTCTCTGGAATACGCTCCTTTTACGTTTACCTGGATCATAAACCTGCCGATCCAGGAACGTCAGGAAGAATTCAAAGGGGTTTTAGCAGCTCAAAAAAGAGAGGAGACCAAGGGGAGAGCCGATCAGCCATGCAACTTAAATATGAAATAGAGAGTTGAGCAGAATTTCTAATTCTGTTCTGGATCTTCCAGAAGGAAAACAGGGAAGTCTCATCCCCTCCAAGCTTTGATCTTAAAGGTAAAGGTTCCCCTTGCACATACGTGCTAATTGTTCCCGACTCTAGGGGATGGTGCTCATCTCGGTTTCAAAGCTGTGGTTATGTGGCCGGCGTGACTAAATGCTGAAGGTGCACGGAATGCTGTTACCTTCCCTCCAAAGGTGTTTCCTATTTTTCTACTTGTGTTTTTACATGCTTTCAAACTGCTAGGTTGGCAGAATCTGGGACAAGGAACGGGAGCTCACTCCGTTACATGGTGCTAGGGATTCGAACCGCCGAATTGCCGACCTTTCTGAGTGGTCTTAACCACTCAGTCAGCAAAACAGGGAAGCCTTCCCCTCCAATCTTTGGATCTAAAGTGGGCCCCCAAACAACACGATTTCTATTTCCACCATGGGAATCGAGGTTCCCTCGAGGGGTTAAAGGCAGAGATACGCCACACACTTCTACAGCTAGCCTGCCAGGCACAATTTCAGTAACCACAAACAGACGAAGGTTTGAAATCCTAGCAATGCAAGCGATGCGGGTGCCAGAACGAAGAGGTGCTCCTGGCCAAAAAAATGAAGAAAAAAAAGAGAGAGAAAACACCAACCCAAAATAAAAACAATCCGAAGCCAAGGAATCTTAGCTCGGTGCCAAGGCGGGCGGAATGGGGGCACTCCGAAGAAGTGGTGGGAGGCAAGCAAAGTTTCCCCACGCTTCTTGCGAGGCAGAAGGCCTTTGTGCTGCGATTCCCAGACCCCACCTGGAATGCTGCGTCCAATTTTGGTCACCCCACCCCATAAGAGGTGGGGACTTTTGGAAAAAAAGGTTCAGAGAAGAGCAACTAAGAGGATCAAAGGCCTGGAGACGAAACCATACGAAGAACGGCTGCAGGAATTGGGTCTGGGTAGTCTAAAGAAAAGAAGAATTAAGGGTGACAGGATAGCTGTATTTCAGTATTTGAGGGGCTGCCAACAAAGAAGAGGGGGGTCAAATTATTCTCCAAAGCACCAGAAGGCAGGACGAGAAACAATGGATGCAAACTAACCAAAGAGAGAAGCAACCTGGAATCAAGGAGAAACTTCCTAACAGTCAGGACAATTAAGCAGTGGAGTCGTGGGAATCAAAAATGTTAGCAACCAGTTCTCTGCCCGGTTGCTGGGCGTGGCCTACTTGGTCACCTGCACCATGGCCGGGGGGTGGGGTGGCATTTTGCCCTCCCCAGGCTCCGGAGGCTTTTCTGGAGCTTCCAGGAGGGTGAAAACAGCCTCCCCAGGGCTCTGGAAGCCCTTTGGACTTCTGAACCTCATTCAAGGCCCATTTTTCGCCCTCCCAGAGCCTCTGTGAGCCCTGCACTCATCTGGCATCGAAAACGGGCTGCGTGGAGACTCCAGGGAGGGGGTGGCTGGGCGTGGTCAGCCAGTCCTTGCAACTACCAGTTTGGCAAGCCAGATTAAAATTAACATCCAGTTTGCCCAAACCGGTTCGAAACGGCTGAATCCCACCCCTTTGTCACTAGAGCAGTGTTTCTCAACCTTGGCAACTTGAAGATGTCTGGACTTCAACTCCCAGAATTCCCCAGCCAGCATTCGCCAAGTTGCCAAGGTTGAGAAACACTGCACTAGAGGTTGTGGGTGCTCCCATCACTGGAGGTTTTTAAGAAGAAACTGTCACTTGCCTGAGACGGTGTAGGTTCTGTTTGAGCAGGGGGCTGGGCTAGAAGACCTCCAAGGTCCCTTCCAGCTTTATTCTGATTGATTGATGGATTGATTGATTGGGTTTGACTCTCTTTTTTGGCAAGCCTAGAAGGAGCCATCCAAGAAAGATCAATGCAGGAGGGCTAGCGAACTTTCAGAGTTACAGCGGCACTGAGAAAAGTGACTTTTGGCCAGTCCTCGCACTCACAACCACTGCTGCATCCCCATGGTCACATGATCAAAATTCAGGCACTGGGAATTTATGATGGTTGTCATATCCTGGGTTCATGCGGTCACCCCTTGTGACCTTCCCAGCCAACACGGGAAGCCGGATTCACTTAACAACTGCACGATTCACTTAACAACTGCCACGATTTGCTGAGCCACCGTGAGAAACAAGGAGAGGAAATTGGAGATGACTCGCTTCACAAAACTAGCCCTTGCTTAGAGAGTGGAAATTCTGCTCCCAACTGTGGTCGTAAGTTGAAGACTACCCTGTTTCCCCCCCCCCAAAAAAAAATAAGATCACCCTTGATTAGAAGACCAATCGGGCTGTGGAGCACATGCGCTAAAATAAGCCCTCCCCTGAAAATAAACCCTCCCCTAAAATATTTAAACCAGTGTTTCTCAACCTTCGCAACTTGAAGATGTCCGGACTTCAACTCCTAGAATTCCCCAGCCAGCATTCACTCTCTCCGGCCCTCTCTGGATCAGCTGAGCCACAGGCCGAGGTTAAGGGGCCTCCTGCACCTCCAAAATAATAGGACCTCCCCGAAAATAAGGCCAAGCACTTATTTTTGGGGGGAGGGGTGCCAAAAGAAAATAAGATCTTATTTTTGGGGAACTGCGGTATCTATTAAGGCAGTGATGGCTAACCTTTTCTTCCTCCGGTGCCAAAAGCACTCATGTGCGCACTGTCACACATGCACACGTGCCCACAGCCATAATGCAATGCCCCTCCCATGCACCCCACCCCCTGCACATCTGCATATGACACCCCCATGCTCCCCTCACGCCCCGCCCATGTGTGCGTGACCCAATGGTGGGTTCTGGATCCATACGGTTGGAACAGGTCCGGCGTCGCCCACATGAATGCATGCAGTGCACACATGCGTTGTACCTGCCTGAGACGCCTCCGTAAGCCTCTGTGATGCTCCAGCTGCTAGGCAAAGCATCGCGTAGGCGTCGAGCACGCCATGTGCATGCGTGGAAACGCCAAAGGCTTAAAAGACAGGTAAGGAGCTCGGGTGGGTGGGGGGGGGCCCTGGAGCACCATATCGGAACAGTATCCTGTGCTCCGGGCAGACTCCAGTACGCTCGCACTGGGGCGTACCTCCTGCAAGGTGTGACCCCCCTCGTGCTCGCCCTGTGCATGCGCACACAACCCCCCTCTGACCCCTTTTGGCCTCCCATCCCAAAACATCGCTGGGGACAGGAGAATCTCCGGAGATCTGGGAAGGCACAGGGTGCAGAAAGTGAGGAGAAAGGTATGTGCATGCGTCTCCCGCCTGCAGGACAAACCCCAAAATCAGCGGGCTGACAGGAGGCGCGCATGCTGGGCAACAGTTCGCGTACTTGCCGAGAGGGCTCCGTGTGCCACCTGTGTTATGTGTGCCATAGGTTTGCCATCACGGTGTTAAGGGATCACTCGCGAAGAGAACTTCACTTCCGCACGTGGCGCAAACTGAGAGTAGTTGCAGTGAGGAACTTGTGACTTTTCCTAAGAGCCAAGAAGTATACAGTTTTGGAAAATCCTCATGCCCAGATAGATGCTCAACCCGGACAGGTAAAAAAAATCCAGCAGATACTTAAAACTGGGTGAATGGGAATCTTGGCGAGGTCTTTTTCAAGTCAGCTGGTGGCTTCTGGGTTACAGAAACGAAGCCCCTGGCACTTCCTGAGGTTGCAAACCCAGAACCCAGGGATTTTGGTTTTTTCGTCCTTTTGTTTGTTTGGAGAGGGACAAATTAGCAAGTTTCCTCCAGCCAACCGAAGGGAGGGGACCTGCCAAGACCTCAATTTTCCCAAGGGAAGTTTGCCATAAAGACATTTTTTTCAAAACAAAAACCTGTAGGGCCTCTTCGTTTTTTAATCTGACTGCCGGAACAAGGCAAGTTAGCACTCTGGAAAATTCTGTTTTTTCTTCCTTTTTCTTTCTGTACTTAGAAAGACAATGGAACTGAGCTCCACTGGGCTTGTTGTGGCCCACCAGTGGCCAGTAGAGCTGGCTACTAGATTCGGACAGTGAGGAGGTTGGGGAGGAACCTGGGTCAGTCCTGGAGTCTGGGGAAGGGTCTGATGAGGGATCTGTGTCAGAGGCAGAGAGGGGGCAAGGGCCATTGGACAGTTATCAGCTGCCTTTGGAGTCGGACATCAGTGAGGCAGAAGAACAGCTGGAGCCAGTTCCCAGTATGCGCATGTGCAGAGTTGCCAGACAATGGGAACAGCTAAAGAACCAGGGTTGACTTTGGAGTAAGGCCACAGGTGGATGATGAATGGCCCCTCCCAGAGGAAATAAAAGAGGAGCGAAAGGGGAGTGGAGTTTGCAGGAGATAATTAGTTTGCTTAATGGGTTTGTGACTCTCTGAGACTCCTTGCCAAGTTCTGCAGATATCGGCCTGGCAGCTCTCCAAGCCAGATAAGGTCTGTGACTGTAAATCCTCCCTTGAAAGACTTTGCTGGATGTGAATGAGCAGAATTCACAGCAAATTAATAAAAGGAGTTTTTGTCGGGACCAGGAGTTTACTGCATGCTCTTGGGAAGCCAGAACAGGGCTCTGATAAATTGCAACTGGTTCTCACAAAGACCCACACAGACAGGCCACAAACGAGGCCACAACTTCCACTCACCCACATTTTGCTCCAGTTGTAGCTAAACTCATAGGACACTTGTCCTCAGCATGGTGAATATGTTACAGATTCATTTGCTCACAGTTAAAACGCGTCACTACAGCTCACTAATTAGTTTAGCGTGCGAGGAGACACCACCCAATTAATTATTTTGGGAGATAACACGTTCCGCCCTTCTCCTTCGCATTTCACAACCTTAATCTGTTTTGGGGGACCTAGACGCTTCCTCATGCCTCCCCTCTCTCTCTCCCTCCCTCCCTCCTCCCTCTCCCCCCCTCTCTCTCATACACATACACACTTCTCTTTTCTCTTTCCTCTCTCCCTCCCATCTCTTTCTCTCTCTCTCTCTCCTTCTCCTTCTTCTCTTTCTTTCTCCCTCCTCTTCCTCTTCTCTCTCTTTCTCTCTTCTCTCTCTGCTCTCCTCTCTCTCTCCTCTTTCTCTCTCACACTTCTCTTTTCTCTTTCCTCTCTCCCTCCCCTCTCTTCCTCTCTCTTTCTTTCTCCCTCTTCTCTTTCTCTTTCTCTTTCTCTTTCTCTTTCTCCCTCTTCTCTTCCTCTTCTCTTCCTCTCTCTCTTCTCTTTTTCCCTCTTCTCTCTCTCTCTCTCCCTTTTCTTTCTCTCCCTGCCTTTTCTCTCTCTTTCTTCTCTCTCTCTCTCTCCTCCATGAGGACTGGGAAACTGAAGCTTTCCACAAACACACTTGCACAGCCAATATAATATCCTGCAGAACCTTGACCTGAGCCCCACCCTGGTTGTGTGAAACGAAACTCGTCTTCCAAATAAGAAAATCGAACAAAATTTGATTCCTATATATAGTTTACAGTATGTATACACACACACAGACACACACACATAATGTCCCGGATGTAAAACATAATTAAACCAAATATTTCAGTATTTAATGACTAGCTGATGATCAAGCAATCAGACAGACATCTGGGAAATTTAAAAAAAAAATAGAAACATTGCTATGCCTGCAGTTTGGATGAGAAACGGTGATAGTTCAACCAGCAAAACACTCCACCAATCGTATCGGTTTCCAAGCTAATTCATTGCAGAGAAGCAAATAGTATGGAGTTGTTGCAATTGGTTTTTATTAATTTCATCCTGTCTTTGTTATTTTTATAAATAAGTCAAGGCAGCAAACATCCTTCTTCCTCTTGCTCTTTATCCCACAACAACAGCAACCCTGTGAAGTAGGCTGGGCTGAGAGAAAGATTGGTCCAAGGTTACCCAACTGGTTTTCATGCTTAAGGCAGCACTAGAACTCCCAGTCTCCTGGTGATTGGCCCAATGTCAGCCAGCTCGTTTTCATGCCTAAGGCAGGACTACAACTCACCGTCTCCTGGTGATTGGCCCAAAGTCACCCACCCCTAAGGCAGAACTAGAACTCACTGTCTCCTGGTGATTGACTTAAAGTCGCCCAGCCAACTTTCATGTTTAAGGCGAGACTAGAATTCTTCCTCTCTTGGTGATTGGCCCAAAATCACCCAGCCTGCTTTCATGCCTAAGGCGGAACTAGAACTCACCATCTCCTGGTTTCAATGAATCAGCACGTAAAGCGTGTTCAGCTATTACAGCACGCAAAGTCTACACCTCAGCAGAGATTGCAGCAATCCAAATTAAAATCTGAGTTTCTTTGAACAAGAATGGCAAATTGAAAACTCAAATTCACAGACACACACACAGAAAGTCAAAAGCCATTTCCCCCCAAAAAATCTTACCAGTTTCCCTTCTGGCCCATCTCTCCTGGGCCCCTGATCCAGGATTTCTGTGCAGGAATTCTTCTCCACAGCTTTGTTCTCGGCTCCGCCCGGAGACAAGGAATAGAAAGGAGGGCTCGGGCTGGGGGGCAGCCCCGAATCAGGACTGTCCAGCAAACTCTCCTGGTTCTTTTCCTTGTTGGTGTTGTCCATACCTTGGAACTGCAGGTGACCCACCATGACTGGTTGGGGGGAGGGGGAGAGGAAGGTGGAAAGAAAAGTGGGTCAGGAACAGTGGTGGGTTCTGGATCCCGTTGCAACCAGTACAGTTGCAATGGGGCCTGGCGTCCTCCACATGAATGTGCGCTTGCATCTTACTGTTGCGACACTTCCACGATGCTCCAGCTGCTTGGCGGAGCATTGTGCAGGCGCTGTATGCGCGGTGCACATGCACAGAAACACCAAAGACTTTAAAGACAGGTAAAGAGTGTGGGCGGGAGGGTACCCGGTGCTCTCGCCCAGCGTACTGGGGCGTACCGCCTGCAACCCATCCACCACTGGTCAGGAAGATAAAATCCACCAAGCTGCCAAAAATCCACCTCTGCCTGGGAGGGCCAAGAACCGGGAATGGGGTGGGGTAGTTTTGTGGCCCGCCAGCGGCCAGCAGAACTGGTGGCAGGCTCAGACAGCAAGGAGGTTTGGGAGGAACCTGGGCCAGTCCTGGAGTCTGGGTTCTGTGTCGGAGGCAGAGAGGAGGGCAGAGCAGTATGCCTTCGGAGTCGGAGATCAGTGGGGCAGATGAACAGTAGGAGCCTGTTCCCAGTGTGTGCAAGCGCAGAGCTGCCAGGAGAAGGGAACAGCTAAGGAACAGGGGCCGACTTGGGAGTAAAGCCACAAGTGGGCAGTGAATGGCCCATCCCATAGGGAATAAAGAGGAGCAAAAGGGGAGTGGAGTTTGCAGGAGTTCAATTCATTCAGGTGAAGATCTGTTCCTGACTTCTTGCCAAGTAATTGCTGCTACAGCTTGCCGTTTGGAAGATATCGGCCTAGCAGCTCTCCAAGCCTGATAATGGTCTGTAGTTGTAAAATCTCATGGAAGACTGTTGGCCGGGACTTTGCTGGAGAGGAACTCCCTTTAACCGAAATAAAAGAGGTTTTATCGGGATCAGGAGTCGGCTTCATGATCTTGGAAAGCCTAGGCAGAACAGGTAGGCAATTCATTTTCCCAAGCAGAAACCTGAGAAACTGGGCCTGTTGTGGAGGGTCCAGTTGAAACAAAACAGCAGCTGGCTTTTAAACTTAAACTAAAAAATGATGTTGTTATATTGCTGCATGCATGTCGTATTTACACATGATTTCTATTTTCTCAAAGGACCTCACTTGGGCCGGACTGGGGCAGCCAAAAGGCCAGATGTGTCCCAGGGACCCTACAATGCCAAGGTTTGGCCAAGAGGAAGGGGCAGGAGAGGGTAGCCACCAGGTGATCCCCAAAAGATTAAAGGACCTGCCCGTCCTTTTTCACACGGCCTACCTTGAAAAGGGGTTAGGAGATTCTCCCTTCTGTTTCTCAGAGGCAGGGTTAAGTGGGAGCTGGGGGTCTAGACGAGTCCGTCTCAAGCCCCCCCAACACTCATGTGGAGTGACCTTTCCCAGTCTCAGCTCAAACTAGGGGAAAAAAATCAAGAATGAGTCTCACCCAAAGTATCCAAAATAGCAAATTGAAGGAGCGGTTATCTTCAGCTTGGTTCCCAAACTGGGATTTGGGGTCTGGCAAACCCCCTTTGCTTCTAAGGGGTGGTCTTACACACACACAAACACACGCACGCACGCACGCACACTCAACCTCTTTCACTTTCTTGCAGGTGGGAACTGCAGATCCCCTAGCAATCTTAAACTGGAATGCAAAAGTTTTCCAAAACCTTGAATTTTAATCCCACATTCTGCTCACATGGAGTTGCAAACCTCCGTAAATTCACAAATTGGGAAAAGGTGCTGGTTTTTTGTCTGCCCCAAGACAGGTTTGCACCCATTCAGGGTCTGAAGCCCTGAAAGGGAAGCCAGGAGAAATAGGGGGCGGGGGACGGGACGGGGGACAACAGGGAGCAATATTCATCTCACTCTTCCTGCACCCTCCACCCGAAATAACGACCCCCCCCCACTCCAAGAATCGGCCAAAGCCTCTAAAGGCGCTTCTTCTGCCCCGTTCCACCCCCTGCCCCGACCCCAATCCAGCCCAACCTAGCCAAGGTCCCCTCTCCGGAGCCCCGATTGGCTCGCCGAGAGCGCAGGGCGCATACGGGCCGGGGCGCACAGGGTCCGAAGGCGCACGGCTTGCACCCTGCGCTCCGGGGCAATCCAGTGCCCGGGTGGGTGGCTGAGTGTCCGGAGGTCGTCGGCTGCTTCTCCAAGCCTCCTGCCTCTGCCCTGAATCCGCTGCTGCTGGGAGAGTGCCGGAGCGCAGGATAGAGAAGGCGCAGAGCAAGCGGGCGATATCAAGCGGCGCGCCCGGCTCCTTCCTTCCCTCCTTCTTTCCTTCTCCTTCTTTCCTTCCTTCCTTCTCCCTCTCTCCCTTTCTTTCATCCTTCCCTCCCTCCCTCCCTTCTTCCCTCCTCCCTCCTTCTTTCCTTCCTTCTCCTTCCTTCCCCCTCCCTCCTTCCCTCCGTCTCTTTCCTTCTCCCTCCTTCCTTCTTTCTTTCCCTCCCTTCTTCCCTCCCTCTCTCCTTCTTTCTTTCCTTCCTTCTCCTTCCCTCCTTCTTTCCTTCTCCCTCCCTCCTTTCCTCCTTCCCTTTCTCCCACTCTCCCTTCTTCTTTCCTTCCTTCCTCCCTTCTCCCTTCCCCGGGAGGGGAAGCGGAACCAGGCCAACCCCGAGCCTACGTGGGAGCGGCGGGCTCCTCTGCAGCGCGGCGGTGGCGGTGGCTCCGCTCCAGCTGCAGCTCCCTTCGGTCCCCGAGGCGAGCCCGGCCCGGAGTCCGAGCGGAGGCTCCCGGCTGCTCCTCCTCCTCCTCCGCCTCTTTCCTCTCCCCGAGCCTGACCCGCCTCCTCCTCGCGGGGAGCAGAGCCGGCCCCCCGCTCTCCCCTCTCCCCAGCAAGCGCCTGGTGGTCGTGGGGACGCCTCCTCGCTCGCCCTCCCCCTCTGCTTCTGGGTGGGGACGCGTCCAGACGGGCGCTTTTTGGAGAGGAGCGAGGGCTGCGCTTCTGGGAGGGTGGGGGGCCTTCAGAAGAGGAGGAGGAGGAAGGGAGATTTGACTTTCCGAGTATCGGAGGGCTAAATCAAATATGATTTAGAAAAGAAGTCCTCGTTTTATGACCAGAATGGGGACAGCATGCAACTTGATTTGGGGAGGTAAGGAAAAGGTGAGGAGGAAGAGAGAGGGAGGGGGGCATTTTGCTAAAACTAGTTTGATTAGGGGAGGGGAGAAAAGGAGAAAGAGCAAAAAAATTCAAGTCAGATTCAGGACCTGCAAACCCCAATACCTGTGACGAATAAATGTTCTTAATGGTGATTAATTAGGCTTGACATATTTTGAATGTATTCCATTTTCTTTTTTTTTTCTTTTTGTTTAAATTTTTATTTTATTCAAAAGATTAATAGAAGACAGACAGACAGACAGATACACAGATGGAAACAGAGATAGAAAAAGAGAAAGGAAGGAAGAAAAAAGAAAGAAAAGGTGATAGAGGTAGACTCACAGAAAGATAAATGGATGGATGGATGGACAGATGGACAGAAAGAGATATGGATGGATCGATGGATGGATAGATAGAAACACAAATGGAAAGAAAGAAAAAAGATAGACAGATATAGAGATAGATAGAGATAGATAGATACATAATGAGAGAGATATGATAGATAGGTGATTAGATAGATAGATAGATAGATAGATAGATAGATAGATAGATAGATAGATAGATAGATGATAGATAGATAGATAGATAGATAGATAGATAGATAGATAGATAGATAGATATAGATGATAAATATAGATGGATGGATGGATGGATGGATGGATGGATAGATAGATAGATAGAGATAGATAGAGATAGATAGATAGATAGATAGATAGATAGATAGATAGATAGATAGATAGATAGATAGATAGATAGATAGATGATAGATTAGATAGGTAGGTAGGCAGGCAGGCAGGCAGGCAGGCAGATGTAGGTAGATAGGTAGATCATGTAGAAGACAGAAAATGGATAGGTTCAGGTGAGAGATTGAGAGATGAGAGAGGAATCATATACCACTTTTGAGGACAAAGTTTTGTCAGAAAAGGGGAAGGGTCAGGAGCCCCTATTTCTCTGCCCCTGGAATTCCTGTTTGGATTCTTTCCGGATCTGGCCCAGATGCCTGCCCCCCCCCCCACATTCAAGGGGGAAAACGCTTCACCCATTGATCAAAAGGATGGGCTGCCCTTGACATTTATGGGCGAGAGGTCAAAGCCCAGCGCTGCAGGGTGCATTCCTCTCTCTGGGGCACAGAAGCGCCTCCCACAGATCAACTTGGCAGGCTTAGACCTTTGGAAGATTGATAAATGTCAAAGACCGAGCTGGGCGGCCCACATAGTAACCTCGGGAGATTATCCGTCCTGACCCCCAGCGGGGCAAGGAAGGGGCCTGCTGACCCGCTCCTGCCCAGAGGGCAACAAGAATGCCACGGGGTCAGGAGGAAAGGGAGCTTACCTTTCTCCGCTGATATTGCACAATGAACTAGGTTTGGTTAATGTGGATGAGTGTTTTATGGGGCTCGGAATTACAATTTGAAGATTGTGCGGAGTGGAACACGACCACCTGACTCACTTAACAACTCCTTCCATCCTCTTTCTGTTCTTCTTTGTCTTTCTTCTTTTCTTTCCTTTCTTTCCCTCTTTTCTTCTCTCTCCTTCTTCCTCCCTCCCTTTCCTTCCTTCCTTCTTTCCTTCTTCTCTTCCTTCCTTTTGCCCTCTCCCTCCTTTCCTTTTTCCTTCTTTCTTTTTTCTTTCTTTCTTTTTCTCTTTCTTCTCTCTTTTTTCTTTCTTTCTTTCTTTCTTTCTTTCTTTTTCTTTCTCTTTCTTTTTTTCTCTTTCTTCCCTTCTCTCTTTTTCTTTCTTTCTCTTTCTCTCTTCTCTTTTCTTTCTTTTTCTCTTCTCTTCTTTCTTTCTTTCTTTCTTTCTTTCTCTTTCTTTCTTTTTCTTTATTTCTCCCTCTCAAATGGCGCCTTCCCTGTACCATTTACCCCTTCCTGATTCATCAGCCCACATGCAGCTTGTGTTTCCAACTCCTGTTTCTGTAGCCGGCTTAAGTTTTGTCACAAGCAGAGGGAAAATAACACAGCAGGCTGGAAACTCCTGAGCTTTGGCTGCTGAAAGGAAAACAAGCAGAGCAGAAAGCTACACAGATACTTTTCTATAACTTGTACCCAAGACGGACCCAATATATGGGCAGAGAAGAGGAGTGGAAATTTTATTTTTTTAATCGCAATAATCCCAACAAAATGACTCTGAGTAGTGTAGAAATCAGCCCTAAAGACATAAATCTTTTTAAGAACTGCATTTCTCCCCAACTGAGCCAAGCCTGTACTTCAACTTGTCCATGGGTGATGTTTTTAGTATTACCTTTGGAGAGGACGTGTGTTTATTACACGAAAAGGAGAGAAAAAAAGACGAAAGGAAAAAAATAAAAAAGGGGCGATCAACAACCACTCTGCTCATGATCACACCCACAAGCTTCTCCTCCATATAAATGTTTTTAACACCCATCTTATATTGGTTTATATAAGTTTAACAAGTGCTTCCATAAAGGAGGCCCATGTTTACTGGAATGGCTCATGGTCACCACATCCGTTAACAATTTGAGCTTCACTTGTAAGGAGCACCAGTTTTCCATTCCAGAATAATTAGAGCCACAAGCATCTCTCTCCAAAGTGGAAGGACCAGTCCCTTAGCAATAGAAAATTCCATTTCCATGGCCCGCAGTCAGTCAGGTTTTTTAAAGTATATCTATTCCCCCCCACTCCCGCTCTCTCCTCTCTGATTGTTTATTTACCTATCCATCGTCTGGCTGTTTGTCTGGCTGTCATCTATCTATCTATCCTCTCTAATTGTTTATTTACTTATCCATCATGTCTGTCTGTCTATATCTGTCTGCCTGTCCATCCATCCGTCCATCCATCCATCCATCTCTCTATCTCTATCCGTCCATCCATCTATTGGTATCTCTCTTTTCTCTCTAATTGTCTATTTAGCTATCCATCATCTGTCTGCCTGTTTGTCTGCCTACCTGCCTGCCTCCATCTATGAACCTTTAGAAATCACCGAACTTCTTCTGATTGTACCTCAAATTCTGCAATAATTTTCTTTGTTTTGTTTATGCAAAGTCCTCTCCGAAAGTCACTTTCAGAGGGGATTTTGCAGAAAAAAAATTAAACTACTACAGGATTTGAGGAAACCTATTTTCAACAACTGTCAGCAGAATGCAGAATGCAGAATGAGAGAATTTGAAGGGAAGTTAGAGGTCATCTAGTCCAACCTCTTGCTCAGGCATTCCAGACAAAGGACTGTCAAAAACGACCACAGGTTCTTCGCCAAGAAGGCCGACAATCTTCAACACAGTTTTTTACGTCATTTGTCGGAACACCTAAATCAATGGAGATCTGTGATCCGGAATCTCCTTTGCAATTCAAGGATTTTTCTCTGGGATTTAGAGCTTGAAGGGCTTGATGGCTCTGTGGTTAAAAAATAAATATAAATAAAAATGGCATTAACTGCGATGAAAGAACCAATTGTCACATCTTCTGCACCCCACTTGATTAGGGACAAAATAAGAGTTGGGCCTGAGCCAGATGTTCCAGCTGCGAGCCAGCGAAACAGCCAGGAGTCTTGCTTTTAAAACACCAAACCACTGTTTGCATGTTGGGGGGGGGGGGGAGAAAGAAAGCAAACCATGTGCAATAATTACAAATGAGTTGGGTGCGTTTGGCTCACTTTTGCCTTGTTAAATTTCCAATTTCCTGGAGGGTGAATTTCCCTGAGCATCAAAAGACACCACAGCTGTGTGTTGCCTCCTGAACGAATCCCAGGCTCCCAAGCCAGTTTTTACGAGTTGCCAAATAACACCTGCAGGTGTGGCAGGTAAAGGAAGAAGAGCGATCTGAGAAGAAACATCACTCGGGTGTTGCAGTGAATCTGTATATATATATAAAAGGCAAACACCACTCACCCATCACGAAATCTCCAGAACCGTAAACCCTACAACTTGAAATTTGGCATGTATTCCTCTTGGCTTCTAGGTGCTCGCTAGGAAAGGATTTTTTGAAATGACCATCAGATCATTAGTGTTTCATATACAATATTATATTCACATGGCTCTGATGCTAAGGAGTTAGACATTCTACTCTTCCCTTCCCACCTGAAAGGAACACTGTTTCAACTGCCAGTTGCCTTATATTAACACGCTCTGATGCTGCCCCTTCACTAGATACGGTGTGGGCATGGCCAGGGCATGACTCAACTGGCCTGCGGGCTGGGAATTTAGACATTCTACTCCCCCTCCCCACCTGAAAACAACTCTGTTCCAACTGCCAGTTGCTATATATTAACACACTCTGATGCTAAGGAGTTATACATTCTACATTAAGTTTCAATATTTAAATATCAAGCCTGATCACATAGTTTCATAGCGAAGCACAGGTATCCAGCTGTGTATGTGTTTGTGAATGTGAGTGTGTATGTATATACATACACTTAAAAAAAAAAATTTATGGTTGCACAAAGAGAAGACCCTGGATCCTGCAATCACCACATGCAACCAATCCCAGCCAGCTTCTGACAAGCAAAGTCCATGGGTGAAGCAGAATTCACTTAATGACCACTTGATTCACTTAACAACTGCAGTAATTGGCTTAACAACCAGGCCAAAAAGGTCATAAAGTTAGGTGTGACTCATTTAACAACTGCCTGGCTTAGAACTGGAAATCTGGGTCCCGATTGTTGCTGTATGTCAAGGGAATACCATGTTTAACCTCAGTTGAGCTAGTTTGGGACGCTGCATCTGGGTTAAGGGGCAGGTCTGGGTTAAGGCATGGCTTTTCATCACTTTCTTGGTTTTATTGTTCTGGATTTTATCCTGCGAAGAATCAACCCTTCAATATCTTCATAAATGACTTCTAAATGAGGGAATAGAAGGGGAACTCAACAAATTTGCAGATGACACTAAGCTGGTAGGAATAGCCAACAGCCCAGAAGATAAGCTCGGGATCAAAAAAGATCTTGACAGACTTGAATAATTGGCCCTATCCAACAACGTGAAATTGAATGTGGAGAAAAGCAAAGTTTTAAACTTGAGCAGGAAAAACCAAAAGTACAAGTACAGATTTAGCGGAAAAAACCCCAGTAACTGTGATTGGGACCTTTGGAGTCCCGGTGATCACTTAAATATGAGCCAGCCGTGTGGGGCAACAGCCAAAAAAGCAAATACAATCCTGAGTTGTATAAACAGAGGCTTTGAACCAAGATCAGGTGAAGTATTAGTACTGCTTTACAAAACCTTAGAAAGTCCACACCTGGAATGCTGCATCCAGTTTTGGTCACCACTTTATAAAAAAGATGTTGAGACTTTGGAAAAAGTGCAAAGAAGAGCAACTAAGATGGTCAAAGACCTGGAGACTAAAATATATGAAGAATGGTTGCAGGTTTTGGGTTTGGCTAGTCTAGAGAAAAGAAGGACTAGGGGAGGGGGGGACATGATAGAAGCATTCCAGTATTTGAGGGGCTGCCACAAAGAGGAGGGTGTCAACGTGTGTCAAAGCACCTGAAGGCAAAACAAGAAACAATGGATGGAAACTAATCCAGGAGAGAAGCAACCTGGAATTAAAGAGAAACTTCCTAACAGTGAGGACAATTAATCAGTGAAAGAGCTTGCCTCCAGAAATCATGGATACTCCCATCACTGGAGGTTTTTAAGAAGAGACTGGACAGCCACTTGTCTGAAATGAGCAGGGGGCTGGACTAGAAGATTTCCAAGCTCCCTTCAGCTTTATTTTGATTGATTGAATGGATGCGTTGAGATTCAATGTTAGGTTTAGAGTAAGGTTTAACTTTCATTTCAAGGTCTTCAGAACAGTTCTAGCTAGGTTCTATCCCTTCTCCTCCAGAGCAAACTCCTTTCTTTCTTAATTTGTGTGCAATTTAGTTATATCTCAATCCTGTCGGTCTCGCTACCTGTGATTAAGTAGGGTCTGCTTGGGCGGCGGGGTGGGGGATCGGACTAGATAACTTATAATGTTCCTGTTCTGACCTAGGCTTCACAAAATCACAGACTCCTTGTCCCGACAAAACCCCTCTTTATGAAGCTAATGTGAATTCCTCTCATTCACATCCAGCAAAGTCCCAGCAAACAGTCTTTCAAGGATGAATTGCCAACCGCAAACCTTATCAGGCTTGGAGAGCTGCCAGGCTGATATCTTCCAAATGCAACTGCTGTACAGGAAAATACTTGGCAAGGAGTCTCTGAGAGTCACGAACAAGTCTTCACACTAATTAAATGAAAGAATTGTCTCCTGAAAATTCCACTCTTCTTTTATTTTTCTTTTATTTCCTCTGGGACGGGCTATTCACCTGTGCCTTTACTCATAAGTCGGCCCTTTTTCCTTAGCTGTTCCCTTCATCAGGCAACACTGTGCATGCGCACACTGGGAACAGGCTCCAGATGTTCTTCTGCCTCACTGATCTCCGACTATGAAGGCAGCTGATAACTGTCGGACGGCCCTGGCCCCCTCTCTGCCTCCGATGCAGAGCCCTCCTCAGAGCCTTCCCCAGATTCCAGGACTGGCCCATGTTCCTCCCAAAACCTCCTCACTGTCCGAATCTGCCACAACAGTCCCTTCCAACTCTGTTAATCGGTATCTGTCTCCTGCGTGATGCAAATAAATAAATAAATAACACACTTTTTGTCCATTCCTGTCGTGAATCTTTTCTGTGGGCACTGAGGCCAGGAGAAATCAACTTTTTTTTTATAAACAAGGAAAAAGCATAAAACTGGACTGAGCATCCTTCAGGGCTCTGCCAAATTTCCAGAATGTCTGAGCATTAAAAATGGGCCCTTTGTCAAGCTTCGTTCTGGCCCTGCGTTTGGAAAAGGAGCAACAAAAATCTAAATTTTTCTTGTAAGTTTTCAACCGCCCTGGCAAGGGTGATACGTTATCGTTTTATTGAGTGCCACCAGTTTGAACACAGTCATGCTTGCAAAGGAAAGGAAAGGAGGAAGGAAGGAAGGAGAGCTCGGAAGATGGGAAGTTTATGGGATTCGTTGAGGCATTTACTATTGGCTAAGATTGCGTCTATCGTTTCTGCTCTACCTTTCTCCCAAGTCTCTTATTTTGCATCTAAAACTTGTCTTTGGGGCATCCTTCCAAGAAAATTCCTCCGGCTCAGAATAACAAAAGGGAATTGTTGCTGGTGAAGTCCAGAGGGCAGGATGCCACGTTGCAGGCATTCGCTTTCCAACCACAAATAAATAATTCACTGTGCAATATTGTTGCTTCAGCTCTGGATTTCTTGGTAATTCATCACACACTTTGCTTGGTTCCTGAAACAACCCTGTGAATTCTAAGCTAACCGAACGGGATGGTTCGTGCAAAAGGTGTCGTCGTAAAATTTCCAAAATAAGGTTAAGGCTAACTACGCTCAAAGGCAGCTGTGGCGTCTGTAACTAAGCTGGTTTAAGTCCCAAAGGTGTTTTTCCAAAAGGCAACTGGACTTTCTTGGTGGTGTTTTTTTTCCTACTTGAAAACATTTGAGAACAGAAGAAGCTCCTTGGATGAGAAGTGAAATGTTTTCAAGAAAACAACACGAAGAAAGTCCAATTGCTTTTTTGGAAAAACATATTTGGGATGATTGAGAATCTCCGTAGGCATAAACTGGTGAAGCATGCAGAGACACCGAAGGGCCAACAAACCAAGATATAAATGCTTAAACCCTGGATTAGGATTAGCCAGGCGAGGCTGTGAAAATGATCCGTAGCTGCTGGAGTTAAAACACACAGCTGATATCTCTGTCTTTCAATTTGGAGAGGTTCCTGCTAAAATTAAAAGGCTTGTTTTAGAAAGGCCAAATGAACCCCACGAACCTTAGAATTGGAAGGGATCATTGAGGGCATACGGCCCAACCCCCCCTGCTAGGTGTAGCAACAAATAGCCACCTAGCCTTGATTGTAACCATTCTTAAGTTGTTAGTTTCTTCCAGTCTTAAATTGCTGTAACCTCTGGGTTGTTTTTGCTGTAGGGTCCACAAGCAAGTAGGGGCAAGCAGAGGAGAGGAACTGGGGGTGGGGGAGAGATGGGCTATGGAATAAAGGGTGGGTCTCCCCAAATCAACTTTGAAGACGCCCTCAATTTAATAATACTTTTCTTTCCAGTTAATTTCTGAACCTTGGCAGTTCAGGCATTTTCTCCCAAGAATGAACATATCTTAAGTCTTAGAACAGCTGCACTCAACCCTGCTGATTATTTGCTGTCCTCCCTAAGAACAGGACTGTATTTCTGTTCACACTCATGTGGCTAAAGTCTTTGAAAATTTTTTTTCCAAAGGAGAGAGGGGAGAGGAGAGAGAGAGAGGAGAGAGAGAGAGAGAGAGAGAAGAGGGAGAGGAGAGGGAGGAGAGAGGGGGGGAGGGAGAAGAGAGAAGAGAGTGAAAAGAGAAAGAGAGAAGGGAGAGGAGAGAGAGAGAGAAAGAGAAGGGAGAGAGAAAGAGAGAAGACAGGAGAGAGCAGTGAGAATGAGAGAGAAGAGCGAGAAAAAGGGGAGACAGCAGAGAGCGAAAGAGAGAGAGAGAGAGAGTAGTGAGAACAGGAGAGGAGAGAGAGAAAAGAGAGAGAGAGAAAGAGGCAGAGAGAAAGGAGAAAGAGGAGTGAGAAAGAGGATAGGAGAGAGAAGTGAGAATGAGAGAGAAGAATGAGAAAAAGGAGAGAGAGAAAGAGAGCAGAGACAGAAAGAAAGAAAGAAAGAGAAAAAGTAGTGAGAGCAAGAGAAAAGTGAGAGAGAGAGAAAGAGAGAAGAGGGAGAGGAGAGGGAAGAGAGAGTGGGGAGGGAGGGAGAAGAGAGAAGAGAGTGAAAAGAAAAAGAGAGAAGAGAGAGGAGAGAGAGAGGGAAAGAGAAGAGAGAGAGAAGACAGGAGAGAGCAATGAGAATGAGAGAGAAGAGGGAGAAAAAGGGGAGACAGCAGAGAGCGAAAGAGAGAGAGAGAGAGTAGTGACAACAGGAGAGGAGAGAGAAGAAAGAGAGAGAAAGGGCAGACAGAAAGAGGAGAGAGAAAGAGGAGCGAGAAAGAGAGGATAGGAGAGAGAAGTGAGAACGAGAGAGAAGAGCAAGAAAAAGGAGAGAGAGAAAGAGAGCAGAGAGAAAGAGAGCAGAGAGAGAAAGAGAAAAAGTAGTGAGAACAAGAGAGAAGAGCAAGAGAAGAGTGAGAGAGAGAGAGAAAGAGAAGAGAGAGAGAGAGAGAAAGGAAGAGAGAGTGAGAAGTGAGTTGTGAGAGAGAGGAGAGAGAAGGGGGGAGTAAATATTAAGGGGAGAGGGACTTTATCTGGACCAGGCTAGAGACCAGAGAGAGAGAGGGTGGGGGTGGCTGGTTCATCACAGGGAGCCTTCCTCTGTACAGCTGAATGCCTGGCAAGATTTTGACTGCTTCAGCTTCGGTGGTGGCCGAGAGCACTTTCGTCTCTGGATCTCAAGTTCACTTTTCTCCCCTTCCTTTTTGGGGGAGCCATGAGCCAGAAGAGGATCTTCTCGAGGGCGAAGTCACACGTCTTCCCTATCCAGCTGGAGGAAAGTGGAGCAGGACTTGGCTTCTGGTTTCACACTCTTCGGCTCTACTGTTTCACATCTGGAAGACACCCCTTGGATCTCAGTAGGTTTCTGAATTCCATGCAACCTCCAGCCACATCCTTGCTTTCTCTTTTAGGAGACCCAGTTGGATCCATCTAATTGTCTTCTCCTGGCTGTACAGTCTTCTGAAGTCACTGTTGACGCTCTGGCTTCTTCCAGTTAAAAAAAAAAGCACAGTCTGGATTAGGATGGTTAGAAACTTAGGGAAATCCAAAGGTCAACCCAACTGTGACTTTTAATGCAACAGAAGGGGAAAACAAGAAGTACCCTCCTTGGGTGGAACCGTAGGGTCCATCTTTAAGTTTAATTATGTAGCACAGGGATAGTCAACCTTTTTATACCTACTGCCCACTTTTGTATCTCTGTTAGTAGTAACATTTTCTAACCGCCCACCAGTTCCACAGTAATGGTGATTTATAAAACAGGGCAGTAATTTTTATTTATAAAATTTATAAAGCAGAGTTACAGCAAACCCCTACCGCCCACCATGAAAGCCAGAATGTCCACTAGTGGGCAGTAGGGACCAGGTTGACTACCATTGATGTAGCAAATGGAAGTGGAACCCAATTTAGATTTCATACAAGCTCCAAGGTCCTTCTGAAGTTCAGACCTTGGGCCACCAAAATCTGATGTGGTCCTAACCTGATGAAGTTTATGCAACCCCAGAGTAAATCTATGGGACGGGGTGACTCAGTGGCTAAGATGCTGAGCTTGTCGATCAGAAAGGTCGGCAGTTTGGCAGTTCGAATCCCTAGTGCTGCATAATGGAGTGAGCTCCCGTTACTTGTCCCAGCTTCTGCCAACCTAGCAGTTTGAAAGCACGTAAAATTGCAAGTAGAAAAATAGGAACCACCTTTGGTGGGAAGGGAACAGCATTCCGTGCGCCTTCGGCGTTGAGTTATGCCGCCCACGACCACAGAGACGTCTTCGGACAGTGCTGGCTCTTCGGCTTTGAAACGGAGATGAGCACTGCCCCCTAGAGTCGGGAACGACTAGCACATATGTGCAAGGGAAACCTTTACCTTTACCTAGAATAAATCTGATCAAGATCCAAAGTTTGCTAATGAGTTTGTATGTATCTGTGATTATATTTTATACCACTCCAGACAAATGGTTGTCCAATCTCTTTTTAAAAAGCTGCAATGATGGAGCACCCACAACTTCTAGTGCAGGCCATTCCACTGATTAATTGTTCTCACTGTCAGGAAATTCCTTCTTAGCTCCAGGTTGCTTCTCTCTTAGTTCAGTTTCCATCCGTTGCTTCTTTTCCTGCCTTCTGGTGCTTTGGAAAATAGGTTGAGCCCCTCTTCTTTGTGGCGGCCCCTCAAATATCAGAACACTGCTTCCAATACCCATGTTCCCCTAAAAATTAGACTGGGTCTTATATTAATTTTTGTTCCGAAGGGGCATTAGGGGTTATTTTCTGGTTAGGTCTTATTTTCAGGGAAACACAGTAGTCCCAAAGGTGCTTTTTCAAGAGGCAATTAGACTTTCCAATTTTTCTTTGAAGACATTTCATTTCTCACCCAAGAAGCTTCTTCAACACTGAACTCAAGTAACTTTATTTAAAATACCAAGAGTGCCAAATCAGCAGAAGTATTAAACCCACGCTTAACCACCTTCCAAAACCCTCCCAACTTCTAACAATGGACTTTTCCCAGCCACCGATTTCCCCCCTTTTCAATCTCTTTTCCTAAATATTCTTCCACTTTCCCCTCCCTAATTATTTCCCGGCTTCCCAACACTCACTCACTCTCTCTCTCTCTCTCTCTCTCTCTCTCTCTCTCTCTCTCTCTCTCTCTCTCTCTCTCTCTCTCTCTCTCTCCCTCCCTCCCTCCCTCCCTCCCTCCCTCCCTCCCTCTCTCTCTCTCTCTCTCTCTCTCTCTCTTTTAAAAGTGGGTTTATATTTTTGAAGCTCAGTTAATTGTTTGCATCCTTCTCAAGCTGCGGCGGCGGAGAAAAGTCGGAGCGGCGACGGTGGGAAAGGAGGACAAAGTTTGATTGAAGTTTTCGAGCGGTCGCGCTTTGTAGTTTCTACCTGCTGTGGACTGAACCAGATGGTTTTGACTAAACCCAACCCCGTGCGTTTTGAAAGCCACTCTGTTTTTCGCCTCGCCTGAAACGAGATTCAGTTCCTGTCTTTCTCTGGTTCAGCAAATTCTACCAAGAACCATGTTCTGTTTTCTTCTGGATACCCAGATTTTTCCCAATTAAAAGAAAGCTCATCAAACAACCTTCGGAGCTTTTAAATGTATTTTCTTTTCTAGCCCGGCTAAGCAGAGGAGGAGAAGAAAAGAGGAAGAAAACGTAGAGATTTTCATTTCTGCACGAAATTCTTTCAGCCCGTTTTGTTTTATCTTTTCTTTTACGAGTCTGCTGAGCACAGGGAGTTGGAGAAATCGTCCCAAACACGCAACGCTACGATGAAATAAAGGCTTAAAAGCAGGACTCTCCAAACTTGGCAATTTTAAGACTTTTGGTGACTTCAATTCCCAGGATTCCCTAACTGCCGGAGGAATTCTGGGAGTTGAAGCCCACAAGTCTTAAAAGTAAAGGTAAAGGTTCCCCTCGCATATGCATGCTAGTCGTTCCCGACTCTAGGGGGCAGTGCTCATCTCCGTTTCAAAGCTGAAGAACCAGCGCTGTCTGAAGAAGTCTCCGTGGTCATGTGGCCGGCATGATTAAATGCTGAAGGCGCACGGAACACTGTTACCTTCCCACCAAAGGTGGTTCCTATTTTTCTACTTGCATTTTTACGTGCTTTCGAACTGCTAGGATGGCAGAAGCTGGGACAAGTAATGGGAGCTCACTCCATTATGTGATGCTAAGGATTCAAACCGCCAAATTACCAGCCTTTCTGATCAACAAGTTCAGCTTCTTAGCCACTGAGCCACTTCAAAGTTGCCAAATGTGGAGAGGGCTGGCTTAAAGGAATGGACCCGTGTAGAAGTCATTCAGTTGCACACTATGTGAAAGAAGCATGGAAACCCAAACCCAAGCTGGTCACACCCAATGTTGTGGCATTTGTGGATTTAATTTCCACCCACGCGGTATTTAGATAATACCAGAGCAGTGAATGTGTTAATCGCATCAAAGGGAATGGATAGGTGCGTTCAGCCTGACACTGTTTGAATTGTTTGATTTTGGGATTGACAAACACTGGGAATTGGCAACAGACTGGAGTCCTAAAAAAGGGATAGTTCTCAACTTACGACCATTTGTTTAACAATAGTTTGAAGTACACTCCCTTTTAGCACTGATAATGTTACTTAGTTGGGTCATGAAATGTCTGCAAGTCAACAATCAAATTAAAAGAGCACAAAGGATCCCACAGTCATCCCACTCCTCCTCCACTCTACAAACCCCTCTTCCTTCTAGCATTGATGATGTTACCTAGTTGGGTTATGAAACGTCTGCAAGAAGACCACCAAGCCCAGAGAGCACCAAGGACCTTACAATTTTCCTCCTCCCTGCAAATCTCACTCCCTTTTAGCCCTGATGAGGTTACCTAGTTGGGTCATGAAATGTCTGCAAGAAAACCCCCAAGCTCAGAGAGCACCAAGGACCCCACAGTCCTCCTCCTCCTCCTCTTCCTCCTCCTCCTCCTCCTCCTCCTCCTCCCCCCTCTCCCCCTCCCTCTCACTCCCTTCTAGCCCTGATGATGTTACCTAGTTGGGTCATGAAGTCTGCAATAAAACGATCAAAATTAGACAACACCAAAAACCACACACCCTTCCTCTTCCTCCTCCTCCTCCTCCTCCTCCTCCTCCTCCTCCTCCTCCTCCTCCTCCTCCTCCTCCTCCTCCTCCTCCTCCTCCTCCTCCTCCTCCTCCAGCCCTCTAGCAAATCTCATTCCTTTCTAAACCTGACAAGGTTTCCTAGTTGGGTCATGAAACATCTGCAAGAAAACCCTCAAGCTCAGAGAGCACCAAGGACCCCACCGTTCATCCCCGAGGGACAAAGATCCTCTTCTCTTGGAATTCTTGGCTTGTTTTTCAGAGTGCCAACTGCCAATTTGGCGTGGGGAAGGTCACCGAGAGCCAGCTTTCTCAGAACATGGATTTTGCTCCAGGCTAGCAAAGAGGCTCCTCGGCCTCCCTTGATTGGGTTTCGGTAAAAGGGACCCCGCAGCTTTTAAAAAGCTGGTATTTTCTTAGCCGACTGCCCTTTAGGATCAATCCAGCACTGTGTGTTGGTTGAAGAGCCCTTTGTCCCTCAACAGCAGAAGACCACGAAGTGTGGAGAGGGATGGGGAGACATCTCCAGGCTCCCAGCTGGGATGGCCACGACTGGTGCCAAACTCCCTACAGGAAGGGCAAGGGGAATTGTCTGTCACGCAGTGGCCATGGCCCTGGATTACAATGGGGCCACGGTGGAGGACAATCACCGCTGCTTTCTTGCCACGTTTTGGTGGCTCCTCCAACGGGTCCTTCTGGGGATGAGAATGCTATCTGATCTTCCCCTGGTGGTTTGGTGGAAGTGGTGTAAAGGAAGCAGAAGAGGCAGGCAGGGTTGCTGTGATGAGTGTAGCCCAAAGTGGCCCCAAAGTGTGAGGGTCCCCCCCCCTCTTTTGGTTGCTACTAACATGGAATGTGTTTTTCTGCATGCTTTTCTACTCTGGTGTATATTTATTTATTTTTCTTTCTTTATTTTGTCAAACATGTAAAAGAGAACAGGTGTAAGTATAAACATAAATAAGAACACAGTAAATGGGTACAAATAAATGGCGACAGTAGGACAGGGACGTTAGGCACACTGGTGCGCTTATGCACGAATGGGGGGAGGTCAACAGTAGACAGTCCTAGGTCAAGTGTTTGGGGATGTAGCAACGGAGTCAGGTAGAGCATTCCAGGCGTTGACCACTCTGTTGCTGAAGCTGAATTTTCTGCAATTGAGTTTGGAGTGGTTTACCTTCAGTTTGCATCGATTGGTTGCCTGTGTGTTAGTGTGGTTGAAGCTGAAGAAGTCGTTGACTGCTAGGATGTTATAGCAGAAGATTTTGTGTACTACGCTTAGGTCAGACTTTAATTGGCGTAGTTCTAGGTTGTCTAAGCCCAAAATGTCAAGCCTGTTGGCGTAAGGGATTGTGAGCAGAGGAGTGGAGGACTCTTCTCGTGAAATACCTCTGGAGCCGCTCAATTGTATAGCTGGTTAGACTTTTGCTGGTGATGGGCACGCTTTCGATCATACTCTCTAGCATATGGCACTTCTTAATTTTTTTAAAAAAAGATGCTCTACATAGGTTTTTTTTTCAGGTCATGCTGCATGAGGTTTATGCAAACTCTTTCCCAGTGTAATCCTTTCCTCTCCTTTTCCTCCTCCTTCTCATTGTCTGTCCTTTCTTCTCCTTCTTCCTCCTACCTCTAATTTTCCTCCTCTTCCTTCTTATTCCTTCTCCTCCCCTTTCTTGTCTTCCTTTCCTCCTTCTTCTCCTTCTCTTCTTCCTTCCATCCTCCTTCTTCTCCTTTCAATCCTTATTTTTTCTTCCATGCTTCTCCTTCTTTCTTCCATCATTCTTTCACCCCCTAATTCCATCCTCCTCCATTTCTTTTTGCCCTCCTTCTCTTCTTCCTTTTATCCTCCACCTTTCTCTTCTTTGTTCCTTCCATCCTTCCCCTTTGTCTTCTTCCTTCCACCTTCCTTCTTCTCCTTTCAATCCTTATTTTTCTTCCATCCTTCTTCTTCTTTCTTCCATTCTTTCTCCTCTTACTTCCATCCCCCTCCATCTCTTTTTGCCCTCCTTCTCTTCTTCCTTCCACCCTCCTTCTTCTCCCTTTCAATCCTTATTTTTTTCTTCCATGCTTCTCCTTTCTTCCATCATTCTTTCTCCTCTTAGTTCCATCTTCCTCCATTTCTTTTTGCCCTCTTCCTTCTCTTCTTCCTTCCATCCTTTACCTTTCTTCTTCTTTCTTCCATTCTTTCTCCTCTTACTTCCATCCCCCTCCATCTCTTTTTGCCCTCCTTCTCTTCTTCCTTCCACCCTCCTTCTTCTCCCTTTCAATCCTTATTTTTTCTTCCATTCTCCTCCTCCTTACATCCTCCTCAATCTCGTTTTGCTCTTCCTTCTTCCCTCCCTCCCTCCCTCTTCTCCTCTTCCTTCCTCAATCTATCCATTGTGAAATTCAAGAACAGTGAATTTTCAAGGATAACCCAATTGATTAGGTAGAAAACATGAGAGCCCAATTCACACCCCAATGCAAAGTCAAGGTATCCCTCCCAGACTATAAACGGAGCCTGGTCTGCGGGCAGGCTCACCCACCCACCCAAAACCTTCCATCCATCTGCGGCACACCCCTTCAGCATATGCTCCAAGACACAGAACCTCCTCTCGGTTCCCTTCCAATCTGTCTGCGGAGCCAAAATAACACTCCCAAGAATGCCAGCGGCGGCATGCTTTCAAGTCCTAATTCATAGCTGGCAGTGCCAAGAGTTCAACACTTCAAAGACGCTCACTCCCAGCCTCCAAGAACCGATTCTCAGGCTCCGAAGCCATTGTGCCATTCCGCAAAGCTCCTATTCCCCTCTTTGCAACTTTGGTTTGGGGTGGTGGGGTTCACGCCAGCTGAGTGAGTTTGCCTGGGAACTCTGCCCACTTTTGGGGATCCGTCCCTTGGGGGTGCTGGGAGATGTTCTCCCATCTTGGAGCTGAGCTGACTTGAAGACTGGGCTGGTGTCTTCTGACATGTTAGAGTTTTGTGTTCCCAGCTCTTGTGAGCTTGGGAAAAAGCATCTGGAACAAAGTGCAGGGTGCACCTTTTGGTGGGGGATGGATGTCCCAACATACTGGATTTTGTAGTCCCAATCTCAGCTCAGCAAATAGCAATAGCCCTTAGACTTATATACCTTTACAGCCCCTCTCTAAATGGTTTACAGAGTCAGCCTCTTTCCCCCAACAATCTGGGTCCTCATTTTACCCACCTCGGAAGGATGGAAGGTTGAGTCAACCTTAAGCAGATCAGAATTGAACTGCTGGCAGTGAGCACAGTTTGCTAGCAATACTGTATTCTAACCACTATGCATCATGGAAGAGAGGGAGGGAGGGAGGGAGGGAAGGAATAGCACTTAGATTTACATACTGCTTCAATGCTGTATAGCCCTCTCTAAGCGAGGGTTATAAAGTCAACCTCTTGCCCCCAACAATCTGAGTCTTCATTTTACCCACCTTGGAAGGACAGAAGGCTGAGTCAACCTTCAGCCTGGTGAGATTTGAACTGCCAAACTGCTGATAGCTGGTGATCAGCAGAAGTAGCCTGCAGTACTGCACTCTAACCACCGTGGCTCAAATGCAGCAGTGAGCTGGTGAAAATGGGTGTTCTCAGGCCAACTACCCTTTGAATAACAGAATAATAGAGAAGGGACATTGGAGGTTTAACAGGTTTAACAGATTTAACAGACTAACAGTTGGAAGGGAGCTTGTAGGTCATCTAGTCAAGCCCCCGCCCAAGCAGGAGACCCTACACCATTTCTGACAGAGGGCAGTCCAGTCTCTTCTTGAAAGCTTCCAGTGATGAAGCTCCCACAACTTCCGAAGGCAACTTCTGTTCCATTGGTTGATTGTTCTCACTGTCAGAAAGTTCCTCTTTATTTCCAGGTTGAATCTCTCCTTGTTCGGTTTCCATCCATTATGTCTTGTCTGGTAGAGCATCCGTCTCCTGGTGCTCTATGAACTTGGTGGTTTTCTTGCAGATGTTTCATAATTAAACTTAGGTAGCAACATGAAACACTTACAAGAAAACCACCCAACTTAGGGCAGCAAAGACCCCATAATATCATGGCTTTGTTAAAGGAGCTCCCTCTTTTTCCAGCACCATCTCAAGAGGGTGGGACCACCGTTTCTTCCATTTTTCTCCCCAACATCACAACCCACTAAGATCAAGGGACCCTGGGTGGCTCAAAGCCCACCCCAGAATCTGATTCCTTTCTCCAGTGAAGGCAATAATGGCAATAAAGATAAAGGTTCCCCTCACAGATATGTGCTAGTTGTTCCTGACTATAGGGGGCGGTGCTCATCTCTGTTTCAAAGCCAAAGAGCCAGCACTGTCTGAAGATGTCTCCGTGATCATGGGGGCGGCATGACTCAATGCCAAAGGTGCAAGGAACACTGTTACCTATTTTTCTACTTGCATTTTTTAACATTTTTTCAAACTGCTAGGTTGGCAGAAGCTGGGACAAGTAATGGGAGCTCACTCCCCTACGCGGAACTAGGGATTTGAACCACCAAACTGCCAACCTTTCTGATCGACATGCTCAGCGTCTTAACCACTGAACCACCACATCCCTTATGGGGCAATTATTTAACTTAGTTTAAAAAATGGTTTTGGAGATATGGAAAGGTTGCCTGCTCCACCTTTGGAAGGATTCTAATCCTTTTCCAGCCTTCAAGCTGACATTTTTGTGACTGTTTCTTCATTCTTGGGTGTGCATATGTGTGTGGGCAATGACTTTTCACTTTTTAAAGGACCTGATTTCTGTTCTGCAGAAGAGAAAAAGGTGCTGAGGGAATTGCACTTGGGTGGAAGACACAGAGGGGAGGATTCAGTATTTTAGACTTCCATGTATTTGCTATACAATGCTAGAAGTACTGGGCATGAACCAGTTTGAGAAGAGACTCCTAGGTCATGCTAAAAGTCTAACTGTGGAAAGAAAGAAAGAGAAAGAGAGAGAGAGAGAACAAAAGAGAGAGAGAGAAAGAGAGAGAGAACGAGAACTGCTAGGTTGGCAGAAACTGGGACAAGTAACGGGATCTCCCCCCGTAGGGATTCGAACTGCTGAACTGCCGACCTTTTTGATCAATAAGTTCAGCGTCTTAGCCACTGAGCCACCACATCCCTTATAATGGCAATAAGGTAGGGCTAATTAATTCACTTTTTGGCCTGGGGGAGGGCAGAGTGTGGGTCTCTTCCAGAGCTGCTGTGTTCTCTGCCGAGTTTTCTCTTGGATCCCCAGCTGGGAGCTGAAAAATACAAGATTTATTTCCTCTCTACCATTTTTGGCATCTCCTCCCAATCCAATCCAACCCTCTTCCCAAGCTGGTCTTTCAAGTGATGCAACCCTTTCCAAGTTTGGAAGGCAGTGGAAAAGGAACATCTTGAGCGCACACTTCCAAAGCATCAAACATTTATTATTATTTCCTCCTATGACGCAGAAACCATGAGCCTGGTTCTTTATTGGGTCACCTTCATTAGGAGGAACCTAGAAGAATGGTGGCTCAGTGGCTAAGACACTGAGCTTGTCAATCAGAAGGTCGGCAGTTCAATGGTTCAAATCCCTACTGCTGCATAAGGGAGTGAGCTCCCGTTACTTGCCCCAGCTTTTGCCAACCTAACAGTTCGAAAGCACGTAAAAAATGCAAGTAGAAAAATAGGAACCACCTTTGGTGGGAAGGTGGCAGCATTCCGTGCGTCTTCGGTGTAGAGTCTTCTGCTTCGCTGGCTCTTCGGCTTTGAAACGGAGATGAGCACCACCCCCTAGAGTCGGGAACGACTAGCATGTATGTGCAAGGGGAACCTTTACCTTTACCTTAAAGAGGGTATACCACCAGACACACACAGGCATAGTGGACACACAATTGGACACACAATCAATATTTGCCTTATATCCTCTAGTGCCATTACAAATTTACCTCCCACTTTTTCTTCATTGGCTTAGTAATTATGATGTCACAACCTATCCAAAGTGTCTAAATTAAATACATTATCTCCACCCCCGATTATATCTCCTTCTGCCCTTATTTACGAATTTCCTTTTATGGTCCTAATTTCTAGGGGTTGTCTCTAGAGCAGGAGTCTCCAACCTTGGCAACTTTAAGACTTGTGGACTTCAACTCCCAGAATTCAGTTGTTAAAAGCGAGTTTTGCCCCATTTTACGACCTTTCTTGCCACAATTGTTAAGTGAGCCACTGCAGATGAGATGTTGGTAACCCATTGGCTAAGTGAATTTTGGCTTTCCCCATTGACTTGGCTTGTCAGAAGGTCGTGTTGGGAGGAATGTCCTTCTGGGTTCAGTTCCAAACCAGGAGAAAGACATTGGAAACATGGAGGCTGATTGGAAAGATCAGCACATGGTACTGGGCAGCTGATCACATGGAGTTGAGAATGAGAGGTTTTTATACCTTCTCTTCGGCTTTGAACTGGAGCTCCCTGTTCCTGTGCAAAAACATGTATTCTATTAGCTCTTCTAGGGGTCATAGCTAACTTTGTAGGTTGCGAGAGTCCAAGGATTGGTTGAAGTTTGCTGGGTGATGCAATGTGCCCAGTGATTGTACCATGTGATGGGCTCTTCTGCTAGATGGGTTAATACTATTATGTCCCAGAGGGTCATGTCTTAATCCCATCATCCTGGAGCTGGAGGTCTTTTGTCTTGTAGATAGGCTGGCTCAGTCCTTCTCAATGGTCACCAAATATCTGCTGAGGGCAGGGAGCTGCTCTCTGTCTTGTTTTTTCTTTTATCACCCAGGAAAATATAATATTCTGCCTTTATAATATTTCTCATGTTATTTCATTCTTCTAGGGGGGGGGGGTTCCCTCAGTCACAAAAGGGGATCACATGACCTTGGGACACTGCAACCATCATAAGTACATGCCAGTTGCCAAGCATCTGAATTTTGATCACCTGACCATGGGGATGCAGCAATGGTTGTATCATAAAAGGTCCTTTTTTCAGTGCCATTTTAACTTTGGTCACTAAATGAACTGTTGTAACTCAAGGACTACCTGTCTTCTACTTTCCACGATTCTTAACTTAGAAGTATGTCAGTCCCTTTCATTTTTAATAGTCAAGGGCAGAGTCAACAACCCATGGCTCTGAAGCCGCATGTGACTTTTTTATCCCTCTGCTGTGGCTCCCTGTAGCCAGTCGGCTCCACAATTGATAGGGCTTTCGGGTTAGGACAGGTAGAGGAAAAAGGACGCCGTGCTAGTAGGAGACTCTATGGTAGGGGAACCAGATATCTGGTCGGCTCCAAAACTGAACGAGAGGGAGGGGGGAGCTTCCAGTTAGCACCTTTGTGGCTCTTTGAGTGTTTAAGGTTGCTGACCAGGGGTGAAATCCAGCAGGTTCTGGCAGGTTCTGGAGAACCGGTAGCAGGAATGTTGAGTAGTTCGGAGAACCAGCAAATGCCACCTCTGGCTGGCCCCAGAGTGGAGTGGGAATGGAGATTTTGCAGTATCCTTCCTCTGCCATGCCCACCAGGCCACGCCCACCAAGCCACACCCACCAAGCCATGCCCACAGAACCGGTAGTAAAAACATTTGAATTTCACCACTGTTGCCGACCCCTGGTCAACGGTTAGGGTTGTCTGTTGAGCTGTCCATACACACACAGGCAGATTCTGAACACAGTTATGGAGCCGTGTCTCACCTGCTTTGGAAGCTATTCCACATCCATCCATGGAGTCCCAATTTGGGCCTCCAAAGTGCATTGAAGGGATGGATTTTTTCCCTCCACCCAAATCCTGGTTACGCCCCAACCATTGCCTCTGTTGGAAATCCAGATTCAAAAGGAGTAGCTTGTCATCACGCCTCTAAAAAAGGAAAAGAACTTCTAATGAACACCGCCTGTCAGCCTGGCTTTTAATTGCTGTGTTTTGCAGACACTGAAGAGCCCAACCCACGGCCCTGTCTTGGTTGGAAAAATAATCTTGTTTGGTTTTTTTTGCAGACAGACAAAGAAAAAAAAACAGTAGCCACAGCTGGGGAGTTGAAAAGCAGTGCAGGGCAGTTTCGTAAGAAGTTTCCAAAATCTGAAATTAATTTCTCTGGTTTTATGCGCTGCCGGCAAGTAGCCGAGCTTTAGCTAGGCCACCGGGGCCAAGTCGGGGAAAAGAAATAAAAATATCCTGCTCGCTGGCCAAAAAGAAATGTCCCTTTCTATTAGTAGGAGACGAGTTATTTGACATTGAAAAGATAAATTTATGGGGCCCATTACTCAGTGGATATGACTTGTAAGTACAAGTTTTTGTAGTCGTAGATCACGGACAAGAGGACGGGGGTGAAATATGGGCCTCCTTGATTGGAGCTGTTGGGGGGAAAATCAGCTTTATATGTACACAAGGAGATGTGTAATGTGATGGATCATATTTATGGGGTCTATATTGATTTTGTCTTCTTTCTGGTTTTTGCAGCTGCTTTGTCTCATGCTTCATTCTGTTTTCTAAAATAAATAGGCACATTAAAAAAAAAAACATAGAAGCGGTTAAGGCTTGAACGGTCTGGAATAAACTGGCTTGGTCCAGGTAAATGTGGGTTAATTGGGATAAAATGGAATTTCAATCGTTGGAAAAGCAAAGGTGTAGGGATACTGAGTGGGCGGGGTAATGCCATGCAGGTGGGTGGGGCCAGAATGCTCCAATAGATGCAGAGAGGTGGGTGCCAAGTGAGGGATGCTGAATGGGCGTGGCTGTGCCATGTAGGTGGGCGGGGCCAGAATGCTCCAATAGATGCAGAGGGGAGGGTGCCAGGTGAGGGATGCTGAATGGGTGTGGCTGTGCCATGTAGGTGGGTGGGACCAGTATGTTCCAATAGATGCAGAGGGGAGGGTTTCAAGTGAAGGATGCTGAATGGGCACGACCATGCCATACAGGTGGACGGGGCCAGGATCTGCAGAGGTCACCTGAGATTTCCTTCTATTGGAAGAATTTGTCCTTTTGGAAGACCATTTAGGCTGAGGATCATGGGAATTCTAGCTGTCCAACACCTCTGGAATACACCCCAACCGGAAATCTTTCTCCTAAAATAACTGCACATTTGGCCTCTCGATGTTTAAGGCATTCACTTTGGCTCCTTATCATCTTTGCAACCCAGAGCTTTAATTTATTCAATTAAAAAAGTGAATCCTTTTCCAATTTAGGAAATGATGAATAACCGGCTTGTGAAATTCCACCGAAGATGCTGTGGGAACTTTCCTTGCCGGATTAGCCGAGGGCCCAATGGAGTTCTCCACAACTCCCACCCTGGATTTGCAGCCTTAATTTTCCCACGTGGAAGATGCAGGAAAAGAGAGAGATTGATCACTGGAAGGTGCCCTTTCCAAATCTTGCTTTTCACATCAAACATTAAAACAGAGAAAAAGTTGAGGGAGGCATCAGGTGCTGGACCAGAACATGGATTGGGGTGGTGTTTATTTATTTGAATAAATTTGTTTGTCACCCATCTTGCAGCTCTATACAGATAAGCTTTGACTAATAACCATAATAGATCCAGAATTAGTTATAAATTATGCTGGTCACTAAGCAGGTCACCAGGGGACTGCATTTGGTTTTACAAACCTATTTTGTGGCAGCTAAGCAAAGTCGTAAAGCGAACCCACGGTTTGCTATGAGCCAGAAAACTGGAAATAAGTACCGGTTTCATTAAAAAACATCGTAAATAACAGACATGTGATTGCAGGATGCTGAAAAAGATTCCCAAATGCAGGCTGGTTGCTTGAGTGCCCAAAATACAGTCATGTGACCACAGGAGGGTGGATGGCCATCAAAACTTTGAATCTGGGACTTAAATACCTTTTGGGTGGTCTGTCCTGACTTTGGTTGCTAAACAACTGGTCATTAGGTCGAGGTCTTACCTGTGGAGACCCAACAATCCCAGGAGGGAAAAAATGGCTTTGATGATTGACAAAGAAAATGGAATTTGTTGTACCCATTGCTGAAGGTGTGATTGTGATGATTTATGCAAATGAGACACTGTGGTTCAAATGGGACGGCTAAGACGCTAAGCTTGTCGATCAGAAAGGTCGGCAGTCCGGCAGTTCTAATCCCTAGCACTGTGCAATGGAGTGAGCTTCCATTACTTGTCCCAGCTTCTGCCAACCTAGCAGTTCGAAAGTACATTAAAAAATGCAAGTAGAAAAATAGGAACCACCTTTGATGCGAAGGTAACAGCGCTCCTTGCGCAGTTGGCCTTTAGTCATGCCGGCCAGATGACCATGGAGACATCTTCAGACAGCGCTGTCTCTTCAGCTTTGAAACGGAGATGAGCACTGCCCCCTAGAGTCAGGAACTACTAGCACATATGTGCAAGGGGAACCTTTACCTTTATGTACACTGCATGTGGCTGGAATGAGCTGTTCCTTCTAAGTCTGGCTTGGCCAGAGAAATATTGGGAATATGGCTGTAAACAACAAAAGAACATTTCATCCAGCAGCAAAACACAGTTCTTGGAGAAACAAAGTTGTTTGCCTTCACTTGCTGTCTGCTTTTGCAGCTGGCTCCATTCCTCACAAAGTTAATTATTAGCCCTTATTTTTTCTTTCCTCTTTTCCCTTCCTTTTTTTTCTTTTCTTTTTATAGTAAGCTGATCTCTCCAGCTTGGTTTTTAAAAAAAGAAAAAAACAAACCCTAGTTTTGAACAGAGTGAATATTTCTTGCAAAATATCTCAGCCTGTTTGAAAGGAGCCTGGAGCCACAGCCAAGCGTAGACACACCGAAGTGTAAAAGTTTTGTTTTCTCAGAGTGGGAAGGATCTCAAGAAGACCTTGCATTCAGATTTGGGGAGACATTTTGCTGAAAGGCTGTCTGTTTTAAACAAACAACCAATTAGCCATGTTCGGGCAGGTCACAAATGGTGGCAGGGATGGCCTGGAGGGTACAAAGTACCACAGTTTTTAGAGTCAGAAGTATTTCAAATTCAGGTTTACAGATAGTCCTCAACTTACAGCCGGAACTGGGACCAGAATTTCCACTGCCAAACAAACTGAGTCGGGCTTGATTTTATGACCTTTTTTTGCCAGGTTTTGAGCAAAACACTGCAGTTGTTAATTATATAGTTGTTAAGCAAACATGGTGTAGAAAGTTAGCACGCACATCCTTCCTAGAAGAATGAAATATTTTGAGGAATATTAGAAAAAAAGGCCGGATAAAATATTTCCCCTGAAAGAGAAATAAAAAATTTTCAGGGAGACAGAAACTCAGAGTACCAGCTCCCTGCCCCAGCAGATATTTGGTGACCATTGAGAAGGACTGGACCATCCTATCTACAAGACAAAAGACCTTCAGCTCCAAGGTGAAGGGATTAAGACATGACCCTCCAGGACATAATAGGATTAACCCACTAAGACACAGAGCTCACTACATTGCATCACCTTCCAAGATTCAACCAAACTTAGCTCAGACAACCTACAGAGCCAGCTATGACCCCTACAACAGCCAATAGAATACATGTTCTTGCACAGGAACAGGAAACTCAAGTTCAAAGCCCAAGAGAAGGTATAAAAAACCCTCACTCTCCACTCCATGTGGTCAGCTGCTGAGGACCTCAAACTGATGTGATTCTGCTTCATCATTAAACCACCATAAGTTAAGTACATTGACATATAGTGGAAATACACCAAGGGGAGGAGTGGGATAGAAGAAAGATGGGTAGAGAGGGCGGGAGAGAGGATGGGAGGGAGGGTGAGAAGGAAGGGAGGGAGTGGATCGGGAGAGAGGAGTGGTAGAGGGGGAGGAGAAGTAGGGTAGAGGGGGATGATGGAGGGAAGATAGAAAGTTGGAGGGGGGTGGAAGAAAGAGGTGTACGGAGAGTGAAAGAGGTATATTGGGTTTCTATTTTTTGGGGTATTGTTGATAAGAGGAATTGCTGCGATTATTGTTTAATGTTGTATGGCTCCGGCTATGCATAGTATATATGTGAGTGTATGAAAATGAAAAAATGGAAAAAGAAAACCTTTTTCAAGAGAAACTGAACCGGATGGATATTTCTTCCAACACTGGGTTCTCCCATTGACTTTGCTTGTCAGTTTTAAAAAATAAAAAGTGGATTTGTACTCAGAGTGAAGAAGGAACTTCTTTTTTTAAAAAGATCGATGGATAGATGCTCCCCAACTTGGATTTCCTGATGCTGAAGAATCTAAGCTTTCCAGAGCAATCGTATAAGTTAAAATTAAATGTTACAATGCCTTGGAAGTGATAGTCCAGCATTGAATTATGTGGACCACAACAGGAGGGGATCACACCAGAAAACCTGGTCAGAGGGGGAAAAAAAGTTTCTGTGGCTTTGCTTGTAAACCAGTCATCTAAAATCAAGCATGGTTTTTCACTGGAAGTAAATCCTTAAAAATATCCAAAAATATCCATCAACACCGCCACCAATATACCAATTTTAGAGATGCAAAATATTTATAAAGCACAGCACCACCTTGTGGTCACATTGGTATAACTCCAGACAGAGAAATCCTCTATTTACAATTTAAATGGTTATCGGACTTTTTATTGTTGAGTATGATGTTTCTAAGTGCAAGAAGGAGTCTTTATTTTTTTCAGTGCCATCAACTTCAAAAGGACATTAAGCAAATGGTCATAAGTCAAGGACTCCCTGCAACTCCCTTTCTTTAACCCAGGCTGATATAGCCTGTCCAGAGATGGGGGGAAAAACCTTATTATTTCATACATGACTTGAGATATTTCAGCAGTTCGAATGTTGTGATGACATATAGAAATATTGTGATTTTTCTCCCCCTGACATCCAGTCTCGTTTATTATTCATGTGCAGTAGAGAAATGTGGTTGTTGAGATGTCAGGAATCCTGCTGAACCCTTGGAGAACACAGGTGCAAAATTCATCGAAAACTTAATGTCAAGCTTCATTAATCCCTGCAATGTGTTGCTATGTTTGTTTAGCTTTTCCAAAAGTATTTTTAAAAAATATGTAGTCCACTGGATAGGTTGGTAAAGAATGACTTTTTACTGGACCGTGTTTAAATTTATCAGCTTGTAGTATTATTGCCTTGAATGAAATATATATATATATATATATATATATATATATATATATATATATATATATATATATATATATATATATATATATATATATATATATATATATATATATATATATATATATATATATGTGTGTGTGTGTTTTTATTTGTGCTGATAAATAAATAAAGGAAGGCTAGTATAGATCTATTTCAAGCTATTTAGCTCTCATCAGCTAGCCATATCCTTACTGGGATTCGAACCTGTGCTCTATTGCCTCCCAGGCAGGGAGTTAACCATTTGAGCTACAGAGAACGACTCCTTTTATCAGCCAGCCAGGGTGGGAGGTATATACTTAAAGTCACAACCCCTGGTATGCCCAAGTGTGGGAGGAAGGTCACACTTCCACTCTCTCCACTATATATATATATATTCCAAAGTTCCTTCCAACTCTGTTATGCTCCAATTCTATCATATTAGATCTTTTAAGTTCAAAGTGTTTGTTGGCCATCAAACCTTCTTTAGATGTTCTTCAGTGACAATGAGCAGTTGAGAAATGATGCATGAATCATTTTTATCATCTGAAGATTACATTCTGAGGAATTCGTGAGTTTCTGCTAGAACACCTTTACGTTCCAAATATTGTCCTCTGTCTTGTCTTCTCCTAGGAGCTCCATTAGTGCAGGATCGGAAGACGTGGAGAGACCTGGCTCACAGAATCACCAAAAGTCAGACACGCCTTAATGGATAACATTGTCCTCATCATCATCTGGAGTTACATGGTGAACGCCAATACTTTCTCTTCTTCCCAAGTTGTAGATTTTATGGGGAATCCTTTTTTAAGAGAAAGAAATCTCCACCTTGCAGTTAAGCCAATGGCTTTCTTGTAGTAGGTTTTAAAATAAGTTTTGCAACTCTAAAAGCTAAAATTTCATTTACCAAATGGAAGAGAGAGGAACAGCAGGAACCTTTTACAGAAAAGTCATTCTTCCATCTGACCTGAACTTCACATTATAGCCCTTCAACATGTTATTTTTGTTTTTGCCCTCCTCAAAGCTCAAGGAAACCAGATCTTCAAAAAATCCACTATGATTTTGCTCCCCCCAAATCAGAAACAGATGAGAGATGCTATCTTTAAAGGATAAAGCCATTTCCCTCTATCTCTAGCTGTTGATAAGAGAGGATGCATTGGCTAATTCAGTTTCCAGGCCCGCTCACCAGCATTTGAAATTACTTTTAGGGAGGGAAAAAAATCTGGAAAAAATATATGTGTGTGTAGACAGACAGACAAGAGATATGGAGAAATAGATTGAGATAAATAAGAGATGATAGAAAGGAAGATAGAAACACAGAAAGATGATAGAATGATAAATACACAGATTATATATAGACAAAACAATGATAAGTGATAGATTTTTATGTTTGTGTGAGATAGATGATTGCTAGAAAGAAGTATAAATGACAAATAGGCAAGAAAAGAGATTAGAAAGATAGGTAAATAGACAAGGATAGACAGAAGATAGTAGAGATAGCTATAGATGGATAGACAGACAGATCTAGAGATGATACAAATCTATGAATGAATGAATGAACTTGGAGGTCTTCTAGCCCAGCCCTCTGCTCAAGCAGGAAAACCTATACCATTTCAGATGTGACTGTCTAGATTCTTCTTAAAAACCTCCAGTGATGGAGTGTCCATGATTTCTGGAAGCAAGTTGTTTCACTGATTACCATAATTATCCTCACTGTTAGGAAATTTCTCCTCAATTCTAGGTTGCTTCTCTCCTTGATTAGTTTCCAACTACTGTTGTCCTTTGGTGCTTTGGAGAATAAATTGAACCCCTCGTTTGTGGCAGCCCCTCAAATACTGGAAGACTGCTGTCATGTCATGTCTTTTCTTTAGACTAGCCAAACCCAATTCCTGCAGCCGTTCTTCATGTGTTTTAGTCTCCAGGCCTTTTGTCATCTAAGTTGCTCGTCTCTGAATTTTTTGCAAAGTCTCAACATCTTTTTTGTAGCATGGTGACCAAAACTGGTTGCAGTATTCCAAGAATGGTCTTACTAAGGTTTTATAAAGCAGTAGTAATACTTCATATGATCTTGATTCTATGGCTCTGTTTATACAACCCAGGATTGTATTAGCTTTTTTGACTGCTACTGCACACTGCTGGCATAGATAGATAGATAGATAGATAGATAGATAGATAGATAGATAGATAGATAGATAGATAGATAGATAGATAGATAGATAGGCAGGCAGGCAGGCAGGCAGGCAGGCAGGCAGGCAGGCAGGCAGGCAGGCAGGCAGGCAGGCAGGCAGGCAGGCAGGCAGGCAGGCAGGCAGGCAGGCAGGCAGGCATACATACATACATACATACATACATACATACATACATACATACATAGAGATGATAGGCAGGCAGAGACAGAGAGAGATATACTGTATATCTAACACCTATCTCTGGATTAGTTACAAAACAAACAAGTTGCAAAAGAAGGAACAATCCATCATGCTGCCATTTTGTGCATCCCGTCCCGTCTGCGGATTTTTGCCATGTATCTGAGGTTGCCGTTCTTTTTTCAACAGCCACAGATATTTTTCTGGCCTCCTCCATGGCCATCCAGCAATTCCCACCATTTCCCAGAAACATGGCGAGCCCAGCGGTCCCTTGGAAGCAAGGAAAACAAATGCCCCTTGAAAGGCAGTGCTGTCGAGCCTCACCCAGGCATCCCGGCATCCCTCTCAACTTTAGGTTGCGCAACTTTGTGTTGCGCTTCTCAATGGCATTGATTCAGTGGCTGGCAGTGGAGCGTGACTGTTGCACATCTGGATGAGCGGTTAAAGCAACAGCTGGCGGACAGGGTGACCTGAACCACCAGAGTAAATAGAAGGGGTTCTATGCGCTGGGAACCCTGATTTAAATAAACACAGACATTTCGAAAAACAGAGCCGGGTCATTTGGCAAAAGAATGGGCCTTAAATCTGTTTGCCCACTTTTTTCTGTTTTTTCCTTAGCGAAGGCAAAGCACTTTGGTGTCACCACTGAGGGACACCGACTTGTCTTTTAAAGACACCAAGAGTCAAGACTGACTTTGGGGTTTGTTGTTTTAAAAAATTGTTTTCCTTCCACAGAGAGAATTGAGGTGTGTGTAAAAAATTGGATACGAAGCTGTTGATGTTCCGGTTATTCATAGGTTAACAAACCCATTGCATCTTTCCTGGTTTTATCAAACTGAAGAATACCCAGCATTTCAGAATTAGTTACAGGATAACTGTTAGAAGGTATGTTGGAGGTCTTCTAGTCCAACCTGCTGCTCAAGCAGAAGACCCTATACGATTGCAGACAAATATGTCAAGGTGGTAATTTAGGAGCTGACTAGCTGATGCAATGAAGGAAATGAGTCAGCAGGGTCTCAGGCTGTTAGCCCTTTAAGAGCCTGTGTAATAAGAGGCCCTGCTAGTGAGTTTGTTGGTTCCTCGAGTTTCCTCCCTGCTGTAATTGCTGGTTGTTTAGATGCTGCTTGTAGAATGCGTATGTATAGTTTCCTATATTCCTTTTGTAGATAAAAATCACTATTTGATACAAACCACTGTTGCTTGTACTTGCTCCTGGGTTGATACGCGGAACCAGACAGGTGGACACTCTGACAGGTTATGGGCCCAGAGAGTGGAAACCCAGTGAGAGCTTGCTCCAGAGTCAGTAGTAGTGCATCGTGGTTTGCTTGTGGTTGATGGTTGCAAGCAGGCAACATGGATTCCGTCTTCAATGGGAGGTGATTTTGTGGTGTCACGGCTAAATTAGACAAACTATCTCTCCTGATGTGTGAAGATGGAAATGTACCTGTGAAGGGAGGAGTTATCCAATGTGTTCTTGAAAACTTCCAGTGATGGAGTACCCACAACTTCTGGAGGCAAGACTGAATCAGAGTTGGAAGGGTCCTTAGAGGTCTTCTAGTCCAACCCTCTGCTTAGGCAGGAAACCCTACACCATTTCAGACAATGATTGTCCAATCTCTTCTTAAAAACTTCCAGTGTTGGAGCACTTTTCCAACTGTATCATTTTGATGCCTTTACGCGAGTCTTGAGCCGACTGACAAGTAGAGATCAGCATCCGAGCCATTAAACGGGAAATCGCAGTATCCCTTCCAACAAGCAAAATGAATAGGGAAGCCACATTCACTTAACAACCATGTTACTGATTTAACAACTGTAGTGATTCATTTAACAATGGTATGTTGTCAAGTGTGACAAATGGTCATAGGTCATTTTTTTCAATGGTGGAACTTTGAACGGTCACTAAGAGAACTGTTGTAGGTTGAGGACTACATGTAAAAAGGCAATCTCTCCAACAGGGTAGGAGCACAAACAAGTCCACCAGAAGAGCCATGTGTCACTGATCCTGTCAGAAAGAAGGAAATCATCCCGACACAACTCAGGGGCACCCCAATCCCTGGCTGAGCCCCAAAATGAGAACTGAGGCTGTGAGCACTGTGTCAATTTTACTTCCAACCCCGCTCTGCTCGTCAAGGAAACTTTGGGATGCAAGGCCATCCAGGCTCCTAAATACACACGTTCCTCGACTTACAACATCAATCGAACCCCAAAATTTATTGCTAAGCAAAAACATTTGTCAAAGTGAGCTTTGCCCCATGTTACGACCCTTCTTGTCATAGCTGTTAAGTGAATCACTGTGGTTGTTAAAGCTAGTCAGACGGTTGCTAAGTTAATCTGGCTTCCCCGTTGGCTTTGCTTGTCAGAAGTTCACAAAAGGGAATCACGTGACACCCCTCCCCCCAGGACATTGCAACTGTCAGAAATGTGAGTCAGTTGCCGAGCGTCTGAATGGTGATCTCGTGGCCATAGGGATGCCGCAACGGTCGTTAAGTATGAAAAATGGTCATTGGTCATTTGTAACTTTGAACAGTCACTAGGCACATGGTTGGAAGACACAGGAACAGTGAAAATCTTGCTCTAGGTAGTCTTCGAATTATGGCCACAATGGAGCAAACATTTTGTTAAGTGAAATGGTTGTTAAGTGAGTTTTGCCCTATTTTGCGACTTTTCTTGCCAACATTCGTAAGTGAACCACTGCAACAGTTAACCTGTTGCAGTTAACCTGTTGTTAAGTGAAACCGGCTTCCTCTTGTCGGAAGGTCACAAAAGGGGATCACGTTGCAATGGGGAAACATTGCAACCGTCGTAAATGTGAGTCAGTTGCTGAGCATCTGAATATTGATCTTGTGACCATAGGGATGCCGCAACAGTTGTTAAGTGAGAAAAATGGTCATCGGTCACTTTTTTTCTGTGCCATAACTTTGAACAGCCACTAAGCGCATGTTTGGAAGACACAGGAACAAGGAAGATCTTGCTCTAGGTAGCCCTCGAGTTACGGCCACAATGGCCCCCACATTTTCTGTCAAGCAAAACAGTCGTTAAGTGAGTTTTGCCCCATTTTGCGACCTTTCTTGCCACTTGTTAAGTGAACCACTGCAGCAATTAATCCATCTTAAGTGAATCCGGCTTCCTCTCGTTGGAAGGTCGCAAAAGGGGATCACGTGACCATCGTAAATGTGAATCATTTGCTGAGCGTCTGAATTTTGATCCCGTGACCATGGGGAAATGCTGCGACGGCCATTAAGTATGAAAAATAGTGATTCCCTTTTCTTTCAGTGCCGCTGTAATGGCGAACGGTCACTAAACGAACCGTAGTAAGTCGAGGACGGCCTGTGCCAAGGCCTTGCTCAGAATTCTGGACTGCGAGGGGAGATCTCACGGTCCTCCTGCCCGCGGCGTCTCCCTTTTGCCCGTCTCTGGGGCTTCGCAGCCCACCGGGTTCCTCCACTTGCCGTCACTCAAACCTCCCTCAGAGCCGTCCTCGACGGCGACACGGCCACCTTTCGCGCGCTGCCAAACATTTCGCGAGATCCGCCAAGAGTTCGCAGTTCTCGCGCCCCGATTCCTTAAACCAGGGATGGGGAAACCATCCATTTATGAGTTGTGGACTTCCACTCCCAGAATTCCTCAGCAAGCATTGGCTGGCTGAGGAATTCTGGGAGTTGAAGTACACAAGTCATTACAAGACCATAGTTCCCCACCCCTTAAACCAATCAGATTTCTACGCCTGGGTCTCGCTACTACGCGACGACCAATGGAGAGGAGCACTTTTCCATTCTTTTTCTCCAAAGAGCTGTCATCCCCACCGCTGTCTGTATTCGTCCCTCCTCTCCGTTCCATCAGTCCATTCGCTAATGCACTTGTCCCGCCCTCACACTCTCTTCTTCGATTGGGTGAAGTGGCTCATCTTATACTGCCACCCAAGCTTCTCACCCTCCCTCGTAGGCCTTCCGGGCAGCCAATAGTAAGCGAACAGCCCGCCTCCGTCATGCCCACTCGTTGCCTGAAATCCGCCCCAAAGCGCCCCCACTTTTTTTACTTACCTCTCCGCCGATTGGTTTAGAAGTGGGAGGCGCGGCTCCTCGGCCGCCAGGCGCATGCGCAGAGGGGCTCGCAGGGTTACTGACTCTACGGGATGTCTCCGGTGCACTCTAAGCCTGATTCGGTGCCGCTCTCGCGGAGGCTGCTGTTGCGGTACCTGCTCCTTCTCCGTCTATATCCGGTGCTCACCAAGGCAGCTTCCAGGTAGCGTGCGCCTGTCTGCCCTCCTCGACGCGCTTTCAGAATCAGGGCTGGAAGGGACCCTAGAGGTCTTCTAGTCCACCCCCACCTCAAGCAGGAGACCCTCTGCCAGTCAATCAGAATGGAGCTGGAAGGGGCCCTAGAGGTCTTCTAGTCCACCTCCCCTGCTCAAGCAGGAGACCCTATGCCATCAGACAGGTTGCTGTCCAATCTCTTCTTAAAAACCTCCAGGGATGAAGTCAGGGAAGCACACAGTTCTGTTGATTAATTGTTCTCACTCTATTTCTTTCTCCTTGGGATCTTCTCTTCCAAGGTCCAGAAAGATTCAGTCAATCAGCATAGAATGATAGTCATGGAACAGGCTTCTCAAGAGCGCCCTCCCATGCTGGGATAATAACTCCCCCAAGAATATCAATCAATTAATTGATCAGAATAGAGCTGGAAGGGACCTTGTAGGTCATCTAGTCCAACCCCCCCCCCACCCGAGCAGTAGACCCTACACCATTTCTGACAAATGGGAGTCCAGTCTCTTGAAAGCCTCCAATGACGAAACTCCCACAACTTCCAAAGGCAACTTCTGTTTCATCGGTTGATTGTTCTCCCTGTCAGAAAAATTCTCATTTCCAGGTTGAATCTCCTTGTTCAGTTTCCATGATTCCTTGTCTGGCCTTTGTGTGCTTTGGGAAATAGTTGACCCCCTCCTCTCTGTGGCAGCCCCTCAGATACTGGAAGACTGCTATCCTGTCTCCCCTGGTCCTTCTCTTCACTAGACCAGCCATGCCCAGTTCCTGCAACCGTTCATCGTATGTTTTAACCTCCAGTCCCCTCATCATCCTGGTTGCTCTTCTCTGTACTTTTTCTAGAGTCTCAACATCTTTTTTATAGTGGTGACCAAAACTGGATGCAGTATTCTAGGTATGGTCTTACTAGGGCTTTATAGAGTGGGATCAGTACCTCCCTTGATCTTGATTGTATCCCTCTGTTAATGCAACTGAGGATTGTGTTGACTTTTTTGGCTGCCACTGCACATGGTTGGCTCCTATTTAGCTCGTTGTCCACTAAGACTCCAAGATCCCTCTCCCAGTCACTGCTATTAAAGCCTGGTTTCACCCAATCTGTATGTGCACTTTTGGTTTCTCTTGCGTAAGTATTAAGACTTTATTTCCCACCCACTCTTTTTGGGGCAGCCCCTCAAATACTGGAAGAATGCTATCCTGTCAATCAATCAATCAATCAATCAATCAGAATAGAGCTGGAAGGGACCTTGGAGGTCTTCTAGTCCAGTCCCCTGCTCAAGCAGGAAAATCTATACCAGTGATAACTAACCTTTTTTGGCTGGTCCTTCTTTTTGTTAAACTAGCCACACCCAGTTCCTGCAACCGTTCATCGTAGGTTTTAGCCTCCAGTCCCCTCATCATCCTGGTTGCTCTTCTCTGCACTCTTTCTAGAGTCTCCACATCGTTTCTACATTAAGGGATCTTTTTTTTTTTTACAGCTTATACACTTTTACATTATGCTTCCTTTCTTCCCACAGTGCCTTCCTGTCAGCTCTAGGGAGTCTCCTGTCCCAAGTAATTGAGAAGAGCCAGAAAAAGAGGAGCCTTGACTGGCGGGAACCCCTCCGGTTTGCTATCTATGGGTAAGAGGGGACTGGTGGAAGAAGCTCACAGGAGGTGCAGCTGAGCAATTTGTGTGGTTTGAAAAGTCTGGGAGAAGATCTTGTCTCTGGCATTGCCTTTTGAATGTTGTTATGTCATGGAAAGGGACTTGGTGGCTCTGTGGCTAAGGCGCTGAGCTTGTCGATCAGAAAGGTTGGCAGTTTGGAGGTTCGAATCCCTAGTGCCGTGTAACGCAATGAGTTCCCGTGACTTATCCCAGCTTCTTCCAACCTAGCAGTTCAAAAGCACGTAAAAAATGCAAGTAAAAAAAATAGGGACCACCTTTGGTGGGAAGGGAACAGCGTTCCATGCACCTTCGGCATTGAGTCATGCTGGCCACATGACCACGGAGAAGTCTTAGGATAGCACTGGCTCTTTGGCTTTGAAATGGAGATGAGCACGCCCCCCTAGAGTTGGGAACGAATAGTACATATGTGCGAGGGGAACCTTTACTTTTACCTATGTCATGCAGCCTCTCCAATAAAACTTTAGTTCCCAAAATTGGCGAGGCGACCCTTTCCTCCCATCCGTTGGTATCCAATGTTTTGGTAGCTGTCCCTGAAATGGTTGGATAGACATATGGGTGTTGCATTCCGTTCCCATTCCCATGGGATGTCTTCGAATGGCATGAAGGTCGCTTTCAGTTTCCGCTTCCCCTGTCTTCCCCTTCAGCTGATGGCAGACTGGCATCTATTGCGAGCGAAGGATGGCAACTCTGTCACTCCCCTTCCATTCTTGCAGTGGCTGCTGGGCTTCACTGCTCTTTTGCCTGTCTGAATCATATTAAATTCTTCTGTGTTTTGTTCCAAAGTCCAAGCAAAATGCTTTTATTTCGGTCCAGATTGCCAGGCTTCCAAATAGCAGCCAAAAGTAAATCAGAGTCCAAGGCAAAATATTGCTCAAGGTCTCAATTTATTAAGAGAGCCATGTTGGCACCACTGGGAAAACCCGAACCTCGAAGCTTCCCAGTTTTCCCCACGCAGTTGAAAGTTCAATATCTTGCCCTCACACCCACAAGTCCATCACATGGTCCAATCTTCTGCTGCCATGCTGGCAGTTCCACCCATCCAATTTGGGTCAGGTGCAGAGGTGCAGAGACAAAGGATGACCTTGGCTTTCTAGAAATACTTCTGTTATGGCTACATATTATCTCACTCCGTACAATCCTCCCTCCCATTTTCCCACAATAGAAAATGCATAGTAGAATAATAGAAAGTCTGGCAGGCCAAAGATAAAAAAAAAAAGATGGCTGCAGGCCTGACATCCCCTTAGCTCTAGCTTTCCTTGACATTCCTTCTCTTTCTATCCTCTTCCTGTCCCTCTGTTCCCCTACCTCTGGACCTCTCCCCCGTTGGTCTGCTTTCTGGGGCTTTCTCGCTTTCTCTCTGTCTGCACTTCTTCCCCATTGTCTTGGCTTTCCTCTCTCTTTCAGCTCTACCTTTTACTTTGCAGACTGTGTAACAATGCTCCACGTTCTGTCATGCCCCCATCGGAGCATGAATCTTCAGGGGAAAACGAGTTGGAACCTGGAGCCGACAGAGGGGGCCGCTTTGTTGGTTTCGGAAGAAAATGGGGAAGGCCAGGGACTTTCAGGATTAGGACAGATTGTTGGCAAGGAGGAAGAGGGGCAGGGTGAACATGAGGGACAGAGCTCAGGTGAGGAGCAAGGATCACCCCCGCCTGATCCAAGAGCACGGAGAGTGGAGAAAAGGTGTGAACAACGCAGACTGAGCAGATTATTCGGGAGAAGAGTTCCCCACCCATTTTCACAAGGCACACCGGGGGAATGAGACTTAAAGAGATGCTGTGGGGAGGGGCATTTGCCGGGCACAAACGCTGAGTTTCTGAAGTGTTAAGTGCCGACATTGGAACTTCCCAAGAGTCCTTGCATTCCTTCTGGTGTTCTGGACTAATTACTTGGATCTTTTGCTTCCTGAACTCCTTGATTTGCCAAATAAATTTGGATTTATTACTGTGTAGCTTTGGTGTAGACAGCGCTGGGCTAGACTCTTTGCAGCCCAGAGGCTACTTGAGATGTGCTATGTGGGGGTTTATCACTACTTTGCTCTGGACGTGCCAGAAACATGGGAGTGTCTGGGGAAATTTGGAGCCATGAAGGGGTGGTTTGAACTTCCAGCTGTTTGTATTATCTGTGCCCTGCTCTGGGTCATCACGCATTCTGTGGTTGGCCAACTTCCCAGGAGCATCTTGAATGGGACTTGGATGATGTCACAGCAGCTCAGCCAATGACTGATGACCTTGGGGAGTGGGTGTTGCAGCCTGTTATTAAATATTAATCTTTTTGAGACTGGATTTTTAAAAACATAAATGTATAATGATATTTTTATTTACCAATCATTGCTTAGTTGAAGAAGATTGCACAAATCAAGTTCTTAAATGTTACCTGCTTAGTTAACAAAATAATACCATATCTATGGTAAGGATAACAAAAATCATAGACCCAAAGATCTCATGATGCTGATTTAAAGTCTCCGTTTCCATAAGTTTTTGGATCAATCAGATTTTAAATCAAACCTTTCATCAATATCTATATATAAGATATATACATTTAGAAACACAAAGCTAATGCTGAAAGCAGAAAAGAGGATAGTTGTTTCAAACCTCAAATTCTTAAGTACATTTTGTGTACGTAAATAAGTTGGTTACCCTGACAAAATGTTTTCTTCTCATGCAACTCCAAACATATCTGGGGTATGGGAAACATTTCCAGAGTGAGCCTTTGACTGTCGCTTTCTAACCATTTGGTGGACTACTTGAAAAATACAGGCAAAGGGGGGGGGGGGGGCTTTTGACACCTACATTTTGTTTGAGGCTCGATTTTATAACCAGTTGGTTTCGTTCCTTTTGCAGTTTCTTATTCACCGGACCTCTCAGCCATTACTTCTACCTCTACTTGGAGCAGCTGGTTCCTTCCGACGCACCGTTTTCTCTCCTCAAACGTCTGCTGGTGGACCGTCTCATTGTCTCCCCGGCCTTCCTGGCCCTCTTTTTCCTGGTCATGAACTTTCTGGAGGTAGGGACTTGCTTAGGGATGATCCAAGAGGATCCAGGGCTCCTAGAAATGGGGGCAGCCGGTTTAACCTGTTCCCCTTGGTAGCATCTAGATGGATGGTTGTCTTCTGCTTGGACATATCTGGTTCTACTGTCCTTACTGGGAAGGGTGTTTTGGTTCCTTCCTTCCTTCCTTCCTTCCTTCCTTCCTTCCTTCCTTCCTTCCTTCCTTCCTTCCTTCCTTCCTTCCTTCCTAACTACCTAACTACCTAACTACCTAACTACCTAACTACCTAACTACCTAACTACCTAACTACCTAACTACCTAACTACCTAACTACCTAACTACCTACAGATAAATAGGGACAGTAGAATGCAAACAGTGTGTTTCCAGTTGCCCAACAACTTCCAGAGCAGTGGGAGAGAGAGTTGGAGGCTGAAGGTGCATCTTTCAAAACTGTGCTTCCAAATCCACAGATTTTGGGCTTCCTCTTCACTTCCTTCTGTTGGAAGGGCTTTGCACCACTTTCCAAAGAAAACCTGAGCAAACATCTTTATGCAGCCACAAAATTCACTGGGTGCCTCTGATTTGCCTTAGCCTGTCCTACTTCACAGGATTGTTGTACTGGTGCCTCTTTATTGCATTATAAAAGAATTTTCTCCCTGCGGTGTACCTCTTGGGTGCTGGGGGGGGGGGGGAGAGACAGTTTCTTTTTCCTTTGCATGCCATTGATAACCATTTTTTTTTCAGGGAAAGGACATGTCTGAGTTCTCCAAAAAGATAAAATCTGGTTACTGGACATCCTTAAAGATGAACTGGAAAGTGTGGACGCCTGTCCAGGTTATTAACTTCACGTATGTCCCTTTGCAAGTAAGCTAAATAGCCCTTACACTTATATGCTGCTTTACAGTGCTTTACAGCCCTCTTTAAGTGGTTAACAGAGTCAGCCTCTTGACCCCAACAATCTCACTCCTCATTTTACCCACCTCAGAAGGAGGGAAGGCTGCGTCAACCTTGAGCTGGTCAGGATCAAACTGCTGGCATTTTGAGTGCATTCTAATCACTGAGCACCATGGATGGATGGATGGATGGATGGCAGGCAGGCAGGCAGGCAGGCAGGCAGGCAGGCAGGCAGGAAGTAAGTAAGTAAGTAAGTAAGTAAGTCGCTTCACAAGGTTTTCCAGCCCTCTCTAAGTGGTATACAGTGGGGCAAAAAAGTATTTAGTCAGCCACCAATTGTGCAAGTTCTCCCACTTAAAAAGATGAGAGAGGCCTGTAATTGACATCATAGGTACACCTCAATTACGAGAGACAAAATGAGAAAACAAATCCAGACAATCACATTGTCTGATTTGGAAAGACTTTTTTTTGCAAATTATGATGGAAAATATTTGGTCACCTACAAACAAGCAAGATTTCTGGCTTTCACAGACCTGTAACTTCTTCTTTAAGAGGCTCCTCTGTCCTCCACTCATTACCTGCAATAATGGCACCTGTTTGAACTTATTAGCAGTATAAAAGACACCTGTCCACAACCTCAAACAGTCACACTCCAAACTCCACTATGGTGAAGACCAAAGAGCTGTCGAAGGACACCAGAAACAAAATTGTAGACCTGCACCAGGCTGGGAAGACTGAATCTGCAATAGGCAAGCAGCTTGGTGTGAAGAAATCAACTGTGGGAGCAATAATTAGAACATGGAAGACATACAAGACCACTAATAATCTCCCTCGATCTGGGGTTCCACACAAGATCTCACTCAGTGGTGTCAAAATGATCACAAGAACAGTGAGCAAAAATCCCAGAAGAACCACATGGGGGACCTAGTGAATGACCTGCAGAGAGCTGGGACCAACGTAACAAAGGCTACCATCAGTAACGCACTACGCCACCAGGGACTCAGATCCTGCAGTGCCAGACATGTTCCCCTGTTTAAGCCAGTACATGTCCGGGCCCGTCTGAAGTTTGCTAAAAAGCATTTGGATGATCCAGAAGAGGATTGGGAGAATGTCATATGGTCAGATGAAACCAAAGTAGAACTGTTTGTAGAAACACAACTCGTCGTGTTTGGAGGAGAGAGAATGCTGAGTTGCATCCAAAGAACACCATACTTACTGTGAAGCATGGGGGTGGCAACATCATGCTTTGGGGCTGTTTCTCTGCAAAGGGACCAGGACGACTGATGTACAGGAAAGAATGAATGGGGCCATGTATCGTGAGATTTTGAGTGCAAACCTCCTTCCATCAGCAAGGGCATTGAAGATGAAAGGTGGCTGGGTCTTTCAGCATGACAATGATCCCAAACACACCGCCCAGGCAACGAAGGAGTGGCTTTGTAAGAAGCATTTCAAGGTCCTGGAGTGGCCTAGCCAGTTTCCAGATCTCAACCCCATAGAAAACCTTTGGAAGGAGTTGAAAGTCCGTGTTGCCCAGCAACAGCCCCAAAACATCACTGCTCTAGAGGAGATCTGCATGGAGGAATGGGCCAACATACCAGCAACAGTGTGTGCCAACCTTGTGAAGACTTACAGAAAACGTTTGACCTCTGTCATTGCCAACAAAGGATATATAACAAAGTATTGAGATGAACTTTTGATATTGACCAAATACTTATTTTCCACCATAATTTGCAAAAATAAAGTCTTTCCAAATCAGACGATGTGATTGTCTGGATATGTTTTCTCATTTTGTCTCTCATAGTTGAGGTCTACCTATGATGTCAATTACAGGCCTCTCTCATCTTTTTAAATTTTTGCACAATTGGTGGCTGACTAAATACTTTTTTGCCCCACTGTACAGAGCCAGCCTCTCACCCCCAACAATCTGGGTCCTCATTTTACCGATGTCGGAAGGATAGAAGGCTGAGTCCACCTTGAGCTGGTCAGGATCAAACTCCTGGCTGTGGGCAGAGTCAGCCTACAATACTGCATTTTAACCACTACGGCATCATGGATGGATGGATGGATAGATGGATGGGTGGGTGGGTAGAAAAAAGGAAGGAAGGAGAAAAGGAAGAGCAATAGCACTTAGACTTACATGCCGCTTCCCAGGGCTTTTACAGCCCTCTCTGAGCGGTTTACAGAGTCAGCCTCTTGCCCCCAACAATCTGGGTCCACCTTTTACCAACCTCGGAAGGAGGGAAGGCTCAGTCAACCTTGAGCTGGTCAGGATCAAACTCCTGGCTGTGTGCAGAGTCAGCCTGCAATACTGCATTCTAACCACTGAACACCATGGAAGGAAGGAGGGAGGCAGGGAAGGAAAGAAGGAAGGAAAGAGCATTAGCAATAGCACTTAGACTTATATACCACTTCACAATGCTTTATAGCCCTTGATAAGCGGTTAAAGAGTCAGCATATCTGAGTGAGAATCGAACTGATGGCCGTTAGCAGAATTAGCCTGCAATACTGTATTCCAACCACTGCATCACAGAAGGAAGGGTAGATGGGTAGATGGAAGGAAGGGAGGGAGGGCAATAGCACTTACTTATAAAATGGGGCTATGGTGGGGTGGTGGTGGTTGTTTGGTTGTGCATGGCCTATAATTTGCCCTTTCTTTCCCTTCTCCCTGAATACCAAATATTTTGGCCCTGCAAAATGCATTGGAAAGGAGGGGAGGTTTCCCACTGGTGCAGTGTTCTAAAGTTGCTTCTCAAGTCAAGGACCCCGTGACATTCTTTGATTTCATTTTTATTTGAGTCCTGCCCTCCTCTCCCTCTTCACTGGCATCCTTTTCTTCTCTCTGAAGTTCCAGGTGCTCTTCGGAAACCTCGTTGCAGTCTTGTGGTTCGCCTACTTGGCGTCAGTCAAGAAGAGATGAGGCGAACGCCACGGCATCTGGGCCAGCAAAGGAAGTGGCCATGGTTTTTCCTCCCCCCCCCCCCCCCCGAGGTGGTGGAAGGAGGGAGCAGAGGGAAGGTGGCTTGTGAGCCTGGTGCCCACTTCCCTCCCTTTGCAAGTTGCCCTCCGGCTTTTCATCCTCACCTGGACGAAGGGACTTCTCCTTGTTGCTGCTCCCCTTCAACACACTTAATAGCCATGACTAACAAGAGGCCATTTTGTGCTCTTCTTTTCAGATTTTTTTCCAGGTGCAATTGCTGGGAAGGTTTTTCTGCCTTTTTCTCACATAGCATTTAAAGGGTGGTGGGTGAATCTGTGGGCAGGGATCAGAACAGGCCATAAATATATGTCTGGGCATGGTTTCCTGAGCAATAAACTTTTAACGAGAGCAGTCTTTTGAATTAATTTCGGCGACAATTAAATTAGTTGCAGATGTTTTCCCTGTGCCCCAGTAATGTTTTATGCATCATGGCCATATTTTTGTCCTCAAAGATAATCAATGCCTGGTTGTAAATGTGCGGACTAAACGTAATTTCTAATGTTAGATTTTCCCCCTTAGCAGAGGGAGCCTCCTTGTGGGGTATTGTGAAGCCATTACCATGGCAACTCCACTGTGCTACACAATATAAGCCGTTTTACGACAGTACGGTAGAAGCCATTTTAAGGCACAACAGGCTGTATCTTAACAGAATACACACCCTGAGGGTTGTTAGGGGTGTCTTACCCCTACTAAGTATTTGTTTCCATTTGAACAGGTGTTCAGGTCTGCTATCTTCAGCTTCTTTGCTTCGCTGGCATCCTGCCCTAAATGCAGGGGAGGTGGGGAAGGAATTTGGGGAAGCAAAGGTCTGCATGGGATGCGGGGAGACAAGCTGATGAAAACCAGAGGTGCCAAACTAGAGTAAGCCAGCCACCAAGGACACCTGGGAACAGAAGGCGAAACTATATGGAACGGCGCCAAGCAACAAAACAGTTCCTGAAACATCAGTAAGGGATACTGTTGGGCACTGATGGACTGGTCAATGGGAAAGAGCAGAGGAAAGGGAAAATGTGCAACCTTTGTGCGGGAATACTCAGATCTAGCTTTCCTTTCGCTGCAACCACTTAAGTTTAGTAAAATAACCTTTCAATTCAACTGAATGGAGTTGAGGGTCTTTTTTCTTAGAGATCTAAGTTGGGGCAGGACTGACAGCAGGTTCATAGGAAAAACCAATTTAATTTGCAAGTAATTAAAGAGGATGCAATATTTCCTAAAAGTGGAGAACATGAGGTCCTGAGGGTGTGCCTTCTACTGCTCAGGACTGCCGCATGACAAGACCCTTATGCCAGTGATGAAATTCATTTTTTTTACTACTGGTTCTGTGGGCGTGGCTTGGTGGGCGTGGCAGGGGAAGGATACTGCAAAATCTCCATTTCCTTCCCACTCCAGGGGAAGGATGCTGCAAAATCCCCATTCCCACCGCACTCGGGCCAGTCAGAGGTAGCATTTGCCAGTTCTCTGAACTACTCAAAATTTCCACTACCGGTTCTCCAGAACCTGTCAGAACCTGCTGAATTTCACCCCTGCCTATGCTTACTTCAGATAGTCCTCTCAATCAGAGGTATCTTCGAAAGGGCCTGTGACACAGCACAGAGAGAACATAAACAGCTGACAGTTCAAAAGCTCCCATGTTTCTGGCAAGTCCCAGAGCAGAGTGATAAGAACCCCCCCCCCCCCACACACAAACCTCCAGCAGCCTCTGGCTGCATTTGGCCCAGCCCAGCGGTGTCTGCACCAAGGCTGCACGGCAATAAATCCCAAATGTATTTGGCAAAACAAGAGCAGGCCTTCCTAATTCCGAAAAGCCTTGCCTGGACTGACTGCCCTTCCCCAATTTCCTCCAAGGCCAACAGAGCTGTCCTTTCAATCGCTGTCAGTTCTTGTTCCAGCTCATCTTACCCCACAGATTCCGACAGATTGAGACATGACAGGGCCTCTTCTGCTCACCTTAATGATTTAAACAAATTGATTCTGAGACAGGCAGTCCTTCAAACAGCAAGGGCTCAAGTCATTAGAATAGAATTAGAATAGAATAGAATGATAGAGAATAGAATAGAATTAGAATAGAATAGAATAACCAGGTTGGAAGGGACCTTGGAGGTTTTCTAGTCCAACCCTCTGCTCAGGCAGGAAACCCTATACCACTTCAGACAAATGGTTATCCAACATCTTAAAAACTTCCAGTGTTGGAACATTCACAAGTTCTGGAGGCAAGTTCTTCCACTGATTAATTGTTTCAACTTTCAGGAAATTTCTCCTTAGTTCTAAGTTGCTTCTCTCCTTGATTAGTTTCCACCCATTGCTTCTTGTCCTGCCCTCAGGTGCTTTGGAAAATAGTTTGACTCCCTCTTCTTTGTGGCAACCCCTGAGATATTGGAAGACTGCTATCATGTCTCCCCTAGTCCTTCTTTTCATTAAACTAGACATACCCAGTTCCTGCAACCGTTCTTCATATGTTTTAGCCTCCAGTCCCCTAATCATCTTTGCTGCTCTTCTCTGCACTCTTTATAGAGTCTCCACATCTTTTTTACGTTTTGGGCGTGGTGGTTTAAAGATCAAATTAATACTTATTATGTCAACGAAGCAACGCCAGATCTTTCAAAGCTGGCGTATGCTCTTGTTTACCAATCTGGTAACCAAATTTTGCGCCCATGGAAGCCACCAGGTAGAATGCATTGCAGGGATCAAGCCAGAATGTAACCAAGGCAAGAGGAACTATGGCTTGATTTGACTACCGCGGGAACCGTACACTAAATCAGGGGTGTCCAAACTTAGGAACTTTAAGACTTTTGGACTTCTGAATTCTGAGAGTTGAAGTCCACAAGTCTTAAAGTTCCCAAGTTTGGACACCCCTGCACTAAATGCTGGTGCCAATATATTCCTCGTTGCTGCTTTGTCCTGGGAAACAAGAGATAGTGAAGGTCAGCCTTGCCAGTCTATACACCTGCCATTTCAGAAGACGTTATTCAGCCCTAGAATCTCGTTTCTGCTGATCAAGAGGTCTTGTCTTGACTGGAATTAATCTCAACCTGTATCTCTCTTATAAGTGACGCGGTGGCTGAGTGGCTAAGACGCTGAGCTTGTCAATCAGAAGGTCGGCAGTTCTTTGTGGCAGTCCCTCAAATACTGGAGTACTGCCATCATGTCCCCCCTAGTCCTTCTTTTAACTTGATTAACTTGATTTTTTCTTCTTGTGCCATATCTGTCATTGGATGTTGACGATCCTATTTTGATCAACAGCCACATGAAAAAGTGCTGCTGAGTTTTGTCCAAACCGGTCCCTTAGATTTGGAAGCCATGATGTTCTTCTGCCTGGACCTCATTTGACTTCAATCGTTCCCTGGGAGATTAAGTGAAGGATGGCCTATTTTTCCAGGTGTTGCGTCCCATGTTCAAAATATTCTTTCGCTTTTTGATGGTTTTGATGATTTCCCTTGGCTTTTCCCAGGCGGCTTATGCCTTCCTCATTTCTGATTTTGTCAACCCAGCTTAAACGTAACAGACACCTGTCAATCCACATTTCAAATGCTTCTAGTCACTGACTAGTCTTTTCCCAAAGGGACACGGTGGCTCAGTGGCTAAGACACTGAGCTTGTCGATCAGAAAGGTTGGCAGTTTGAATCCCTAGTGCCGCATAACAGAGTGAGCTCCCGTGACTTGTCCCAGCTTCTGCTAACCTTGCAGTTCGAAAGCACATAAAAATGCAAGTAGAAAAATAGGAACCACCTTTGGTGGGAAGGGAACAGCATTTTGTGCGCCTTTGGCATTGAGTCATGCCGGCCACATGACCACAGAGACGTCTTCGGACAGCGCTGGCTCTTTGGCTTTGGAACGGAGATGAGCACCACCCCCTAGAGTCAGGAACAACTATATGTGAGTTTACCTTTACCTTATTTCTCTTGTCTTATCCATTAGTGAAGGCAGGCACTGATCAGTAGGAATTACTCTTCCCTTAGAGTTGGGTGTCCTCAAATATTGATTTTATGTAGCTGCTGCTTACAGAAGGAATAAGAACCACTGCAAAACTGCCTCAAGACCCAAATCCCACCACATTCTTCAGAAGGCTACCCTGTAGTAGCCTTATGCTACTCTATCTAGTTCTTGGTGTACAATGGGTTGCCCCTAATGACACCCTGAGCAGGTTTAGGCCTTTATTAATGTATTAGCATAGCAGCATCACTTAGACTTATATGATGCTGCACAAGTGCTTTCCAGCCCTCTCTAAGCAGTTTGCAGACTCAGCCCGTTGCCCCCAACTATCTGGGTCCTCATTTTACCCACCTTGGAAGGCTGAGTCATCTTTGATCCAATCAGATTCAAAGTGCTGGCAGTCAACAGAGTTAATGTTGCATTCTAACCACTGCGCCCCATGGAAGGAAGGAAGGAAGGAAGGAAGGAAGGAAGGAAGGAAGGGGAAGAACAATAACAATAGTAATAGTACTTAGACATATGATGCTGCACAGTGCCTTCCAGCCCTCTCTAAGCAGTTTGCAGAGTCAGCTTCTTGCCCCCAGCTTCTTGGGTCCTCATTTTATCCACCTCAGAAGGAGGGAAGGCTGAGTCATCCTTGAGCTGGTCAGGATTGAACTGCTGGCAGTTGGCTGAGTTAGCCTGCAATGCTGCATTCTAACCACTGTGCACCAAGGAAGGAAGGAGGGAGGAAAGGAAGGAAGGAAGGAGAAAAGGAAAGAAAGGAAGGAGGGAGGAAAGGAAGGAAGGAGAAGGGAGGAAAGGGAGGAAAGGAAAGGAAGGAAGGACGGAGGGAGGGAGGGAGGATCTTTTGGAGGATTTTAGTTTGGTCTGGTGGATGGCTGAGTTGCAGTGATTCGCCCTCCATTTAGCACCAGATGGCGCTCTTGTTCCAACCGTGAGCAATGATTTGGGAGGCTGTCTCTGAAGTCCGCAAAGGGAATGCAAGACCTTCTATGGGACTTAAAGGATTTCCAGCCTAAGAGAACAAGGAGACACAGCCATGATCGCAAAGAAGAGAGGCCGAGCAAAACAGAGAAAGGCAAAGCAAAAGGGGCCCCTCTTCTGTGCCCCAAAGGCTGCACCCCTCCCAAACAGCCGCTGTAGTGAACTAAGAGCCAGGAGGCTAGACTTTCCCCAGATTTTACTGTAGTGTGAAATATTTCCAGCAGAGACACAACATAAACAAAAGCAAAACTTTCCAACCAAGCCCTGAGTTTGGGAAGCAGCTTGCAGTCACAATCTTTTTAGAAGTTGCCTTGCCTTCTTCTTATCGAAGGGGCTAGTCCAGGGGTGAGCAACCCATGGCTCTGGAGCCACATGTGGCTCTTTCATCCCTCTGCTGTGGCAATAGCAATAGCAATAGCAATAGCAGTAGACTTATATACCGCTTCATAGGCCTTTCAGGCCTCTCTAAGCGGTTTACAGAGAGTCAGCATATTGCCCCCAACAATCTGGGTCCTCATTTTACCCACCTCGGAAGGATGGAAGGCTGAGTCAACCCTGAGCCGGTGAGATTTGAACCGCTGACCTGCTGATCTAGCAGTAGCCTGCAGTGCTGCATTTAACCACTGCGCCACCTTGGCTCTCCCTGTTGCCGGTCGCCTCCACAATTAATAGGGCTTTCGGTTAGGACAGGTTGAGGAAAACAGATGCCGCGCTAGGAGGAGACTCTTTGGTAGGGGAACCGGATATCCGGTCGGCTCCAGAATTGAACGAGGTGGGGGGAGTTTCTAGTTAGGACCTTTGTGGCTCTTTGAGTGTTTAAGGTAGCTGACCAGGGGTGGAAATCCAGCAGGTTCTGGAGAACCGGTAGCAGGAATGTTGAGTAGTTCGGAGAACCAGCAAATGCCACCTCTGGCTGGCCCCAGAGTGGGGTGGGAATGGAGATTTTGCAGTATCCTTCCTCTGCCATGCCCACCAAGCCACGCCCACCAAGTCACTCTATGCCCACCAAGCCATGCCCACAGAACCAGTAGTAAAAACATTTGAATTTCACCACTGAAATTGGGAAACCGCACTTCCAGTCAGCAGAGGGAAAAGGATGCCGCACTAGGAGGAGACTCTATGGTGCGGGAACCGGACTTCTGGTCGGCTCCAGAATTGCACGGGGATCTTCTGGTTAGGATCCTTTGTGCCTCTTTTGAGTGTTTAAGGTTGCCGACCCCTGGGCTAGTCCAAAGACACTCACCTGACTCTCAGGTCTAAGGCAGGACTCGAACGTCTAGCCTGGTGCCTTTCACCACTGTAACAACTCCGGTTCTATAATGAAGCCCTTAGTTTCCCAATAAATCCAACTCTTTCATTTCTCTTTCCACTGCAAGGAGCATCCGTGTTCTGATATACCACACTAGCCAATAACTTGGCGTTGCCCAGGTATTTATTTATAGGGGGAAAATGTCCAGACCAAACATAATTTCTAATGTTGGATTTTCCCCTTTACCAGAGAGTGCCCCCTTATGGAGTACTGAGAGCCGTTACCATGGCAACTCCACTCTGCTGTACAGTAGAAGCCATTTTAAAGGAGTATGGTAGGAGCCATTTAAAGACACAACAGGCTGCATCTTAACAGAACACCCACCCACATGCAGGGCGTTAGGTTTTTTTTACCCCCACAGTATTTGTTTCCAGAGAGTAAGGCTGTAAACAAAAGTCAGGATCGAACTCCTGGCAGTGGGCAGAATTAGCCTGCAATACTGTATCCTAATCACTGCGCCACCACAGGTTAACATGGATTCTTTTCTCCAATGCTTCCAATTAGAAAAGTGAAACTGGGAAAAACTTCCTTCTTGGTTATATCTGATTTCAGTAGGATAAATAATTCCCTTTTCAAACCTTGATGCAGAAATGTGTTAGCGATTTGAGCATGTCGGTGTTCTCCTCTGTTAAACTAACCTTGAAAACTTTTTGGCCGGTTTCAACTTGCCATGGACGTTTGGGATAAGAAAATGAGAGAAAGACACTTTTTGCCTTGAGGAATGATTTAAATCTTTAAAACGATTTAAAGATAAATGCTACATATCTGATACCCAAGGAAGCTTGAGGAATACTTCAAAGAGAGCAAACACGGCTGCAATTGTTAAGTAGGGGCTTAGCTAATATGGAGAGGCACAAAAGAGATTTTTGAATATATGGCAATAACTTTGAATTTATCTTTCTTACATACTGGACCACCAGAAAATTGGGCTGAAAAAACGCTGGTGTAAAGTAGAACATTTGGGAATAATGCAGCTACTGTACTACAGTCCAAACTATCATCATTTGTTCTGGAACACAATAAGAAAGAAAACCTCTTCTGGCCAGTCCAAGATGATCAGCGACACAATCAGGAGGGCACAACAAAAAACTTGGATAACAGACAATGCAACACTGTATCCAGTTTTGGTCACCGCTTTATGAAAAAGATGTTGAAACTTGTGCAGAGAAGATAAAAGGCCTGGAGACTAAAACATATCCCATCTCCTGTGCTGAGATAATAACTCCCCCAAGAATATCAATGACTCAATCAATCAATCAGAATAGAACTGGAAGGTCTTCTAGAACTGGAGGTCTTCTAGTCCAACCCCTTGCTCAAGCAGCAGGCCCTATACCATTTCACACAAGTGGCTGTCCAGTCTCTTCTTAAAAACCTCCAGTGATGGAGCACCTTCTTTATCTACTATTTCAGACAAATGTCTGTCCAATCTCTTCAGTTATAAGTAACTGAATGTTATATCTTGTGATTTATGATTGTATTTTATGATTATGATAATGATTGATCATTTGTTGCTGGTATGTACACTGAGGGTTTATGCACAGGAGACAAATTTGTGTGTCCAATCACAAGGCCAATAAAGCTTCTCTTCTCTTCTCTTCCCTTTCCTTCCCCATCTATTTACTTCTCTTCTCTTCCCCATCTATCTTCTCTCTTCCCTTCCATTCCCATCTATTTATTTCTCTTTTATTCTCTTCCCTTCTTTTCCTTCCCTTCTCTTCCCTTCCCCATCTATTTGCTTCTCTTTTCTCTTCTTTTCCCTTCCCTTCTCTTCCCCATCTATTTACTTCTCTTTTCTCTTCTCTTCCCTTCTTTCCCTTCCCATCTCTTCCCTTCCCCATCTATTTACTTCTCTTTTCTCTTCTCTTCCCTTCTTTCCCTTCCCATCTCTTCCCTTCCCCATCTATTTACTTCTCTTTTCTCTTCTCTTCCTTTCTTTTCCTTCCCTTCTCTTCCCTTCCCCATCTATTTACTTCTCTTTTCTCTTCTCTTCCCTTCTTTCCTTTCCCATCTCTTCCCTTCCCCATCTATTTACTTCTCTTTTCTCTTCTCTTCCCTTCTTTCTCTTCCCATCTCTTCCCTTCCCCATCTATTTACTTCTCTTCTCTTTTCTCTTCTCTTCCTTTCTTTTCCTTCCCTTCTCTTTCCTTCCCCATCTATTTATTTCTCTTTTTTCTTCCCTTCCCTTCTTTCCCTTCCCCATCTATTTACTTCTCTTTTTCTCTTCTCTTCCCTTCTTTTCCTTGTCCCCATTGCGTGACCTTGGGACACCGCAACAGTCGTAAGTATGAGTCTGTTGCCAAGCTCTGAATTTTGATCTCACAGGGATGCCAGGATTTTCGGGAGTAATCAGGCCAACAATTCTCTCCTTCCAAAGTTGCGGATCAAAAGGCAGAGAGGCCATTTTTGTAGGTTAGAAAAGAGAAATGATGGCGTCATCTCCATCAAGATCCAGATAACTGAGAGGCAGTTAAAAAGGAGAAGGGCATTGGCAATTACTCTGAGCTACTGTTCTGACCGAGGCTTCCCCCAAAAGGACAAAGCAGATTCTTGGTCCCAACAAACCCCTTTTTATTAAACGAATTCCTCTCATTCACATTCAGCCAAGGCCTACTAAACAGTCTTTTAAAGGAATATTTATGACCACTGACCTTATCTAGCTTGGAAAGCTGCCATGTAAATATTTTCCAAACACAGTGCTGTGCAAGGAGAGACAGCACAGAGTCTCTGAGATTCACGGACAGATCTCCACACTCCTGAAATGAAAGAACGAACGAATTGTTTCCTGCAAAAGCCCACTCCCCTTTCGCTCCTCTTTTACTTCCTATGGGAGGGGCCATTCACCATCCACTTGTGGTTTTATTCCCCAGTCAACCCTGATTTCTTAGCTGTTCTTTTCTTTTGGCAGCTCTGCACATGTGTACACTGGGAACAGGCTCTAGCTCTTCCTCTGCCTCACTGCTGTCTAGCTCCGAAGGCAGCTGAGAACTGCCAGACGGTTTCGGCCCCCTCTCTGCTTCTGATGCAGAGCCCTCGTCCAAACCTTCCCGAGCCTCCAGGACTGGCTCATGTTCCTCCCCAACCTCCTCACTGTCCAACTCAGCGGCCAGCAGTGGACCACAACAGCTACTAGTCCAAGCGAAAGTCCAAGGATCTGGTCACAATGTTGTTGTCTCTATTATTTTTGGTCTCCCGGGGCTGCAGCAGCAGACACAACTTGAAAAGTCCAGTCTCCAGTCTACAAATGGAGCAGCACCAGTGTTGGCAAACACATCTGGGTCTTCCTTCTCGAAGGAAGGTAGCCTTATTTGTTACCAACCATGAATCATGAGCCTGCATTAATTAACATCTGGAGGCCATCAGACTGGGGCAGACTGTTCTAATTCATTACCAACAACTAATAGAGACTTAACAGCAATGAATTAGCAGGTGGCAGGGACCTGTCCAGTGTTTAATCATCAGTTCTGTCCTATATTTTTAAATTTGATAACTGCAACCTCGCTATCATGGTGCATTTATTTAAGACACGTGTATTGTTCCTTTATCTGAGTATTCACTATAGGAGGAACAGTCAACTCTATTGTATGTTTTTTTAGGTACCATTCTTGATAAATGGAATCGCATCACATCAAATCAAATTTATTACAGTCCAGAGATCACAACAAATAAAAACACCCAAGGAATAGTCTGTTAAAAATTGTAGAGTAGAATAATACATAACAGGTCGGTCGGTCTGTCTATCTATCTATCTATCTATCTATCTATCTATCTATCTATCTATCTATCTATCTATCTATCTATATCTATCTATCTATCTATCTATCTATCTATCTATCTATCTATCTATCTATCATCTATCTATCTATCTATCATCTCACAATTGGGCATTCAGTCTGTCAGTTACACATGACCTAACATTAGTATAATATCCATCCTTAAATTGTGAGACTCACAGTCATTAAATATTAAAATGCAAATGAGTAGTTAATGCAAATGGATTTGCTACATTAGCTGTGTAAAATAGCAATGGTGGATTAATCATGTGTTTCTGATGAATCCCCAGTGCTGCTGCGTGGAATCTAGCCACTCTTGTGATGCCCACCATGCCAGCCATCCAATCCATTCACTTTCCAGGTCTCCAAGCCCTGTGGTCCAGACTCACCAAGGATGCTGGACATTGCCATGGCAAGCTCCAGCCAATGAGCTTAGGAAGAGTTGCTGATGATGTCACAAACCAGATTTTGTCCCTTGTCATTTAGGGACAGTTCCAAGTCCAATGCCCCTGAAAGATCTGATTTATCATGGTCCTCGCACGTACGACTGTAGCAGCATCCTCATGGTCACATCTTCATGATCTGGACGCACAGGGAAGGCTTCTTATTTTCATTGCCCTGTCTCTACCTGCCCCTACGAAACAGATTTGGGCAACTTCAGGTCCAAGTACGGCCTTCAGGGAAAGCTGCCCACTTGAGGGATCTTCTCAAGACTGGTCTGCACACTAGCTGGCCCTTGAGGGAAGGACTTCTGAGAGGGCTTGTAGCTCCCCTCAAGCAATTCCATCAGATAAGCTGGGCTCTGGTTTGAGAGAGGTAGGAGGAAAAATGCCTTTCGCCATTTTGACCCCCTGATACTTTCAGCCCTCTGACCCAGCCATCCAATCCTCTCACTTTCCAGGAAGTTTGAGAACCCCTGTGGTCCAGACTCACCAAGGATGCTGGATGTTGCCATGGCGAGCTCCAGCCAATGAGCTTAGGAGTAGCTGCTGATGTCACAAACCAGAGTTTGCTCCTTGTTTGGTGGGCGAAGCCCATATTAAAACCATTTATTTGGGAACAATTTCAAGTCCTATGCCTCTGAAAGAAGTGACTCATCCATGGTCCTCTCACGTATGATGGTAGACTATCTATGGTCATGATTTGGGTGGTAATGGACCACAGGAAGGATTCTAATTTTCATCGCCCTCTCTCTACTTGCTCCCTCGAGATGGACTTGGGCAACTTCTCCAGGTCCAACTCAGGATACTGTCCAGTTCCTAGGTGATTCCAGTCCTGAGCAGCTGCGGGAATGTCCTTGGTTCCCAAGAGAAAGTATTTTGTTTTGACTACAACAGCCCAACTATCTCTCCCCCCCACAAACCCTGGTCCCTCTTCTCCAGTATGTCAATGCTAAAGTCCCAAAATCGGCTCAGTCGGGCCAACTTCAGGGTTGACATTCTTCCTACGTACGAGTCTTTGCATGCATTGGCATTCATCAGTCTCAAAAGACTATGCATCATGCTCTAGGAAGAGGTCAAAGCTGGAGTGTCCTCTCCAGATCCCGAGGCCTGAGTAGATTGATATGGAGGATAGACTGTTACCCAAGCAGCAGATCCTCCCTCTCCACGTGATTGAAATAGTTCAGTGGAACAGCAGAGCTGATATAATTGGTTCCAGCTGCATCGCAGGAGTTGCCAGAACGTGGTTGTACACAGTCACGAACTGCTTCCAGGACTCCGGCTCCGGATTTTGCCTCAAGGTTGACTCCTGAAGCCTTTTCCAGTAGTGGATGCAGCCACAAGGCACTGGAGGTTTGTAATCAGTTTCCCTTCTCCTAGAAGATGATTCTGCTGCTTTATCTGCAGTTGGGGCGTACAGCCCTCTTCTGCCTTCAAAACCGTTGACCGTCTTCTGTAACCCTGGAAAGGGGCCCTTACGAGGTGCTACCAGTCGGGCCAGCCGGACCAAGGTTTTTTAAGGAGGTGTTACTCCTACATCATTCACCCTTGGTCCTGGCTTGTAACAGGCAGAGCCTGGCTTCCCAAACATTGGGCCCAGGATGGCGGGTTTATACAAGTCTATTTTGCTATTAAAAGCACAAAAACGGAGGAAGACCGTTATCACATGTCATAAAGATTCCTCCTGCATCTTTGCATCATGACTGTTCTCAGAGCAGTAGAAAGAATTCCAGATCTGGGAAAACCAGGGGGATTCCCAGGGCCAGCGATCAACATCGGCATCATGTGCAAAATGTTGTGAATTCCTACCAAGTCTGGCCCTTGGTATTTTGTCAGTAGTTGGGCAAAATTCCCAGCTACTAATTGCTTTATCTTTCTCCTCTTCTTCTTTGAGCTCAAGCAAGGTGATTGGCAGAGCCGTGGTCAAAGGTTTTCCCTGATGTTCAGAACTGTGAGAAGCACATGAAATGCAACTGTAATAACTGGTTCAGCATCCGTGGGGAAAGGATGAAGAGCCAATAAGCAGCTGATGGGAGAAAGAAAATGAAAAGCACATTTTAAGGACACACTTCCCCTGTCCATCTGCTACAGTGGAGAAAAACCATAAACACTTTTAATAAAGCTGTATTTGGAGTAAACTGATGTCCCCTCCTGTTATCCAAAGAATACACCTCCTACACACAGGCATACATACACACACTTCCTTTCTTTTTCATGATTAAAAATCTATTGTGTCCCAAGTTTGTCGCAACTTTTCGGTGCCCGAGAGGATCTCACACTGTTTTCCTTTAGCAGTTGAATTTTTCCAGCAGTTGGGAAGTGAAATCTGTGTGCTACATTTTTTTTTATTCATAAACATTTTGTATATAGTATATTGTCAGGGCATACCATTTACAAAAAAGCAAAGAAAAAACAAAAAGAAATATTAACACATATATTGATAACAATAGTAATAGTGTAACAAAATAATTTAAACTAGATTTCTCTTTATTTGTAATTCCGTTAATTATTTGCTTATTTGTAATTCCGTTAATTACATTAGCCACCTTTATATTTAATTCATACATAGCAATAATCCTTCTTCATCTAATTTCTACCTCTTATCTAACTACTCGTAAAGTCTATTCAATGTGAAGTAATATTCTGTGTCTTCTTTGTCCTTTATTTTTAATGTCAATTTGTCCATCTCTGCACAGTCTAATATTTTCCAAATTACATCCTCATCTAATGGAGTGTTCTCATTTTTCCAATATTGTGCAACTACAATTTCTGTTGCTGCTTTTCAGAAAATGAGAAACAAGAAAGAATTCTTCTTGTAGAAGCAATTCTATATAAATTGGTTCGAAGCAGAACATACGTAGTCAAGAGTATTTTTAATTGATTCTCATAATTTCTAATTTTAAGCAAAACTCGTAATTTCTATTAATTTTTCATGTAGCACCATGGCTTGTTTTCGATGGGCAAATCTGGAACCACTGTCTCTCTCTTTTTCTACTCAACACAGAGACCGAATGAGATTACTGAGAAATGAAAAGACTGATAGCTGATAAGGGGAGTCTGTCCAAAGAGATGAGGTGTCAAATGTCCCTTCCAGCCCTATGACTCTATGGTTTCACACTAAGCTAGATCCCTGATTAACAGAGAGTAGATAGATTTGTAGCAAATGTTTGGGGAAAACAGCTCTTGGAAATGTCAATGAAATAAATAGATTATTAGGCTTTGAGGACCAATTATAGACCAAGAACCTGTCCAGAGTCCTTAGATAATATTACTTTCCCTGCATGGCAATTTTTTTTTCATTCATTGGCGTTTCCCTCCCTAAATGCTTGAGATCCACCCATGGAGCCTCAAAACTGCAATTATTATTTTATTATCAGTAGCCCCAGGGATTTGCTGGAAGTCTTTTGAGATGAAAGGAACCCTCTAATGACAGTCGTTTCCCAAAAAAGGAGACAAATAGGCCGGGAATGAGTGAGTGGCAGCCTCAATGAGCAATCGATAAAGCCATTTAAAGCGTTTTCCCAGCAGGGTTGCCATAAAAAAAGGGGGGGGGGAGATGCATGATTTTGCACTTGAGATGCAACCGGGTACCTCTTAAACTTCAAAGAAAATATATGGTGGAGAATCAGTTTGGAGGAAGAGAAAGTAGAAGCCCTCTTCACAACGATCCAATACAGGGGAAAAAAAAAAGTGGGAGGGGGGAGAGGATTTGGCAGGAATATCTTGCCCAGTGGATACCTGTGGTGGCACAGTGGTTAGAGGGCAGTATTGGAGGCTACTTCTGCTGCCTGCCGGCTTCCTGCAATTCGGCAGTTCAAATCTCATGAGGCTCAAGGTTAACATAGCTTTCCTTCCTTCCTTCCCTGGTGTGCAGTAGTTAGAAAGTAGTATTGCAGGTTATTTCTGCCTCCTGCCAACATTTGGATCCTGACCGGCTCAAGGTTAACTTAGCCTTCCATCCTTCCAAGGTGGTAAAATGAGGGCCCAGATTGTTGGGGGCAAGAGGCTGACTCTGTAAACCGCTTAGAGACTGTGCATGGTCTATTGCCGTTCCTTCCTTCCTTCCTTCCTTCCTTCCTTCCTTCCTTCCTTCCTTCCTTCCTTCCTTCCTTCCTTCCTTCCTTCCTTCCTTCCTTCCTTCCTTCCTTCCTTCCTTCCTTCCTTCCTTCCTTCCTTCCTTCCTTCCTTGAGCTATGGTGGTGCAGTGGTCCACTGCTGTAAACTGCGTAAAGAGGGGCTGTAAAGCACTGTGAAGCAGTGTATCAGTCTAAGTGCTACTGCCATCTTTTCAGGTAAAAGATGCATCTATGGGCCCAACAGAAACTTCTTGTAAACTTTTCATGTCAAGGACCATCTCAGATGCCTTCTCAACATTGAAGGAGACATTTCAGAGTGCCGAAGCATTATCCCAGGTCTATTTTAGGAACTTTTCCCCCCTTCTATTTTTCTTGAGGAAATCCCTGAAATTAACTTTCATGGCTGCCATTCTGCTAGAATGTTTCCCTTAGAATAGAATAGAGCTGAAAAGGGACATTGGAGGTCTTCTAGTCCAGCCCCCTGCTCAAGCAGGAGAACCTATACCATTTCAGATAAGTAACTATCTAGTCCAGTGGTAGTCAACCTGGTCCTTACCGCCCACTAGTGGGCGTTCCAGCTTTCATGGTGGGGGGGGGGGTGTTTGCTGTAACTCTGCTTTATAAATTTTATAAAGTAAAGTTACTTCCCTACTTTATAAATCACCGTTACTGTGGAACCGGTGGGCGGTTAGAAAATTTTACTACTAACAGTAGGTATAAAAAGGTTGACTACCCCTGATCTAGTCTCTTCTTAAAAATCTCCAGTAATGGAGCACCCACGATTTCTGGTGGCAAGCTGTTCCACTGGTTAACTGTCCTCACTATTAGGAAGTTTCTCCTTAATTCCAGGTTGCTTCTCTCCTTGATGAGTTTCCATCCATTGTTTCTTGTCCTGCCCTCTGGTGCTTTGGAGAATTATTTGACCCCCTCTTCTTTGGGGCAGCCCCTCAAATATTGGAATACTTCTATCATGTCACCCCTAGTCCTTCTTTTCTTTAGATCAGCCAAACCCAAATCCTGCAGCTGTTTGTCACATGTTTTAGTCTCCAGGCCTTTGATCATCTTAGTTTCTCTTCTCTGCACTTTTTCCAAAGTCTCCACCTCTTCTTCAAATTGCGGTGATCAAAACTGGATGCAGTATTGTAAGTGTGGTCTTACCAAGGCTTTGTAGAAGGTCTTGTACTTCCCGTGATCTTGATTCTATGCCTCTGTTTAGACAACCCAAGATTGTATTAGTTTTTTTTTGGCTGCTGCCACACACGGCTGGCTCATATTTAAGTGATTGTCCACTAGGACTCCAAAGTCCCTCTCACAGTGACTGTTTTTCAGCCAGGTCTCACCTAATCTGTATTGATTTTTCCTCCCTAAATGTAAAACTTTGCTTTTCTCCACATCGAAATTTATTTTGTTGGATAGGGCCCATTGTTCAAGTTTGTCAATAGCCAAGGATATGCCACCAGCTTCCTTCTTTTCTGAGGTTTTGTGGCAGTAACACCCACAACAAGAGCGGGAAGGCACACTTCAAAGCAAAGCATGCAGTTCCAATTTTGTTTCTAATTTCCATGAAGGCTTCTGCACCCCCACAGAGTCCTCAGGGGCATATTTAGAAAAATAAATACAGCACTGGCTACAGTCTGGTGCAGCGGCTTCTGAAAAAAATATATGAAGAAACCTAAAGCAGAAATAATATGGGAAGTTGGAAGAAACTGTATGAGTTTGTCTTGGCGAAACAGAAATTTTACATGGCTGGGCAGGACACTTTGAATTTGAAATGTCTCACGCTTACATGGTTCTGGTTTATTTGAAACACTTTTTTGGAGTTTGAAATGGATTGCTCTTTTCCAGAAGCTTCAAATGCTGGTTTTAGATTCAAATCCACAGCAACTTTGAGGGCGAATCACCTCCAGAACATCCAATTGTGTCTGCTGATTCCTAGCTCTTTGTGCCCATCTGGTATTCTTACATCTTACATCCCACCTGGCCCACTTCCATCTACAGGCAGCATTACTGTATATGAAAGGTAGATGCAGTTTGCACTGCATCAACAATAGCCCAATTGATAAATCATGGGAAGCAGTGGTTTACTTAATTGTGCATCGATCAGATTTTACCCCAGTATTGTGTCTGGTTCTGGGTACCACAAATGAAGGGGGATTCAATAAAATTTGAACAAGTTCTAAAAAGGGCAACCTTCAAGGGATAAAAACTCAATGGACAGGCTGACCATGGAGTTAAAAGAAAGAGAAGAGTCGGACTATTATAAAATTTGGAGTAGACTGTGCAAGTGGCAGTACAAGAGAACAGAAGCCAAAACAAGAAATTTTGAAAACTATCGAATATACTATGAAGAAAAATGTATATATGTAAAATTTGATTTTATGTATTATACTACTATATTATAACAATAATCCAATTGTTAAAAACTAAGAGAAGGCAATAATTGAATTGTAAGCCACAAATGCAGAATATACATGCTGATATGGAAAGCTATAAAAGTATATTATATTGTTATGTTGTTTGTGTTTTTATCTGTTTTTGCATTTGTTTTTTATTGTTCTTTTTAAACTTGAAAATGTTTAATAAAAACTATTTTTTAAAAACCCTCAAATTTAAGTTTAAAAGATTAAAGGAATTGGGTAAATTTAGACTCGAGAAAGAATTATTATCTCTAACACTGGTAGGTATGTCAATGTAGACTAAGCAGTGATTTCTATCATATCACAGAACAGGACATAAAATAATGGATTAGAGGAAGGCAGACTCTGAGTGAATATTAGAAAAAATATTTGATAGTAGACAGTGGGAGACAGGCCCAGAAAGCTGTTGGAGTCCTCTTCATGGATGTCTTCAAGAAGCTTCAAAAGTCATTTATCTGGATGCTGGAATTTGGATTTAAATTTTTAGATTTAAATTTTTAAAGTTTTGGATACTTTATTGTCATTGTGCATAAACAGTATGCACAGTATACCCATACAACAAAATTCGCCTAACACCCAGAGACCAGGCCCAACACACATGACACCCACCCACCCAAAAACCTGATGATCTCAATGGTTTCTTCCAATGGACAAATCCTGTTCCTCTTGGAGGTGAGTCCATGCTTCCCAATTTGAAAAAGGTGTATGCAGACCTCTGAATATTCACGGACACATTTTATATTCTCATCACTCAATATGTGGAAAAACACAGTCAGCCGTGGACCAGAATACTCCAACATTGAAGGTTTCAAATAAGAGATTGGACAACCATTTGTCTGAAATGGTATAGTTTTTCCTACCTGTGCAGGGGATTGGACTAGCTCTAAGGTCCCTTCCAACTTTGTTATTCTGTATTTTCACTGTCCTGTATCTCTAAAATTAGGTATAGAGCAGGCTTAAAGGAATTACGTCAGAACATCAGCAGAGCAACTCCAAGTGATTAACACCAGCAGTTTCTGCTAGGTGACCATGGAATTATCACCTGATTTGAGGTCATTGATTTATCAACTTCATGGTGCCAGCTACCTATAACATGTATTTCATCTGTTCCATTCTTGTTTAAACACTGTCAAGGTACTTTTCAGACTTACACACCTCAGACGTGTCTTGCAGAATAAAAAGTGCAGCAATGGAAAATCTGTTTTAATAAAAGGCAGGAGCTGTGACTTACTATGATTTTATATCTATCTAAGATGAAAACAATGACTATGGATAACACTTATTTTTACATGAATAATCCAGCCTTAATACTTAGAATTTTATCTTAATACTTGGATTTCTATTCTTTCTTGAGATTAAATTTAATCACACATGTACCACTTTCATCTTAAGAAATAATTTCTTTTCAGTTCTGTAATGGACACACACACACACACACACACACACACACACACACACACACACACACACACACACTGGCATGAATTTTGGATGCATTTGAAAAAAGGGCAAACTGCAAAACAGACTTAATGGCCTATCAAGAAGGAAATGTGTGGATTTCAGTCATTTTGTTGGGTCCCTCCCTGAAAGTGTCAGATTTGAATATTTACATGGAGACTGTTGACAAAACAGTTAGTTGACAAAACTAACAAAATGGATTAATTAGCGTAACAAAGTTGGAAGGGACCTTGTAGGTCATCTAGTCCAATCCCCCACCCAAGCAGGAGACTCTACACCATTTCTGACAAATGGCAGTCCAGTTTCTTCTTGAAAGCTTCCCGTGATAAAGCACCTACAATTTCCGAAGGCAACTTCTGTTCCACGGGTTGATTGTTCTCACTGTCAGGAAATTCCTCCTTATTTCTAGGTTGAATCTCTCCTTGTTCAGTTTCCATTTGTTATTCCTTGTCTGGCTTTTAGCTGTTTTGGTTGACCCCCCTCCTCTCTGTGGCAGCCCTTCAAATATTGCAACACTGCTATAGTGTCTCCCCTGGTCCTTCTCTTCACTAGAATAGCCAAGCCCTGGCGGAATGGGGATGGAAATGGAAGAGGATTTCAAGATAATGGGAAGGAGGGAGGTTTTAAAAAAACCAGAATGGAGTGTAGGCAAGTTCAGAAGGATGTCTCTTCTCTTCTTTGCATTAGGGTGATTGCTTGTGAAAATAGAACATATTTTCTTTTTATGCTTGTTTCCATAACACAAAGGACAAAAACATTCTCTGCATTCCATGGAGGAAAACAGCTATTTCAGGCAGTGTAAAACTGATTAAACACTTTGCAGGAACTGTATTTCTCGCTGCCTGCCTCCTCCAGTGGTTTCCATCTCCCCCACACAAAACAGGGGCAAAAGGAAATGTCGATATTGCTAATAGCTACATTTAAAAAGTGTGTTTTGGAGCTATTTTCCAGAGGCCAAGGTTGCAAGGGGGATGCTCATTATTCTTTTCTGCCTTTCTCCCTTTTTCAAAGTGGCTTTTGAAATAAAGGCCTCTGGGGAGTTTAGTTTGCTTATCTTACATTTAGTTGAAAAATGGCAGGAAATTGTGCTATCATTTTGGTGATTTGCCCTGAATTTTGATGGACAACTTTGGACAGATCTACAGGCTGTACAATGCCCCTGGAGAACATCTCTGCTTTTTCAGAGCTTTTTTCCATCAATATTTTAGTTTATTCTGCCTTCCTGGTTTGTTAGGGCACAAAAGACTTTCCATCCAAGCAGGAATCATTCTGTGGAATGGGATGATGACCATACAGCCAATCTGGTGTGTGTGTGTGTGTGTGTGTGTGTGTGAATATCGTAGATTCATTAAGCCACTTTCAAAAGCATGCAGTATGTATTAAGATACTGACTTTTTAGTTCTATCATACACAGCTTAGGTCAACATTCAACAAGGAATTCCTGTATCCTCAGTAAATCAGGACAATTCAAGGTATTTTTGTTCTGACAGCTCAGTGAAAAGCTTAAATCTCACAAAAATCTTCTACAACAATTTCAAACAGAGTGTGTTTGTTAGAAGGGAAATATTGGAGCCAGTCCTGTTCTCAAATCCAAAGGCTTTATATGCTGAGACTCCTGTGAGTCCCTTGAACTGCAAGGCGATCCAACCAGTCAGTCCTAGAGGAGATCAACCCTGACTGCTCTTTAGAAGGCCAGATCCTGAAGAGGAAACTCAAAGACTTTGGCCCTCTAATGAGAAGGAAGAAGGACTCCCTGGAGAAGAGCCTAATGGTGGGAACAATGGAGGGCAAAAGAAGAAGGGGACGGCAGAGAATGAGGTGGCTGGATGGAGTCACTGAAGCAGTCGGCGTGAACTTCAATGGACTCCAGAGGATGGTAGAGGACAGGAAGGCCTGGAGGAACGTTGTAAATGGAGTCACTATGGGTCGGACACGACTTCGCAACTAACAATAAAACTATATTTATCCAATTACATTTTGGAGAAGGGATGGGAAAAATTAAGAGAGAGACTGTTCCATTAGCCATTAGATCTTTAAATTTGCTGGCTAAGAATAAAACTATTTTTCAATTCGAGAAAATAATTGTCAGTGAGTTTGATACAATTTTTAAGAAGAATTAACCATTGCACCACCACGACTCATGATGAGTAAAATGCACTGGTTTTTTTCCATTCCTTTCTCTGCAGTGTGTCATGATGACATAGAACAGAAGTTAGGCTAGACATAGTGATGAATTGTATGTCAAAATCAGGGGTAGGTGGCTGCCACCATTGGCACCCAAGCAGGAGACCCTACACCATTTTTGACAAGATGGCAATTCAGTTTCTCCTTTTTTTTTCCAAATACTTTTTTATTTTCCATTTTCATAACATACAATCACATGTATACTATTACATAGCCAGTATCCTATTGTATTAAGTAGTAATTACATCAGTTCCTCTTGTCATCAACGCCCAAAAAGATAATTATTAGCTCTTCTGCTCTCCATACACCTCTTTCTTCTACCTGTCAGCCTCTGCTTTGCTGCTGCTTCTGCTGCCATGAAACGGGGAGGGAGGGCATGGTATTTGGGAGGGGTTACTAATTGTGCTGGAGGAAGATTCTGGAGCTCAGCTGCCTGTTGGACTACGCATGCGTAGGAGGTTCCCGCCAAGACTAACGGCACCGACATTCCATCTTAGTGATGCCTTTTGAAGTTATCTCACACCTGACACTTGGGAGAATTATGATTGGACTGTAACTGTGATGCCAAGGGGTGGGGAATGGGTCATTCTATATATCAATGATGACTCCGATGACGACGCCTCGCCTCGTTGGGTGAGTTCAAATAAAGGCCCCATGTTGATCCCAATAGAATTAAGAGTACCACCCGATGGGGAGACAGAACAGCTTCCTGCCCTCCTTGATTTGGGCTGTTCGAGATGTATGATTAACCCTGCAATGGTTGAAAAACTGGGCCTGAAATTAAGGACTTTGAAAACCCCTATTGTGTTTTGCCAAATCGATGGATCCATTGCAGGGGGTGGCCCAGCCCATTTCTACACTGAACCTCTAGAGATGAAAATGGGCACCCATGTAGAATTGATCTCTTTTATTGTGGCTCCTGGAATGGACAGACCCCTTATTTTGGGACTCCCCTGGCTTCGTAAATGGAATCCTCGCATTAATTGGAGGGAGGGGTGGCTGCGCATTCGGACCAGCACAGCTCCAAAAGGGGAGGCCGATGCCCCAGAGCCTGCTGGCTCCAATCCCGCATTGGCCGCCAGGGGCCAGGAGAGAATTGAGGGGGAAGAAAAGATTCCAAAAGAGTATTGGGACCTGAAAGGGGTTTTTAGTGAAAAATCTTCAGATAAGCTTCCACCCCACAGACCTACTGATTGCTCCATCGATATTTTGCCGGGGGTAAAGCTTCCAAAGCCCCAAATATATTCAATGTCTCCTAGGGAAATGGAGGAAATGAGGAAATTCATTGATAAAAACTTGAAAAGGGGTTTCATTGAGCTGGCACGACCCAAGGTAGCTGCACCCGTGTTGTTCAGAGAGAAGAAAGATGGCTCCCTGAGATTATGTGTTAATTTCAAAAACCTGAACTGCATCTCAGCTCAGACCCTATACCCGTTACCACTGATGAAGGACATGCTGGCCCAACTGGGAAAGGGCCGCATTTTCACTAAATTGGACCTCAGGGAAGCATACTATAGGGTCCGCATAAAGGAGGGGGATGAGTGGAAGACGGCCTTCAACTTCCCCCTCGGTTGTTTCCAGTTCCGGGTGATGCCCTTTGGCCTGCAGGGGGCGCCTGCTGTCTTCATGCAATTAATCAATGAAATTTTGCATGACCACCTTTACAAGGGCGTTATCGTATATTTAGATGATATCCTTATTTACACTCAAGCTTATGACGAACACGTCACGTTGGTCCGCATTGTCCTGAAGAAGCTCCGGGTCGCTGAACTTTATGCCAAGTTGTCCAAGTGTGAATTTCACCAGGAGAAGATTGACTACCTTGGGTATCGTATCTCCCCCACTGGCATTGAGATGGACCCCGCTAAGGTAAAGGCGGTCACTGAGTGGGAGGTGCCCCGTACACATAAACAATTGCAAAAATTTTTGGGTTTTGCCAATTTCTATCGTCAGTTCATTCCTTCTTTTGCCAAAATTGCGCTTCCCATCACTAATTTGTTGAAGTCCAAAGGTGGGCCTAAACCTAAGCCTAGCAGGCCATTGGATTGGACCATGGAGTGTCAGGCTGCTTTTGAGAAGTTGAAACGACTCTTTGCGGCGGAACCGGTTCTGAAGCATCCGGACATGGACAAGCCTTTTGTCGTTCAAGCTGATGCCAGCGATGTGGCAGTTGGGGCCGTCTTGCTTCAGACTAACGACCAGGGTAATTTACAACCGTGCGCATACACCTCCCGTAAGCTCACGGACACGGAAAGACGTTGGGCAATCTGGGAGAAGGAGGCATTTGCTGTACGTTGGGCTTTGGCCACGTGGCGCCACTTTCTGGAGGGCTCTAAGCACCTCTTTGAGGTGTGGACTGACCATAAGAACCTGGAAGCTTTGAGGACTCCGAGGCGCCTCTCCCCTAAGCAGATGCGCTGGGCTCAGCATTTCGATCGGTTCAATTTCACACTCAAGTACATACCGGGAATTTTATGGCTGATGCTTTGTCCAGACTTCCTCAATACAACTGCTCTAAACTCAGTGTTATCCAGCCCGTGGTTCCCACGTCCAGCCTCGCTGCTCCGGTTGTTACTAGGCAGCAGGCGCGCTCGAAAGTTGAAGTGTCTCAAGATTTCCTCTCTGACCTCAAAAAGGCCCTTCCCCAGGATGACTGGTTCCAACAGCATCAAGGTGAATGCACAATGAGGGACGATTTACCGTGGATTGGGGCGAAACTTTACGTCCCTGCCTCTCTTCGTCTCATTGTCCTCCAACGAGCTCATGATTCCAAGTTGGCGGGTCACTTTGGGTTTGTGAAGACGCTGCATTTGGTGAAGAGGCAGTTTTGGTGGCCCTCTTTGAAAAAGGACATTGAACTTTATATTGCCAGTTGTCCGGTCTGTGCAGCCGCTAAACGGCCACCAGGGAAGCCGCAAGGTCTACTCCAATCTGTAGCCCACCTGGTCGCCCCCTGGAAGGAGATTTCTATGGACTTTATTGTCGAACTTCCTGAGAGCCAGGGGCACACCGTCATATGGGTGGTTACTGACTTATTTTCCAAACAAGTTCATTTTATTCCGTGCCACAAGATTCCTTCTGCAAAGGCACTTGCTAAGCTCTTCATTTCTCACATTTACCGTTTGCATGGTGTGCCTGATCACATCGTTTCCGATAGGGGTGTCCAATTCACTTCTGTTTTCTGGAAGGAGTTTCTTAAGCGCATTGGCTCCGCCCAGGGCCTAACTCCGCCCACCACTCTCAGACTAATGGGGCTTGTGAGAGGACTAATTCTGTTCTGAAACAATATTTACGTTGTTTCATCAATTACCAGCAAGATGATTGGGTGGACTTGTTGCCGCACGTGGAAGTGGCTTATAATAATTCAGTACATAGCAGCACTGGATTCACTCCTTTTCGTGTTGTGTCTGGTCAGGATTTTGTTCCTATTCCTGAAGTTCCCCTTGAGCAACCACAAATTTCGTCCGTCTCCGAGTGGAGTGAGCGATTGGGCCATATTTGGCCTTTGGCACTTAGTACTTTGGATGCTGCGCATCGCGCTCATAAGAAACAGGCTGATAAGAAACGTGCGCGACCTTATCAGTACAAAGTGGGTGACCAGGTTTATTTATCCACAAAGTTCCTTCAAACTACACAAAAGTCTAAGAAGTTGGGGCCTAAGTACGTGGGCCCGTTTCCCATTATCAAAGTCATCAATCCTGTTTCGGTTCGCTTGCAGCTATCCAAGCATCTCAGCCGTGTTTATCCAGTTTTCCACGTTAATCTCATTGAACCTGTTCGTTTCTCATCTTTACGTCCACCTGTGGACCCACCGCCTGCCCCCTGTTGATTGATGGTGAACAACATTTTGAGGTTCGGGAGATATTGGACTCTCGGCGACGGCGGAATCGGATACAGTACCTAGTGGCTTGGAAGCATTTTCCTCCATCTCATGCCGAGTGGGTGGACAAGTCCCATGTCCGTGCTCCCCAATTGCTTCGACAGTTTTATTCTGCTTATCCTGACAAACCCTGACTTTCTCCCCCCCCTCTTTTTTCTTTTCTGTTTTTGTTGTTCGTCTGTTTGTTTGTGTTTTGTCGTTTTCCAGGCCTGGACGCCTTTTTTCCGGAGGACAGCCGGATGTCAGCCTCTGCTTTGCTGCTGCTTCGGCTGCCATGAAACAGGGAGGGAGGGCATGGTATTTGGGAGGGGTTACTAATTGTGCTGGAGGAAGATTCTGGAGCTCAGCTGCCTGTCAGACTACGCATGCGTAGGAGGTTCCCGCCAAGACTAACGGCACCGACATTCCATCTTAGTGATGCCTTTTGAAGTTATCTCACACCTGACACTTGGGAGAATTATGATTGGACTGTAACTGTGATGCCAAGGGGTGGGGAATGGGTCATTCTATATATCAATCGCTTTCGCGCCTAAATAATCAGTCTTCGCTTCGCTATGCCTTTAATCATTTATAATTAGTAAAAGTACACTTGGTTTCTACCTATGGAGTCTCGTGGTCTTCTTTCCTAATTACCCAATGAAGAGGTTCTGACACTACCTCTCTCCTACCTCCTTTCTTCGCTCCATCATCCTTTCCTACTCTACTTCCCCTTCCTTTCTCCTTCTCCTCTCTCTTCATTCCACTCCTCCTTATCCTCCTCATCTTCCCCCCTTACCCTCCCTCCTATCCCTCTCTTCCCATCTTTCTTCTCTCTTCTATTTCCCACTCTTCCTCCCATTGGTGTTTTTCCGCTTCTGAGCAAACTCCAATCTATGTTGATGGTATTTATGCTTCTATATCAATATACTTAACATATCCTAATTTTAAAGAAAAAATAAGAGAAAACAGTATACATGTACAATCATAATACATTAAAATCTAACACCCCTCGTCATATCCCTCCCTCCCACCCTCCCCCCAACCCCCCCAGCCTTCCCTCCCCCGACTTCCCAGAACCCATACACGGTATAAATCTTTAACAAAAACAGTCTAAAATATATTGAAAGAAAGAATAAAAAAATTGATAACATCTTTACATTGAACTTAGCTCCTCCTTGCTAAGCTAACTTTAAACAATTTATATCATTCTTGATCTTAATCGTAAGTTATCTGGAATTTCTTAGTCCTGTATTTATTTTGTATATAATCAATCCATTTTTTCCAGTCTTGTTTATATCTCTCGTTTGAGTGGTACTTAAAATATGCAGATATTTTAGCCATCTCGGCCAAATTTGTGACTTTCAATGTCCATTCTTGAACTGTAGGCAAGTCTTCCTTCTTCCAATATTGCGCCACCAACAATTAAGTGCAAAATTAATCTCTATAGCTGTACAATCAGTAATTATACCTAACAAAAATAACTGAGGAGTAAACTTTATCCTTTTTTTAAGAACGTTTTGCATAATCCACCATATTTTTAACCAAAATGCCTTAACCTTTTTGCAAGTCCACCAGTCTCTCCTTGAAAGCTTCCATGAAGCTCCCACAACTTCTGAAGCAACTTCTGTTCCATCGCTTGATTGTTTTCACTGTCAGAAAATTCCTCCATATTTCCAGGTTGAATCTCTCCTTGGTCAATTTCCATCCATTGTTTCTTGTCTGGCCTTCTGGTGCTTTGGAAAATTGGTTGACTGCTTCCTCTTTGTGGCATCCTCTCAAATATACTGGAATACTGCTATCATGTCACCCCTAGATTTGCCCCTAAAATGGCAAATGTGCTGTTTGCCTTTTCATTTCCTGATGCTCCTTGTCTCATCTGGATTCATATCCTATTGATGTACAAGAGGTTCTTTGCAGACATAGGTGCCTACATCTAATATTTGATGATTTAGTACAGGAGTGTCAAACTCAAGGCCCAGGGGGCGGATCTGGTCTGCGGGTGAAATGCTACCAGTTCGGACCAGTTTGCCTGAATTGGTAGTAAAACATACTTTTAAAAGTTTTTAAAAAACCATTCCGACAATCGCACATCGCACAGCTGAGCTTCAGAACTATTTTTAAAAAACCTTTAAAGCATTTTTTTTAACTACAGATTGTCCGGGGGTATCGGAGGTGGGGGTGGGTGTCCGTTTTTGCTTCCCTGCGGCCTGCTAGGCCAAAAACAGGGGGGGGGTGTTAACAGGTGCTGAGAAAGAAAGAAAGAAAGGAAGGAAGGAAGGAAGAAAGAAAGAAAGAAAAAAAGAAAGGGAAGGAGGGAGGGAGGGAAAAGGAGAGGAAGGAAGGACTACAAACCTGGCATTAGAAGCGGCTTCAGAGGATAATCCAGGGCTGGAAGGGACCTGGAGTTCATCTAGTCCAACCCTCCTCCAGCAGGACATTGTGAGTTTCTGTCTTTTGATCCCCCAGTTACATGAAACATAGCCACGCCCATCCAGTCACATGACCCCTACCAAGCCACACCAACAGAACCAGTAGTAAATCTTTTCAGATTTCACCATGGGATCTGGCCCACAGGGCTGCCCTGGAAACAGCAAAGGAGTGGCTCATGGTGCCTCTGCCAGCTAAAATGGAGCTCTGGAGGGCCGTATCCTGCCCTCCCAAGCTCCATTTTCATTGGCAGAGGGCTGCAGGAGCCCGTTGCAGCCAAAAACGGAGCTTGGGAGCCCGTTTTCTGTGTCAGAGCGCCCCCGACACAAGTGATGTTGAGCTGGCCATGCCCACCCTGGCCATGCCCACTCCGCACTCTCTCCCCCCCCCCTCCGGGGTCAAACACAATCCTGACGTGGCCCTCAATGAAATTGAGTTCAATACCAGGGGTGGGTTCTAGCTGCTACTACTGCTGGTTTGCTTAGGGACACACTGTGCGTGCACACTTGATGCATGCTACATGTGCATGCGCAGTACTAAAAAACAAGATGGTGGCAACTACGCCACCACTGAGAGAACCAGTTTGGGGCGTGGCAGGCCAAGTTACTACCTATTCAGCTGAACCGGTCTAAACTGGTAGGAACCCATCTCTGTTTGACACCCTCATTGAACACATGATAGGATACGTTGCCCCACAATCCAGAATGCCCCGGTGATTCTCAGTAATGCTAAGATTGGCGCCGAGGCAGCTCTGTAGATTCTGATACTCTCTGCCCATAAGGTAGAGATATATAGATATATAGATAGATGATAGATATATAGATAGATGATAGATAGATGATAGATAGATACATAGATAGATAGATAGATCGATGGATGGATGGATGGATGGATGGATGGATGAATATAGATTAGATAGTTAGAGATAGATAAATAGGTGATACACCAGACAGACAGACAAACAGATTAGATAGCTAGATGATAGCTAGATGATAGCTAGATGATAAATAGATAGATAGGTAGATGATAGACAGACAGATAGAAGGTATAGATGATAGATATATAGATAATAGAAAGATAGATAGATGATAAATAGATGACAGACAGACAGGTGATAGAAAATAGATGATAGATAGATAGATAGATAGATAGATAGATAGATAGATAGATGATAGATAGATGAAAGACAGACATATGATAGATTTAAAAATATCTCCACTAAATAACTGTTCTCATGGAATCTTGTCTGAATTTTTTTTATCCAATTTCTATTTCATCAAATTGAATAATTGGTAGAAAAATTGCAGGATAATCTTTTTGTGCTTGGAATAAGTTGCTTTGGAAGGAAACATGCAGCTAACTTTCTGCTAAAAAGAAAAGAAAGAAAATTCTCCAATCTGAATCTAATTTGAACTATGGTGCTCCCTGTGAGGAAACATTCATATTTACGATCATCCTTAATCACGGTGCCCCTTAACTAAAATAAAGCAAAATAGGATGGCAATAAAATAAGTGAAACAGAAAGTGCTATCACTCCTATACCTCCATTTAAATGGATGTCAGTTTTACTCTGGGGGAAATGCAGGAGGAATATTTCTGCTTCTTTCAGTTTCTTAGCAACCAGGACAATTGGCTGGCTGGATAGGCGTGGCCAGGTGGTCATGTGACTGACTGGGTGTGGCCAACTCAACATCACTCATCACACCCAGCCTTGCCTCCAGGCTACTTGCCTCAAAGGCAGAGATGGGATTCAGCAATTCTGACCAATTCGGACTAATCCCACCACTGGCTGGCCCTGCCCCCACTCATTTTCACCCATTTTTCAGTGAAAAATGACCTGAAAAATGGGTTGAGGTGGGGCCAGCCAGTGGTATGATTAGCTGGTTTGCCGAACTGGGCAGAATTTTAACAAACAGTTCACCCAAACCGGTCCAAATGGGCTGAATCCCACCTCTGGATACATCTGCTTATGGATTTAATTCGAGATTTTTTTCTCTCTGTTCTAAAATTTTATAAAGCTGTTTGGAAAATAGTAATTACTCTTTTATTTGTTTGTTTGCAGATGGAAATATTTGTGAATTAGGTTAAGCTGAAAAGTGAATTTTCTTTAAACCAGTGTATGTTGACAGGCTGGAAGGAAAGAGCCTTTGTGATCCCCAGGGCATTGAATGAAATGGATCATTTCTCTGTGTCTCTCCTGAGCTTGAAAAGCCGAATGTATACAAAGAACAGTGGCATGATGGCTCAGTGGTTAAAGCCACTCAGCTTGTCAGTTGGACAGGTCTCCTCTCCCCAAGATGGCTGCTTCCTGGTAGGGAAATTTTACTCTCCTGCCAATGATTTGCTGTTTTTGCTGCCAAGGCATTGCTCCCTGGATTTGAATGGGGGCATTTAGGAATGACCCAAAATGACTTTTGGACAGCTGTGGGCCAGTGGTGAAATTAAAAAAAATTACTTACCAGTTCTGTGGGTGTGGCTTGGTGGGTGTGGCTTGGCAGTCATGTGACTGGGTGGGTATGGCTGCAGCACTGACTCACACACAATGTAAAAGCAGCTGGATTTCACACAAAATGCCCCCCACAACAAGCTCCCTCACAGAGTCACAGAAAGCTCAAAAACCAACTATCACACGAAAGTAGCACAAAAGCTGCACAACTGACTCACACACAATGTAAAAGTAGACGGACTTTGCACAAAATGGTCCTTGCAACAAGCAGGAACATCACAGACAATCAGGAAAAGCTGATTGTTGCATAGCTGATCGTCGGAATATTTTTTAGCATTTTTTTACTACTGGTTGGGGCGAATAGGTAGTAAAAAAATGCTAAACACATTTTAAAAAAGCTCCAATAATCGCACAGCTGATTGTTGCACAGCTGACTACCGATTCGGGTGAACCAGCCTGAACCAGTAGCATTTCACCCCTGTTATGGGCCCACACGGGAGGTGGAATCTTGAAGATTGCAGTTTCCTGTGGGGGCAGCCAGAAATGCACAATTTTTTAAAAATCCACCTCTTCCTATCAGAATGCTCTCATAAGGGTTATAACCCCATTTTTTGAAGTGTTGCTTTGTTCTTTATCTTTAAATGCTAATCGTCTGGCTGATTGCTGATTTATTTCAACCCCCTGCTGAATTTTATCTTTTTTTTTTTGTTTCTTTTTTTGATCTATTTAGCTGTTCTTGTTAACTTCTGTTTTTCCATAAAGGAAACACAGCACATGCTTTTGGATGGTAGTAGCAGTAGCACTTAGACTTACCCTGTTTCCCTGAAAATAAGACTTCCCTGGATAATAAACCCAATCGGGCTTTCCCCCCAAAATAAGGCCTCCCCAAAAATATTGCAACACAGCAGCAGCCATGAGAAGACCATGCTCGCCGCCTCCTGCATCTCAAAAATAATACGACCTCCCCCAAAATAAGGCCAAGTGGTTATTTCGGAGGCCAAAAGAAAATAAGACCCTGTCTTATTTTCGGGGACACAGTATATACTGCATCACAGTGCTTATATGGCCCTCTAAATGGTTTACAGAGTCAGCCTCTTGCCCCCAATAATCTGGGTCCTCATTTTACCCACCTCGGAAGGACGGAAGACTGTCAACCTTGAGCCCCATCAGGATCGAACTGCTGAAAGTTGGCAGAGTCAGACTGCAATACTGCATTCTAACCACTGTGCCACCAGGAAGGAGAATGAGAAAGGAAACAAGAGGGAAGGAAGGAAAGAGAGAGAGAGAGAGAGAGAAAGGAAAAGCAATAGCACTTAGACTTACATGCTACTTCATAGTGCATTTACAGCCCTCTCTAAGTGGTTTACAGAGCCAGCCTCTTGCCCCAACAATCTGGGTCCTCATTTTACTCTCCTTCCACCTTGGAATGAATAAAGGCTGAGTCAACCTTGAGCCTGGTGAGATTCAAACTGCCGAACTGTTGGTAGCCGACAGTCAGCAGATGTAGCTTGCAGTACTGCCTTCTTCACTCCTTGGTTAATTTTCATCGGTTGCCTCTTGTTTTGCCTTCTGCTGCTTTGTCAAATACTGCATTTTTCGGAGTATAAGATGCACCTTCGTTTTGGGGAAGGAAAACAAGAAAAAAAAATCTGCCTCTGCTTACCAGCATCCATCAGTAGTCATCTGGCTAATGTCCTTGCAGCAAACAGCAAACAGCCTGGCCAGCCTCAGCACATTATCGCAGCCTGATTCAACATGAGCAGCTGATTGGTGGGTGGATCGGCATCCCGGAATCCCCCCAATGAGCTTTTCCAGGCTGCAGGGATTGTCACTGACCATTGCCACGTCCGTGCCTTGAGTTTTTGGCCTCCGTGCCTCACGTTTTCAGCTCTGAATGTTCCGTTTTAGATCCATTCCTGGCTGCTGGGATTGCCACAGCACATTGCTGCCGATTGCCGTCTTGACGTGTCACATTGGAAGGATTTATACTCTTTGCAGACAACTGGTCATTTGCTTTCTTTTAAGAGAGTCCATTGTGGCCACTTGGAGGTTTTTCTGTGTTCTCAGGATCACCTGAGTGGTGCAAATGCAGAGGAGGGTTCCTACCAGTTCGCACCAGTTCGATAGAACCGGTTCGTCAAATCTACCAAACCGGTTAGGTTCCACCAGTGGACTCAGAAAGCAGGTCACACCTACAGAATAGGTTCCAAAAATTTTTGAAACCCACCACTGATGCACACACACACACACACTCACACACACACTCACACAGAGAGAGAAAGAGAAAGAAAGGAAGAAATAAATAAAGAAAAAAAGAAAAAAAGAAAGAAAAAGTGAGAGATGAAAGAAAAAAAGGAAAAAGGCACAGAGAGACAAAAGGAAGGAGAGAGAGAGAGAGAGAGAGAGAGAGAGAGAAAACACATGGCCAGCAAGCCACTCCCACCAGGTCACATGGCCGGCAAGCCATTCCCACAAAGGAGGCCACACCCACAGTTCGAAAATTTTTTGAAACCCACCACTGTGCAAATGGTTCCTGTAGTCTGCAATTTTTCCCTCTGGAAATCCATTCCTCCTCCCACACAATTCAAAGGGTCTTCATCCCAAACTGCATAGGTTGTCCCAAAAGTGCTTTTTCAGGAGGCAACTGGACTTTCTTGTTTTTTCTTTTGAAGGCATTTCGCTTCTCATCCAAGAAACTTCTTCAGCTCTGACTTCGATGGTGGGGAATGGAAGGATTTATATTCCTTGCAGACAGCTGGTCCTTTGTATCCTTTTGGAAGGTCGTTGAAGCACTTGGAGGTTTATCATGTGTCCTCAGGGTCACCTGAGAAGCTAAATGTCTTCAAAGAAAAAACAAGAAATTTCATGAATTTAAATACGACAAGAAGCCCTAATTATAATATCCTGCTTTCAAATTTCTGCAAAAATAATAATAACCCAAAACAGCTTCAGTTCAATTATGCAATAGCGAATCCCAATTTGGAAACTTCAAATGAATGTTACAAAAAACCCTTCATGCAGAGAGAGCTCAAAGGAGCAGCAAGGTTTTTTCAAACAGGAAAGTTATAGATCGAAAGTGAAAGAATTGCGATGGAAAAGGAAATAACTAGGTCCAGATAATTGATGAATTTGCTGAGCAGGCAAAATGCAATTCAGACAGATGAAAATAAAACATTATTATGTGTTGCTGGATACTATTTCACAGATGGTAACTCTTTTATAATTATATATCATGCTGAAGTACTAAACAGCTGAGGCGACATTTTTAATTTACATAAAAACATGTTTGTTTAAATCTCCACCGCCACTGACAAGTTTCTGGAGCTTATATTTTATTGCCTATTTTCCTCTCTAAAATTATACCTTTAGCCAAAAATGAAAATCTTGCAAAAATCAAGAAAATTCTAGAGATTAAAGCAAATCTATAGCTTTTGCCAGCCATAAGAAATAAAATGAAGCCATGTTTAGAAATATAGGTAGTCCTTGAGTTATGACCACAATTGAGCCCAACATTTCTGTTGTTAAGTGAGACATTGGTTAACTGAGTTTTGCCCCATTTTACAACTTTCTTATCACAATTGTTAAGTGAATCATTTCAGTTGCTACATTAGTAACTTGGTTGTTAAGTGAACCTGGCTTCCCCATTGATTTTGCTTGTCAGAAGGTCACAAAGGGGGATCACGTCACCCTGAAACACTGCAACCGTCATAAGTACATGCCAGTTGCCGAGCATCTGAATTCTGATCATGTGATCATGGGAATGCTGCAATGATTTAAGTATGAAAAACGGTCATAGGTTTTTCATTTTTCAGTACTGTTGTAACTTTGAATGATCACTAAACAAATTTTGTAAGTTGAGAACTACCTGTAGCGTGTACTTGTCTAAGGTTGCTGAGATGTGCAAAGGATGGACCATTCCTTTTATTCTCTATTTTTTTCTTGGGTTTCTCAGCAAATTCTGTCTGGATCAGTGGTGGATTGCACTTACCATCGCTACCGGTTCGCTGATCGTGTGCACATTGCGCACATGCACACAGCGCCTGCGAGAGCCTGACAATCAGCTGTTTGCCGCAGGAGCGGTGGATTGTGTACATGCGTGCAGCATGAGTCAGGCACGAGCGTGAACCAAGGCACCTTGGAAGGCCAGGCAAGGAATAATGGATGGAAACTGACCAAGGAGAGATTCAACCTGGAAATAAGGAGAAATTTTCTGACAGTGAGAACAACCAACCAATGGAACAGAAGTTGCCTTTGGAAGTTGTGGGAGCTCCATCACTGGAGGCTTTCAAGAAGAGACTGGACTGCTATTTGTTAGAAATGGTGCAGGGTACTCCCACTTGAGCAGGGGGCTGGACTAGATGACCTACAAGGTCTCTTCCAACTCTGAATCTATCAAAGATGATCAAAGGCCTGGAGACTAAAATATGAAGAATGGTTGCAGGAACTGGGCATGGCTAGTCTATTGAAGAGAAGGACCAGGGGAGACAGGATAGCCATCTTCAAATATTGGAGGGGCTGCCACAGAAAGGAGGGAGTCAAACTATTTTCCAAGGCACCTGAAGGCCAGACAAGGAATAATGGATGGTAACTGAACAAGGATAGGTTCAACCTAGAAATAAGGATAAATTTCCTGACAGTGAGAACAATCAACCGGTGGAACAGAAGTTGCCTTTAGAAGTTGGGGGAGCTTCATCACCAAAAGCTTTCAAGGAGAGACTGGACTGCCATCTGTCGGAAATGATGTAGGCTTTCCCACTTGGGCAGGGGATTGGAGTAGATGACCTATAAGGTCCCTTCCAACTGTGTTAATCTGTTAAATACGATGCCCTCATTGGGCAAATTATGGGATTTCATGGCATTCTGACCATCTCTCCTTTTGTGACTGGACTGTTGAGTAAAATCAATTCCTAACCCCTACTCTATAAGGGAGGTGGTGGCTCAGTGGCTAAGATGCTAAGACTGTTGATCAGGAAGAAGGCGGGGCTTAGCAGTGTGAAGACGGACTTTCAGGCTGTTCCTGAATGTTCATCTAAACCGGAGCATCTGGACGGTTCTTTTTGGACCCAGGCTGTCCCGAAGAGACAGTGAAAGGTAGGGGGAGACCCAGTGGTCCCAGAGACGTTCGCAAAGTCTCTGGGGACCCAGGAAAAACCCTCTTTGCCAGTGACTTCCGGATTAGCCACAAGGCTATTGAAACTGCTGACAGCCCTAAAGAAAGAGAAAGTGTTTCCAGCTGGTAAGAACACTTTATTGTTTGAAGAAATACGGACTGCCTAAAAATTCAATCTAATTTAAATTAAAGAATAGAAGATTCTGATTTTGATCTTTTTAATGGTTTTGGATAGTGGCTATCTTACTCTTTAAATGTTATTCACATGGATTGATTCTAAGTAAAACCCTTTCAAACCCTCCAACATCTCTTCTGATTTACTGCAAGCAGGCTGTTAACTAATTCACTATAATTTGACTGTTTACATCTTGACACTTTTATTGCTTGGTTGTTTTGGCTTGATAATCTTGATAAGATTGTACAGCTTTCAGTCTGCTTTTACTTGCAAATACTTCAGAGCGCTTAAGAAAAAATACAACTGCGTATAAACATGGCGTCTATTCAAGTGATACTCTCAGCCTTGAAGACGCTGTCTGATACAGAGGACAAAATTCAGAGAAAATTGGATTATTTGGTGTTTTTGGCAAGAAAGTATGAGCAAAAAACTGAGGATGTTTTCCTAATACAAAATAAGAATGAAAACGGAGATAAAGAATTTCAGCTTGTTGATATTCGTGACAATTGGTTTACTTCTGAGGGAGGAAAGAGTGGAGTATTTGAAGAGGAGTTAAATGGAGAGAAAAATTACTTCAAAAGACAGGGCGCAGAAGGAGAAGAAACTATCAAAGAATGAAATACTATTTGCAAAACATTTGATACCACTGCTGAGAATTAAAGAGAAGGTGATAAAGGAAACAAAAAGAGGGCGTCAACATCATATGAGAGACACCACAGACAAGAAGGTGCAAAGATTTCTTCATTTGGACTTGTTCATAAAGATGTTTGGAAAATTGGACCCACAAATGGCAGCAGATATAAGACTGTTCTGTTATTGGAGAGATACAGGTTGATAGATGGAAGAGTATAATTCAAAATTAGCTAAACTTAGTTAAATCCATTGGTAATAGGTATAGTTAAATAAAAATTGATAATGATAGTAATGTATACAATGTTGAGTTGATATGATAAGTAATAATTGGATATGAGAAGGAAAGGTTAGAAATATCATTGGACTATATATAAAGATTATTAATAACAATAATAATTATCATAAAAATAAAACTATATACAATTAAATTTTAACTAATAGGGGGAAAATGCTATGATATAGGATATAATTACATAAAGAATGGATAATGATAATAAATTATATACATGGAGGATTAGAAATCTTTGGTATTAAATATTATAGATGTTTAGCTAAAACAGGATATGAGGACTTAATGTTAATGGAGGATTTTATAAATAAGTAAATGAAATGCCAACATGTGGTCATGGATCGAATCTTGGTATATTTAAGGATGAAGGATGTTTAAATAACTGTAGTCAAATAAAAGTGGAGGTATGATGATGTTAATATAGTAAATATTTGAGTTAAGACATTTGAATTAATATGAATTATACTTGATGACGGTGGAAGAGATGCACAAAAGCTTTTTGTAACCAGCTGATATACTTTTTTACAACATATGTTTGTTGTCTTTTTTTTGTCTTTTTTAATTGTTGTGTGTATCAAATATATAAGTATATATACAACAGAGAGATACAAAGTGTGTCTGTGGGGGGAAATACAGTTAGGATAGATTAGCAAAGGTAAGGGAATAAGAAATGATACTAAATTATGTCTGGGTTGGTGGAAGTACCATCCCTTGATTTTCAAGCTGTTACCCCTGAGGACGTGGACAAGGCTATGAGAGCTGTAGGTGCCTCCACATGCGTGCTGGACCCGTGCCCCTCCTGGCTGGTTGTTAACAGCAGGGAGGTGACATGGGGCTGGATGCAGGCGGTTGTTGCCGCTTCCCTTCGGGAGGGGGTCTTTCCCCCCGCTTTAAAGGCGGCGGTGGTGAGACCCCTCCTGAAGAAACCATCTCTGGATCCAGCCGTTCTAAACAACTATCGTCCAGTCTCCAACCTCCCCTTTGTGGGGAAGGTTGTTGAGAAGGTGGTGGCCTTTCAGCTCCAGCGGTCCTTGGAGGAAGCCAGTTATCTTGATCCATTCCAGTCTGGCTTCAGGCCTGGCTACAGCACAGAAACCGCTTTGGTCGCATTGACCGATGATGTCTGGAGAGCCAGGGATGGAGGCCACGCCTCCATCCTGGTACTCCTTGACCTCTCTGCGGCTTTCGATACCATCGACCATGGTATCCTTCTGCGACGACTGCGGGAGGTGGGGGTGGGAGGCACTGTTTTACGGTGGTTCTCCTCTTACCTCTCGGACAGGTCGCAGTCGGTGTTAGTCGGAGGGCAGAGATCGACCCCTAGGCCCCTAACATATGGGGTGCCACAGGGTTCGGTCCTGTCCCCCCTACTTTTTAATATCTACATGAAACCGCTGGGCAAGATCATTCGACGGCACGGGATAAAATACCACCAGTATGCGGACGATACACAGTTGTATCTGTCCGCCCCGTGCCAACTCAATGAAGCGATGGACGTGATGAGCCAGGGCCTTGAGGCTGTTAGAGACTGGATGGGGGTTAACAAGCTTGTACTCAATCCAGATAAGACCGAGTGGCTGTTGTGCTTCCCTCCCACTAATTGGCCAAGTGTTCCATCTCTCAGGCTGGGGGGTCAAATACTACGCCCCTCAGATAGGGTCCGCAACTTGGGAGTCCTCCTGGACCCACAGCTGACTTTTGAACACCATTTGTCAGCTGTGACCAGGGGGGCATTTGCCCAGGTTCGCCTGGTGCACCAGTTGCGTCCCTACCTGAACCAGGAGGCTCTCACAACAGTCACTTGTGCCCTTGTGACCTCTAGGCTGGAGTACTGCAATGTGCTCTACATGGGGCTGCCCTTCGGCGACTTCAGCTGGTCCAGAATGCAGCCGCGTGAGCGATCGTGGGTGCACCTCGTTTCACCCACGTAACACCTATCCTCCGCGAGCTGCACTGGCTGCCTGTTGATCTCCGGGTGCGCTTCAAGGTGCTAGTTGTCACCTACAAAGCCCTTCATGGTATTGGATCTGGGTACTTGAGAGACCGCCTACTGCCAATTACCTCCACTAAGCCAATAAGATCCCATAGATTAGGCCTCCTCCGAATTCCATCAGCCGGTCAATGTCGACTGGCAACTACCCGGAGGAGAGCCTTCTCGGTGGCTGCTCCGACCCTATGGAACGAACTCCCCGTGGAGATTCGTACCCTCACCACCCTTCAGACCTTCCGCGTAGCCCTTAAAACCTGGCTGTCCCGACAGGCCTGGGGCTAAAGACTTCAACCCCACCCGAATAGTATGACTGTTGTACTTTTTAACGATGTATTGTCTTCATGTGTATAACTTGTTTTGTCCTTCCCTCCCCCTGAATTGTGAGCCGCCCTGAGTCCCCCCAGGGGAAAGGGCGGCATACAAATAAAGTTAAAAAAAATATCCCAAGAAAACATAAACTGAGATTTAAAATAGACACACCAACAACAATAGAAAAAGAAAGGGAGAGAGGAGGAGAGAATGAAAGGAAGACGGGGGAAAGAAGAAAGAGGAGAGGAGAGGAGGATGGAAAGGAGAGAAAGAGGAGGAGAGAGGGTAGAAAGGGGAAGAGGAAGAGCAGGAGTAGGAGAAAGGTACGGGAAGAAGGAAGGGGAAGGAGAGGAAGAAGGAGGAAAGTAGAGAAGGGAGGGAGGGAGAAAGGAAAGGGAAAGGAAAGGAAGATGGAAGGGAGAGAAAAGGAAGGAGAGAGGGTAGGAAGGGAAAGAGGAAGAGCAGGAGCAAAGGAGAGGTAAGGGAAGAAGGAAGGGGAAGGATAGGAGGAAGGAAGAAAGTAGAGGAGGGAGGGAGAAAAGAAAGGGAAAATAAGGTGGTGTTACAACAGGAGGAAGGGATGGTAAACAAAACAACCCAAACTGTATATTATAACCTATTAAATGAAATAATAAATGTATAAGAATGATAAATGTTAAAACACTTGTAACCAAACGACATGCTGTATGTGATGATGGGGGTTTTTTGTGTGTGTTTTTTTGTTTCGTTTTGTTTCTTTTGTTTTTTTTAATTGTTGTGTGTATGTGTTGTCTATGTAATAAAAATAAAAAAAATTTAATAATTAAAAGAAAAAGACTATTGATCAGAAAGATCGGCAGTTTGGTGGTTCGAATCCCTAGCACTGCGTAACAGAGTGAGCTCCCATTACTTGTCCCAGCTTCTGCCAACCTAGCAGATCAAAAGCACGTAAAAATGCAAGTAGAAAAATAGGAACCGCCTTTGGTGGGAAGGTAACAGTTTTCTGTGCGTGTTTGGGATTTAGTCATACCAGCTACATGACCCCGGAGAGATCTTCGGACAGTGCTGGCTCTTCAGCTTTGAAACGGAGAAGAGCACCAACCCCTAGAATCAGGAACGACTAGCACATAGTGTGAGGGGAATCTTTACCTTTTTAACCCTTACTCTGACTGTGGCTTGTTTCTAACAACACACCTCTCCCTCTCTCTTTTTTTTCTCTTCTTCCACCCCCAGGAAATGAGATTTGAACTCTTGCCCTTCATTTCTCAAAGAAAGAATTAGACTTTCAGTATGATGATGGTGATTCTAAGTTAAGCATCGTCCACTGAAGATGTCCCACATGCTAATAGATGGAAGCTGCCACAGTTAGTATACTTCTTCTTGTGCCATCGGATGTTGGAGATCGTGTTGGCGATCCTATTTTTATCAACAGCCACATAAAAAAGTGCTGCTGAGTTTTGTCCAAACTGCTCCCTTAGATTTTGAAGCCATGATGTTCTTCTTCTGCCTGGACCTCCTTTGCCTTCAATCTTTCCCTGGAGGATTAAGGGCAGGATGACCTATTTTTCCAGGTGTCGCATCCCATGTCAAAATGTTCCAAATTTCACTTTTTAATGGTTTTGATCATTTCCCAGGTGGCTTATCACCTCCTCATTTCTTGGCAGACGCTTTATCTAGATCAAAAGACGATTGCTGTGGTGGAGTAAACTGGCTGTGCTTGATAAAGAGGAAAATTAAACATCTCACTGAGAGGAATTAATGGTCTGGCTAAAGAAAATCTGGGACAGATCTAAAACAAAGGTTAAAAGTTTGTATTAGTCTATTTTGAAAGCCCAGGGACAGAAGCAGTGGCAGGTACTAACTGGTCTTTCCATTTGTTTTAAAATTAACCTGACCTTTATGCAGTGTATGTTGACACAGCCTGAGTCTCTATCAGACTTGGAAAGATCTCGTGTATCTAAAGTGGTTGCCACAGGATTGAAATATGACATTAGAAGCAAATGTCCAGTAAGCAGATCAGAAGCTTTGGGAAACTGTTTGATTTATTTCAACCTAAACCTCTTCTTTAATAAAGTTGAATTAAAGTTACATCCTACTATAGTTCCCTTTAGGGCAGAAGGCTTAGCTCAACAAACTAAATTTTCCATGCAAATAGAGACAACTAAATGTTGTTTGGAGAAATATCCATCTGCTTCAGTTCCAAGCGGGGAGAAAGACACTGGAAACTGTTGTGGCTCACCAGTGGCTAGCAGAGCTGGCAGCAGATCCGGACAGTGAGGAGGTTGGGGAGGAACGTGGGCCAGTCCTGGAGTCTGGGGAAGGCTTGGACGAGGGCTCTGCATCAGAGTCAGAGTAGGGACTATGGCCATTTGGTAGTTATTTGCTGCCTCCATAGTCTGACATCATCAAGGCAGAAGAACAACGGGAGCCTGTTCCTAGTGTGCGCATGCACAGAGCTGCCAGAAGGCAAGAACAATTAAGAAAACAGGGTTGACTTGGGAGTAAGGGTTGGAGATATTGGCCCCTCCCATAAGACATAAAAGAGGAACGAATGGGATGTGAGCTTTTGCGGGAAGCAATTAGTTCATCTGGTCGGTTCAAACTTTGAGAAGTTCTGTTTAACTCTGTGCTAAGTTTGGCCTTGCTCTGCATTTGGCAATTAGGTCTCTGGCAGCATTCACAGTGAGATAAGGTGGGTGTTTATCAACATTCCCCTGAAAGACTCTGGCAACTCGAGCAGACATCTGTGGGAAATTTCAGAAACTGTTTGCGAAGCCTTGCGGACTGTTAATGACCATAATTTACAGCCGTATAAATAAAAGAGGGTTTTGGGGACTAAGATTGTGATTTATGCTACCTCTGGAAGCCTAGGTAAAAAAAAAAAGACATGGAGGCTGATTGGAAAGGGTGTTTAATGATGAAGCAGAAGCACATGGGCTTGAGGTCCTGGGCAGCTGATCACATGGAGTGGTGGGTGAGGGTTATTTATACCCTCTCTATATATTATCATTATGTCTGCTACTGAAATTAAGCTGCATGTTCAAAGTGATTTGGTTGCTTTAGATAAGTCTGAGGTATCTGCCTGGAGTGGCCAATTGGGAGGGGGTACAGCAAAGATTTGGAAAGCTGGATGTGGTTGGTTGCCGAGGTGGCACAGTGGTTAGGGTGCAGTACTGCAGGCCACTTCAGCTGACTGTTATCTGCAGTTCAGCGGTTCTAATCTCACCGGCTCAAGGTTGACTCAGCCTTCCATCCTTCCGAGGTGGATGAAATGAGGACCCAGACTGTGGGGGTGATATGCTGACTCTGTAAACCGCTTAGAGGGGGCTGAAAGCCCTATGAAGTGGTATATAAGTCTAACTGCTATTGCTATTGCTATGTGATTTATGATTTGCTTTGCTTTGTTGTCCAAAGGAGGGAATAAGCTTGATTGAAAGAGCCAGCATCTGCCTCTTCAGCCGAATTGCCAGCTAATGTACAGTGCATTGCACAGGGCAATGGTGATGTTTCTTTCCTCAGCTTTAAAGCTCTAAGAATGTCTGCTTTTGCACTTTTTACATTGTTAGGAGCCTTCTCCTCTCCTAGGGCTCTGTTATCCTTTCAGTTTGGTCTAGTATAACTTTTAGTCCATCTATCTCCTAGACCAGTGGCAGGGGGGTCCCCACTGGTTCAGATCAGTTTGGCCAAGCCAATAGTAGTATGGTGACCTGGGTCACTGGAACTGGCAGTGACCCAGGCCTGCCATGCCCCTGAACTGGTTCCCCAGTCTCTTCTGCTGTTGCTGGCATGTTTCTGCACATGCGCAGAATAGTTTTCAGTCAACTGCGCATGCGCGAGTGAAGCGAGCAGTGTGCATGCAAAATGCCCTCTCAGCAAACCAGTAGTAAACTGGTTAGGAACCTACCACTTGCTACCCCCAAGATGGAACTGGGCATGGGTAGTCAAGTGAAGAGAAGGACCAGGGGAGACAGGAGTGCAGACTTGCTATATTTGAGGGGCTGCCACAGAGAGGAGGGGATCATAACATAACATAACAATACATATTATTTTAGCATTAATAACATACTCTAATAATTTTCAATTCCATGTTTTTTACTTTATTAGTATATCAATCTAAGATACATTTATGCAAATTATTATAATTATTAAACATCCATTAAGCATAGCTATTATTACATCCTTTTTATATGAAGCATATTAAATTTGAAGTAAATTTATATTATGGCATTTCATTACATCATCCTGAAATCATCCAATGATATTACATCTTTATATTCTATTCTATATAGAATTATTTATCTTTTATAAAAAGGCTTTTCAACATCATCTCCATCATCCTCACTTATAGTTTATATAAAATTTTATATTATCAATCTAATATATATAAATGCTTTATTATCATTATTAATCATTTATTTGACTATAGTTATTATTACTTTATCTTATACACAGTACTCAAAGTTTAACTACATTTAACTAAATTTTATTGTAACATTTCATTTCATCATCCTGTATCCTTCCAGAAATAGTGCAGTCCAATATCTCTTGCCATTTGTAGAATCTGTATTCTGTTTTCTTGATAGGTCTTATGTGGACTTCTCTTGACAACTTGTTGTTCATTGGATATCTTATAAGAATTCGAAACCCTCCATCTGATCCTTTCATCTGCTTGACTTTTGTTATCACTGGTGCTTCTGCCGAAATTACTCTCATTGTTTCTGTCAAATTTTCTCCCCTTTCTTCATCTATGTTTTGACATCTGAGATAGAGTTCCAGTTCATCGATTTCTCCTTTCCGTATTTCGCACTTATCATTTCCCTCCACACTCAATTTGCTGTCAATGTCAACAATTTTCTTATCACTTCCATATGTCTCTGTAATTTTTTGAACTGTGTCCTCAAATTTCATCATTGTTTTATAAGTATTCTCAACTCTTCCCTCCGTACTTTCTGTATTTTGATATTTTGTTTTTTGATCTATAAATTCAAGTCTCTTTTCAATTTTGTCTGTAGTTATTAAGTTTTAGAATTTCTAACATAATTTTTTGCAACGTTAGTTCCTTTTCTTCTTCATATTGTGCCATTTTTCCAAGTTATAAACACTGCCACTAAAAACATCCAAGACTTTTGCTAGGTTTGAAACAAATTCAGTGAAGTTTTTTCCACTGACCCTTTCAGTAGACAAAGCCAATAGCTTTGTAATATCAGATGTTGCCAAGCCTCTAGCCATTAGATAGCAGTGTTACATCGTTTCCTCCTGTTTTTGTCTCTCTTTTCTAAGCTTCACATTCCAAAAAGAGTTTTTCTCCAGAAAGAGAAAAAAATTGTTTAAAGATTATAATCTGGCTGAACCTTACGAGGAAAGAGGCTTTTAATCCACAACCACAAAAAATGGGAAAAGTATAGAGGAAGAAGGGGAAAAAAAGACCAGTCCAGTTTAAAAGTAAGAGGCATTTGTAAAAAGTCTGTCCATAAAAAACAAACAAACTTAAAGTGAAAAAGATAAAATGATAGTTTTAAACCAGGGTAAATTTGCCGCTTGTTTCCTTCTGTCTTCAATTTTATTGAAACTCTGAGTCTTTTAAGTTTTCTCTTCTTAATAATAAAGATTTTTCTCACCATTTTGACACACTGTCTCTCCTGTGATGCTTCCGTTTCAGGGGCTTGTCCCAACCTTCTGCAGCCATATTAGCTGCTTCCCTTGTAACTGGCAAAAAAAGCTTTTTCCTGGATCAGGACATACCCTTCACTATCACCGTTCCTTCAGAACAGTTTAGACCCAAAAAGGATCGTCCAGCAACAGAGATATCGACAGCAATCCTGGAGCCCCAAGATTGCATGTCATGTCACAGTGACATCAAGCCCTGCCTCCAAAATAAGTTCCATGTTTGATATTATTCTGTATTTTCTTTCTGTTTGATTTTCAATGTAAGTCTGCCAATTTTTGGGCAGTCTAATATCTTCTTAATTAACTCTTCATCTTGAGGTGCTTCTTCAACTTTCCAATATTATGGGAAGATAATCCTTGCTGCTGTTAAAATATGTAATACTAAATACATACTTCTCTTATCAAATTTTTCTGATAATTCTTTTACTCTTTTGATAGCATCACTTATTTTCCTTGGTTTTCTAATCCATGTTCAGGTCCTTCTATCTTGTCTTGTGATGTCGAGTATGTCTCTTTCCATGGCTCTTTGCATCACTCATAGCTTCTGTATCGATTGTGAGTTTAGTGTCCATGTATAACTGGCATATGTTAGAGCAGTTAGCACACACTGATCGAAAACTTTTCAGTTCTTCAGTTCCACTTGTTCTTGAAAATTACACTTAGCTTGCCAAATGTCTGCCAACTAGTGGTGGGATTCAAAAGTTTTACTACCGGTTCTGTGGGCGTGGCTTGGTGGGCGTGGCATGGCTCAGTGGGTGTGGCTTGGTGGGCATGGCAGGGAAAGGATACTGTAAAATCTCCATTCCCTTTCGATCAGCTGGGACTCGGGAGGCAGAGAATAGATGGGGGCGGAGCCAGTCCGAGATGGTATTTACTAGTTCTCTGAACTACTCAAAATTTCCGCTACTGGTTCTCCAGAACTGGTCAGAACCTGCTGAATACCACCTCTGCTGCCAACCACATTTAATCCACCATTCAATTTCCTTTATTGTATCACCGTCGATTGAGATCCATTGGCCAAGGTCTACTATGTCTGGTTCTTCTCTAGATTATATAATTTCTTTGCTATATTTTTATTTATTGTCTACTTTTCTTTCTATATTTTTCTCCCCATCCCACTTTCAGGTTTCATTTTACTCTTTTCTTTTTTACAGAGTGCATTCATTTTTGTAAGTTTAACTGTAACATTTAATAAAATCATAAAAAAGGATTTAGAATCTTAGAACCATAGGCTTGCGAGAGACTGTAGAACAAGAGTCCTCTGGAGCATCTCCAACAGATTACCTGTCAGTTTTTTTCCACAGATTAACAGAGTTGGAAGGGACCGTGTACCTCATCTAGTCCAACCCCCCCCACCTAAGAAGGAGACCCCACACCATTTCTGACAGATGGCAGTCTAGTCTCTTCTTGAAAGCCTCCAGGTGTGAAGCTCCCACAACCTCCAAAGGCAACTTCTGTTCCATGGGTTGATCGTTCTCACTGTTAGGAAATTTCTCCTTATTTCCAGGTTGAATCTCTCCTTGGTCAGTTTCCATCTATTATTTCTTCTCTGGCCTTCAGATGCCTTGGGAAAAAATGGTCTTGAGATCTTAACAATCTTCTGCAAAAGAGAATTCATATGGAAGTTGGTTGATGGCTTGTAGAGTATGGAAGTTATGCCTGATGTCAAGCTAAGTCATTTCATCCACACAGCAGCCTCCACTGGTTAATTTTTATTATTATTATTGTTCAAAAGGTATCACCCATTTCCCAGTTTGAAGGATCTGTCATCGACCACTTCACCGGTCTTGCTTAATGGGGCCTCTGGTGAATTTTTCACGGTAGTTCTCCTGCAGCCTTAATCATTTAGTGACTGGCAGGTGCTAGCAAAACTATTGCTGTGCAAGGAGGCTGCGATGATCTCTGTTTTGCAGACTCCATCTTCAACTCAGTGAACTTGATTAAAGACGTAAATCAAAGGGAGAAGCCAGGATCAATTCCTCTGACAAATGGAGGAGTCTTTCGGAGGCTCCGACCTGCCTGGTTTCCAATATATCAATAAATACAGAATAAGTAACTATTGTTGCAAGTAATGGAAGTGGGGGGCATAGATACAGTCAGTGACTCAGTTCACTGGATAAGAATAATTCAAAAGAATTCGTTAAAGGAATCTATTTCCAGTCCAATTTTTTTTTCTATCATCATTAATTGTATAACGAGAAATTTTCTGACAGTGAGAGCAATCAACGAATGGAACAGAAGTTGCCTTCAGAAGTTGTGGGAGCTTCATCACTGGTGGCTTTCAAGAAGAGACTGGACTGCCATCTGTCAGAAACGGTGTAAGGTCTCATGCTTGGCTGGGGCATGGGACTAGATGAACTACAAAGTCCCTTCCCACTCTGTTAATCTGAATCTATATCAGATGATCAAAGGCCTGGAGATTAAAACATATGAAGAACAGTTGCAGGAACTGGGCATGGCTCGTCTAGTGAAGAGAAGGACCAGGGGAGACAGGATAGCAGTCTTCCAATATTTGAGGGGCCACCACAGAGAGGAGGAGGTCAAGCTATTCTCCAAAGCAACTGAAGCCCAGACAAGGAATAATGGGTGGAAACTGACCAAGGAGAGATTCAACCTGAAAATGAGAACAGAAGTTGCCTTTAGAAGTTGTGGGAGCTTCATCACTGGTGGCTTTCAAGAAGAGACTGGACTGTCATCTGTCAGAAATGGTGTAGGGTCTCCTTCCTGGGTGGGGGTTGGACTAGATGACCTACAAGGTCCCTTCCAACTCTGTTAATGTGTGTTTATTCATTTCTTTATTTATTCATGATTAATTTGAGCTCAGAGTTCTGTAAGGTGAGAATCACAAGGAAATGACAGTGTAGAATCTATAAGGCATCATATTGTCAAAAGCATCTATAGGAGAGGAGAACTCAAAGCAGGAAAATTCCCAGCTGTAAACTAAACTGCCATTTTTTCCCCAAGCAACTGACTCACAGAGTTTTCTTTAGCAAGAGTTATTTATTCCGATAAAAGGATAGAAATGCAGAATATCTAGAAATTGAAGTATTTTCTTTTTAGATCCATTTTGGGGCATTTTGTTTCCAGATGCTTTTCTGTGATTTGAGGAAGAAACCACATCATTTTACTAATAGCAAGGAAGCTGACAACTGGGAGTTAAACAATGGTCTCTTTAGAACTGGCCATTCTAAAGCTTGGTTTAGAGTTGCCTGCAGTTACACGTAAGCATTGCTGCATCCCAACACTGCAAACGGGTTGTGGTGTACAGGCCAACCCATACATTTCCCAAGCCCCAAATGTGCATTGGGCAGAAGTGCTCGCCTGCATGCTGATTGGTTGATCCGATTTCCTGTTCTTTGTTTTGCTGCTTGAGCAAACAAACATTTGCAAATGTATAAATGCAACAGTTCTACAAGCATCTCCAAATGACAGTTACATGTTCCCTGGAATGCAGTGACAGAGAAGTCTGTTCCAGGCTTAAGAAAGAAAAGTTGTGAGCATGTGCACTCACATTTGCAAACTGATAGGGGAGGTAAGTGTATATCACCCCTGGATAACATGTAAGAATTTTGTGGCACTCAGTCAAAGAGAATGCAATGCACAAAACAACTTGGTGGTTTTTTTTTTTCATTCTCTTGAACCAACCAACTCATGGCAGACCACGAGAAGCTTTTAAATTCCAGGATGCACCGTTTCCTCCTTTCATGAAAAGCTGGCAGAAATGGATTTAAACTCGGCAAGTTTAAATTATGGATTAGGAAGCCATATAAACGGTTTGCTCTAACCAGTGGGCTTGGTTGTTTATAGACTATGCGTCTTTCCCCCAACCCCCTGCAATTAGAAAACTGTTGGAATTCCAGAGATAGACAAATTTACAAAAGAAATAAAAGAAAAGGAAGAAACAGAATATTATGTGGGATGGAACAAGGGGTGCAAATGGCTAGAGGGCAGGTGTAAAGCTTAAGGAAAGACTAAATGAAGAAGGCACAGGAGTTAGAAATACACAATGTATAGGGAGAGATGAACAAACATGTATACATGGAAAGAAGGATTGTAAATTAAGGACTGTGTATAATATAGTATCACATGTATCGACAAAAAGAAACTGAAATAAGGGGGGGAGAAGTACATTTACAATGGATGTATACCGAGGTGGAAATGTTGTACAGAAAGAAATTGCAAAAATATTTTTTTCTTTTTGTCTTTTTTTTTTAAAAAACTGTTTAATAAAAAAAAAATTAAAAAAAGAAAACTGTTGGAATTCATTTGTACTCAACAACTTCTGAACTTCTAGCATCTCCTCCTCCTCGGTCAAGCCTGTTTTGCTTATTTTTTTTTTTTTGCTGCTGGAGATAAATAATTTAAACAATTCTAGCACAAGAGTAAAGGTGACCTCCTCCTCCTCCTCCTTTAAAGTCTGAAGAACAACTTCTGCCATCCTTGCAGCATAAAATCTATCTTCACATTATTAAGGCATTATCTAAAAGTGCAGCCTTCTCTCTGGAGAGTCATTTTTTTGCTTATCCATGAAATGACAGTGCAGCTGTCAGAAGTAGGTTGGCTGAGAGAAATGGGATTGGCTGCTAGTGACTCAAATGTTAGGAGTCTTCCTGGAAAGAAGCTGAACTTCAACACTGGAGAAATCTAGAAAATCACGCCATAATTAAATTTGCCTCGGATATGGAGAGAGAAGCTAGCCAAGCACAAAAGGGCCTTTGTAGTTAGATTGCATTTCTGTGCATTGTACAAACCCCTGAAATGGGGTTAATTTTAGAAACCATAGTTTACACAGTCAGGAAATGAACCTATCATATAAAACCAGCCTATCTTACAAATTAAAAAAAACATACAGGTCAGAGGTGGGTTCCTACTGGTTTGGATCGGTTTGACCTAATAGGTAGTAATTTGGCCTGCCACGCCCCTGAAGTGGTTGTCTTGGCGGTGCCTATGGTGGTTCCATCTTGTTTTTTGATTCTGCACAAAACCAGGAGACCCTACACCATTTCTGACAAATGGCAGTCCAATCTTTTCTTGAAAGCTTCCAGGGATGAAGCTTCCACAGCTTCCGAAGGCAACTTCTGTTCCAATGGTTGGTTGTTCTCACTGTCAGGAAATTCCTCCTTATTTCCAGGTTGATCAGCTTCCATCCATTATTCCTTGTCTGGCCTTTGTGTGCTTTGCAAAATAGCTTGACCCCCTCCTCTCTGTGGCAGCCCCTCAAATTTTGGAAGACTGCTATCATGTCTCCCCTGGTCCTTCTCTTCACTAGACTAGCCATACCCAATTCCTGCAACTGTTCATCATATATTTTAGCTTCCAGGCCCTTGATCATCTGAGATAGATTCAGATTAACAGAGTTGGAAGGGAATTTATAGGTCATCTAGCCCAACCCTCACCCAAGCAGGCCTTACCCCATTTCTGACAAATGGTGGTCTAGTCTCTTCTTGAAAACCTCCAGTGATGAAGCTCCCACAACTTCTGAAGGCAACTTCTGTTCCATTGGTTGATTGTTCTTACTATCAGAAAATTTCTCCTTATTTCTAGGTTGAATCTCTCCTTGGTCAGTTTCCATCCATTATTCTTTTTATGGCCTTCAGGTGCCTTGGAAAATAGCCTGACCCCCTCCTCTCTGTGGCATCCCCTCAAATATTGGGAGCCTGCTATCATGCCTCCCCTGGTCCTTCTCTTCACCAGACCAGCCATGTACGGTTCCTGCAACTGTTCTTCATATGTTTTAGCCAGCAGAGCGATCACTCATAGACATCTTACCGTAGCCAACTCACCATGGGATAATTTGCCACGGCCAACTTGCCACGAGATCAGAGTTACACCACTATCAAAGAAATTGCTATTTCTTGCTTGCTATTTTTTGGAATTTCACCAGATGGCTCTAAGCTCCTGCTGACAACTCAGGAACTGGCATTGGTTTCCTGCTCACAAATGAACCTGTCCTGTAATGAAGATGTAGACACAGTGCACAGTGCACAGCCCCAGCTAAGTGCTGGCAAATAATCACTCTAATTACTCTAATTACTTAAGAGATAGCTGTGTTTTCCCAAGTAACTTTTTAATGTCAGCAAAGCAAGCAAGTGTCAGAATCCAGCCTTGGAGGCGCAGAACGATTGGCAGACATGCTCCTGAAGCAGCCCTGCTGTCTTGGCAAGGGATTTGGAAAGCAAACTTTGGGTTAGGGGAGGCAGTGGAAGGGAAGATCAACTTGCATGAATGTCAGAGAAATGCAATTGTACGAGTCCCCTCCTTTGGAAGAGAGGCCGCTTTGTTAAGGAGAGATGCAACCTAGAACTGAGGAGAATTTTCCTGAGAGGGACAGTCCTTCACGAAATGGCTTGGATGCCTCTATCACTGGAGGTTTTGAAGAACAGATTGGACAACCCTTTATCTGAGGGGTACAAGGTGTTCTGCCTTGAGCAGAGTTGGACCAGAAGACCTCTGAGGCCGCTACCAACCGTATGATTCTATGTTCTATGGAATTTATTAGAATTAGAGAGGACTTAGAGTGCGCTGTAAAGCACTGTGAAGTGGTATATAAACCCTATTGTTTTTGCACTTCCCTATGTCTGTCTGTCTGTCTGTCTGTCTGTCTGTCTGTCTATCTAACCATCCGTCCATCCATTCTCCATCTGTAAACCACGATGAAGCAGTATATAAGTCTAAGTCCTATTACTATTGTACCTTTTTCCTTCCTCCCCTCTCTCTGCTCACTGCCAGCAGTTTGATCATGACCTGCTCAAGGTTGACCCAACCTTCCATCCTTTGGAAGTTAGTAAAATGAGGACCCAGATTGTTGGGGGCAATACACTTACTCTGTAAACCGCTTAGAGAGGGCTGTAAAGCACTATGAAGCGGTATATAAATCTAAGGGCTATTGCTATTCCTGTTTTGTGCCATATAGCACCATCAGCTTCCAAAGGCAAGATGCACTAGTAAAAAAATACAGAAAAAGTATGAGCAACTCACTCCTACCAGTGAATGCCAACTTTCCTCATTTATCAGTCAGAAGACTCAAATTTCAGAAGCCTCCAACTGGCAATTGAGTACAACATCTACCCAACAACTTTAACATCAATTCACAATAGAAAGCCACAAATGTCACTGAATGCAGTGTTACGGAGAGGCATCTAAATTACACACAAAAATAGAGTCAGGCTTTGAATAAACATGTCAGCAATGGACAATCCTGAATAGGATTTATAACAGATTAACAGAAGGGACCTTGTAGGTCATCTAGTCCAACCTCCCACCCAAGCAGGAGAGCCTGCACTATTTATGATAGATGGCAGTCCAATCTCTTCTTGAAAGGCTCCAGTAATGAAGCTCCCACAACTTCTGAAGGCAACTTCTGTTCCATCGGTTGATTGTTCTCCCTGTCAGATAGTTTCTGCTTATTTCCAGGTTGAATCTCTCCTTGTTCAGTTTCCATCCATTATTCTTTGTCTGGCCTTTGAGTGCTTTTCAAAATAGCTTGCCCCACTCCTCTCTGTGACAGCCCCTCAAATACTAGAACACTGCTCTCATGTCTCCCCTGGTCCTTCTCTTCACTAAACTAGCCAGGCCCAGTTCCTACAACTGTTCATCGTATGTTTTAGTCTCCAGGCCTTTGCTTATCTTAGGTAGATTCAGATTAACAGAATTGGAAGGGACCTTGTAGGTCATCCAGTCCAACCCCCTGCCCAAGCAGAAGACCCTACACCATTTCTGATAGATGGCAGTCCAGTCTCTTCTTGAAAGCCTCCAGGGATGAAGCTCCCACAACTTCCGAAGGCAACTTTTTCTCCATCAATTGATTGTTCTCATGGTCAGAAAATGCCTCCTTATTTCCAGGTTGAATCTCTCGTTGACCAGTTTCCATCATTATTCCTTGTGTGGCCTTCGGGTTCTTTGGAAAGTAGCTTGATCCTCTCCTTTTTCATGGCATTTGTACCTCGTATGGCATCTGCCGGGACATTCTTTATAAATGTGGCATAGTATCCTTCCCTCAGTGTGACTGCGGGGTCCCATGTAGAATCCATTGTGACTGGCTGTAAACTGAGGACATATACCGATCCAATATCTGATTAAAAAAAAAATATATAAATGATGCTGCCCTTCAACAGTGAGAAGGCCTAGATCTTGATATTTTAACACAGATCATTTAAACATTAATATTTTATTATGTTTACTAATCTAAAGGAATTGAGAGACGTGGTGGCTCGGTGGCTAAGATGCTGAGCTTGTCGATCAGAAAAGTCGGCAGTTTGGCGGTTCGAATCCCTAGCACTGCGTAATGGAGTGAGCTCCCGTTACTTGTCCCAGCTTCTGCCAACCTAGCAGTTTGAAAGCATGTAAAAAATGTAAGTAGAAAAATAGGAACCACCTTGGGTGGGAAGGGAACAGCGTTCCGTGCGCCTTCGGCATTAAGTCTTGCTGGCCACATGACCACGGAGACGTCTTCGGACAGCGCTGGCTCTTCGGCTTTGAATCGGAGATGAGCACCGCCCCCTAGAGTCAGGAACGACGAGCACATATGTGCGAGGGGAACCTTTACCTTTACCTTTAATTTAGGTGAAATGTTAATATAGATTGCTAGTTTATGTGCGACATGCCAAATGATAAATAAATAAATAAATAGATATATACAGTAAACTTGGTTGATCTCTATATGCGTTCATGTTCAAAGTATTGGAAAGTGCAGGGTGTCAGTGGAAGAGAGAATGTGGCTTTTACAATTTCCATGCTCTTTTCCTCTCTCCTCAAGTTGCTTCCCAAATAAATCTTGCCGTATCTCTCATATTTGTGTTAATTTCATCTCAGACTGCTATCGTCGAAACAGCCGAAGGAATGTTTACGCTGTTACAACTAGCCCTGAGTAAAGGAGGCATGACCTGCCTTGGCTCTTTGCTGTGAGCACTGGCGATAACATAATTCACTGTCAATGTTTGAAGTAAAGATCTAGAGGTGATGCACTCCATCTTGTGTTGCAGTTCATCAGGCCATTTCACCTTGACAGGCCAGAAAAACTGCCATGGGGAAAGGAAGAAGCACAGCGATTCAGATCGAGACAGTAGAAGTATTCCATAGCTGTCCCCATTAATGCTTTAGAGCAAGTAGGTGAAACTCAATTTCATTGAGGGCTGCATCAGGGTTGTGTTTCACCTCGGCGGGCTGGGGGCAGGGGTGGGTTCCAGCAGGCACTACTGCTGGTTTGGTCATGTGCACGCTGCATGCCTGCTTGATGCGTGCTGCATGCGCATGCACAGTGCAATTAAAATTGTTCTGCGCCTGTGCAGAACTGAAAGACAATCGGCACCACTTGGGGAACCATTTTGGAGGCGTGGCAGGCCTCTGCCGGTTCCAGCAACCCAGGCCGCCAAACCAGTACCGGTTCTGCCGAGCTGGTTTGAACAGCTAGAAATGCACCACTGGCTGGGGTTGAGGGTGGGGAGCGCGGAGGTGGGTATGGCCATGGTAGCTTGATGTCACTCGTGTCAGAGGCACCTGTGGTGGCCAAGTGCTAAGGTAGCACTTCCCTGAGACCCTCCCTCATTCTCATTATAATCTCCTTCCTTCCTTTCTTCCTTCCTTCCTTCCTCTCTCCCTCCTTTGCTCTTCCTTCTTTCCTCCTTCCCTCTCTCCCTTTCTTGCTCACCCTCCCTCCCTTCTTCTTCCTTCCCTCTTCCTTCTTCTTTCTTCTTCCTTCCCCTCTTTCCTTATTTTTACTTCCATGCTCTCTTCCCATCTTTTCTTCTTTTTCTTTTTCTTTCCTCTTTTCTTTTTTTTTGCCCTTTCTTGCATGCTCAAATGCAAAAGGGGAAACATCTCTCCCTTTGTTTTCTTTTTAGTTTTGATAGCCCTCTGCCAGCCAAAATGGGGTACCGGATGCCCTGTTTTTGCTAGCAGAGGAACCATGGGCTGGTCCTTTGCTATTTCCAGGCAGGCCCCATGGGCCAGATCTGGTCCATGGGCCTTGAGTTTGACACCCCTGCTTAGTTTATGATCAAGTCTTGATTTGCAAATCTCATATTACTTGGTATTAAATCTTACTGCCACTGAATATTGAAATCACATCACACAGCTAGTCCTTGACTTACGGACACAACTGAGCCCAAAACATTTGTTGCTAAGTGAGACATTTGTCCCATTTTATGACCTTTCTTGGCACAATTGTTAAATGAATCACTGCAGGTATTAAGTTAGCCCCAGGGCTGTTAAATGAAACTGACTTCCCCATTGACTTTGCTTGTTCCACTGGTTAATTGTTCTCACTGTTAGGAAATTTCTCCTTAATTCCAGGTTCCTTCTGTCTTTGGTTAGTTTCCAACCATTGTTTCTTGTCCCGCCTTCAGATGCTTTGGAGAATAAATTGACCCCTCTCTTCTTTATTGCAGCCCCTCAAATACTGGAAGGCTGCTATCAGGTCATCCCACATCCTTCTTTTCGCTAAACTGATCATACCCAAATCCTGAAGCCGTTCTTCATATGGTTTAGTTTCCAGGCCTTTAATTGTCTTAGCTGCTCTTCTTTGCACTTTTTCCAAAGTCTCAACATCTTTTCTGAGTGTGCAGAGTCCATGAGTGTTGAGTCCCTGATTATCAGAGCTCAGTTGAGATGGGTGGAACATGTCATCAAAATGGATGATTGTTGTATGACCTCACCAGTTGCTCTGTAGTGTACTGGAGGCTGGGAAGAAACTTCTAGGTCCACCACAAAGAAACATACACAGTTATGACATCCAGCCGAGGGAACTAGAATAGAATAGAATAGAATAGAATAGAATAGAATAGAATAGAAGAGTTCGAAGGGATCTTGGAGGTCTTCCAGTCTAACCCCCTGATCAGGCAGGAAACTCTATACCATTTCAGACAAATGGTTATCTGATCTCTTCTTGTCCTGCTTTCAGGTGCTTTGGAGAATAGCTTGACCCGCTCTTCTTTGTGGCAACACTGCTATCATGCCATGCCTAATTCTTCCTTTCATCAGACTAGACACACCCAGTTCCTACAACTGTTCTTCATATGCTTTAGTCTCCAGTCCCCTAATCCTCTTGGTTGCTCTTCTCTGCACTTTTTCTAGAGTCTCAACATCTTTTTTATATCATGGCGACCAAAACTGAATGCAGAATTCCAAGTGTGGCCTTACCAAGGCCTTATAAAGTGGAATTAACACTTCATGTGATCTTGATTCTATACCTCTGTTGATGCAGCCTAGAACTGTGTTGGCTTTTTTGGCAGCTGCTGCACACGGCTGGCTCCCATTTAAATGGTTCTCCACTAGGACTCCAAGATCCCTTTCACAGATCCCATTGACTATACTGTATAGCTATACTGTACCTGTGCATTTTGGGTTTTTTTGCCCTTATGTAGAAACTGACATTTTTCACCTATGATTTTCATTTTGTTAGACAGAGCCCAATGTTCAAGTTTGTCAAGATCCTTCTCTATCTTTAGCCTGTCTTCCGGAGTGTTGGCTATTCCTGCTAGCTTGGGGTCATCTGCAAATTTGATGAGTCCCCCATTTATCACCTCATCCAAATCATTGCTGAAGACGCTAAAGAGCACTGGGCCTAAAACAGAGCCTTGGGGTACTCCACTGCATACTTCTTTGAAGACAGGCATTGCCATAACCAGATAGAAAAATGTGAATGGCATTACAGAATAACATGCACAGTTACTACAACAATGGACTTTCAGTTGGGCTTCCGGGGGAGGAGCTACCGTCGCCGGTGGCTCAACGGAGCTGCCCTCAGAGTTCTGGTTTGTATATCTAAAAGATCTATAGATATCTCTCCTTTCAGGCAAGAAAGGAGCAGGGAGGAACTCAGTCGTTAGAATCCTCTTTGTAGTTCACAGCTTTTTGTTTTTCGCTGTGAACGGAGAAGAGGTTCAACAAAAGCTGAGTTTTTTTTTACTCCAGCCAGATCTTCTCAGCTGTTTTTTTCAGCTCAAGGCAGGTCGTCCCCCCCCCCTCAGGACAAATCTAAGCTATTTAAAATCAATCCGAGCAGCGACCATTCCTGAGAACCTTTTTTTAAATTATTATTCAAAATACCAGCTTCAATTTTATAAAAAACTCCTTTGTCTAACTGCTTTTCAAAATGGCGATTTTATAGCTTCCGCATTTGATATATGATATATTTAATTAGCCCTGTTTTCCTGAAGACTTTTCTTTACTAATTGCCAAAAGTTTATTGAAAGTATTTTATCTTAAATCAAGGTGAGCAGAGACTTTGTTTGTTTTCTTTTTATAATGGCTCCCAAGTCAAAGCAATCTAAATGTTTTTTTAACAATACATCCCAAGCAATTGCTATAAAGCCGCAGCTTTTGCCTTCTACGCCCTCTACTGGAGATTTGTTAACGAAAGAATTTATTTTTGAAACTCTTAAAGAATTTAGAGAGGAAATGAAGCAACTTATCTCGGAATTATGTGATAAGCTTGATGCCAAGATTGCTCAAACAAAGGAGGATATGATCGGGGTCATAACTGTAATGACAGATTATATTGCAGGAATGGAAGATAAACTGGAGCTTTTGGAAGAAGCTAATTCTAATCTGACATCTAAAATTGAAATGTTGCAACAGGAAGTTGAAAATGCAGAAAGACAACTTGTTATGACAAATTATAAAAAGACTGCGTTTGCGATAAGAGTGAGGGGATTGTGTGAAAATGAACAGGAGAATTTGAAACAGACCTTTTTTGAGGCTTTCAGTCGTTTGGTGGGAAGTCCGGGACTCAACCTTGATTGGCAGATCCAAAAAATTTACCGCCATAATTCGTGGGCAGCAAAACAGAGACAGCTTCCGAGAGATATAATTATATATTTTGCTACAAAAGAATCCAGAAACGCAATACTACAAGAGTTTTACAATAATAGGCTGCGAATTGATGGACAGGACTTGATCGTTTTCAAAGAAATACCACCCCAAATGTTAAGAGCCAGGAGAGACTATGCTTTTCTAACTAAAGAACTCAGAAATAATCAGATACAGTACAGATGGGAGGTGCCATTTGGCATTACAGTTACACTTGATGACCAAAAACATCGCCTCAATTCTGTTTGGGAAGCTCGAGACTTTTACTATAAGACCCTAAAGGCGGGACTTCCTGAATTACCCGAACTTGGACAAAGACAAGGAGAAGTAGAAGAGAAACAACAAAACACACAACTACAAGGCGGGAGGTATCGTTTTCCCCCTCCGGAAGGGCAGAAGAGCAGAGAACAAGGATTTAGCTATGCTTCCAAAACATTTGCTTAATTTTAATTTGAATAATACTTTGTGACTTCTGTCTTGTATAAAATGGTATAGTGGTATACCGATGAAGAGACATTAAGGCTGAAAGAAATGATGCTGATTTCCTCGGAAAATATACTGTATGGGACTTAAAAAAGACTTGATGGATAACTTTGAACTTTTATATAAATTGTTTATGATTTATTCTCTAGGGTGAGGAGGGCGGAGATCGTGATGTTTCTGGATTGTGGTTTAGGTTGAATGGAGTTGGGAAGTGTGGTGCAGACGGGAGGGTAGTGAAGGTTCAATTAGAGCTTATTTTGAGCCAGAAAGTAAGTTGATTTTTATAGAAACTGTTATTTGAATATAATGTTTGGAAGGATATACCCAGGGAGTTCGAAGGAAGGCGGAGCAAATATGAGAGGAGTACGGATGATAATAAAATATATATATGGACACGGGTAGAGGCAGGATGTGAGGAGTTGGAATGGAAACCGAGAGAAATATTTGAGGTGTTTAAATTGCTTTATAGAGAAGGAGGTAAAAGGGACAAATTAAAGGTTTGGAAATGGACAGATATTTAGATAAAGAGATAAGGCCCCTAGCTAGAGTAGAATTTTATTTGATTAACTCACTTGGTTTCAACATAGTTTGAAATCCTGCAAGTAATAAATTAACTGAGATTAGGAATGATGTACATTGCTTAAGTTTTAATAATGATGGGAAGCTGAGCTTAATGTAGAGAGTTTATTGATTTTTCCCTTTTTTTCTTTTTTTCTTTTTTTTTAATTCCTTTCTTTTTTCCTTTATTTTTTATCTTTTAATTTCTAATCTATTTGGTTTTAATATACTCCAAACTGTGCTTGATAAAGAGCTATGTCGGGAATGGGATCTGGGAAGTCGGAAGGGGGCTAGGGAGGGGGGTTCACGGGGGGGGGGAGGGTGGAAATATAGTTTCAATTTCCAAAACAATAAGAATGCACTGGTATACTGTTGCTCTTTTTTCTTTTTTTTCTCTTTTCCTTTTATTTTCCTTTTTCTTTTCTTTTCTTTCAATTTTAGTGTAAAATACAAATTGAATAGATTAATGAATAGTAGAAATACACCGAAGTGAGGAGTAGAGGGAAAGAAGAGGGAGGAGTAAAGAGGGAGTGAGAGGGGAATGTAAGGAGGGTGAGATGGAGGGAAGGGGAGAAAGGAATGTCTGAGGGGGAGGGGAAGTAGAAGAGGGGAATGCTGGAGGGGAGAAATGAAAGTTGGAGGGGGAGAAGAAAGGGTGTATGGAGGATTGAAGTGTTATGTTGGTTTTCCATGGTGGAATAGAAGATGAGTTGTGTTTATTGCTTTCTTAATTGCACAGTATATAAGTGATTGTATAAAATGAAAATGAAAATGAAATAAAACAGTTTTCAACGTGAACAATGGACTTTCAGTGTCTCCATTGTACTAGAGCCCTGAGGGAGAACCTATGGCACCTGTACTATGCAGAATTAAGTATAAAGTCTCTTTATTATATTTTGTTGTGGTTAAGCCTAATAGAAAGGTTTCCAGTCTATGTGATCTACTGTTATAGTTTCCAACCAGTTTTTGATTTTAACCCAGAATTTTTTGGCTGCCTCGCAAATGACATGTCTTCTTTGAACCCAGAGGACTAACATACAGTAATTGTAGGCTTGGATTTATGGGAGAAGACAGGCTGTGCCCATAGGAGACCTCTTTCCCTTCCACTTTTACAGGTGACAAAAACTCTACAAAGAAGCAAGTTGAAGCTATTGACGGGCTGAGTCAGCTCCAGTTTGTGTGGTGCTTCTGTGCAGCATGCAGAAACATTTATAAGGGTTTTCATATTTCATGAAGCCCATCAAGCAGGCAATGGGGAAAAATATTTTGGGGGAAAAACTGGATATCAGGAGGCTCCTGGGGCTGAGATATCTTGATCTGCAGTAGTTAGAGACTCTCTTATATCAGATGAAGCTGTAGGAGCAGCGAAAATTCTAGTTAGTCTTCCTCTAGGTGCAGATGCTGTGGTTGCAGTCAAACAACCTATTTAACCTAGCCACGAATTAATGTCTTAAATGGATTTAGGTAATAGACTATATCAGTGTTGGTGAACTTTTTTGTCACCGAGTGCCAAAATGGGAGCGCTTGTGTGCATGTGGGGGAGCACCATAAACTGGAAAAACAGCTCCCAAGTGTGCACACATGGGAACACTGGAAACCGAAGAGCAGCTCCCTGGCACGCATGCGCTGGGAAGCTGAGCTTCTGGTTTTTGGTGTGCGCATCTTCCAGTTTCTGGCATGCATGTGTGCACAAAGGCCAGCTGGCTGGCACACATGCACACAGCAGAAACTGGAAGCTCAGCTTTCTGGTGCGCGCATGTGTGCTAGGAAAATGCTTTTCTGGTTTCCGGAGCTTCTGTCTGCACAAAGAAGACCCGGAAGAGCAACGGGCAATGACTGGTGTGCCTGGAGAGATGGCTTGGCGTGCCACTTCAGGCACACGTGCCATAGGTTTGCCATCACGGGACTATATCATAAGCAACCTAGGTTAATCTGGGTTAACCCCAACCAAATTTAGCAACTTGTTCAAATGCCAGTTCGATTGGGATCAGCATCTGCGATTGTGGGAACTTTTTTAAAAAACTGTTTTTAGTACTTTTTATCTCCAGTTCGAGCATTTCACTCCTGGTGTTAACCTACCTTTGTGATTCTATTTAAATATAAATTCTACACCTGCACTTCTTTACAGACAAGTGCACATGTGCAAATCCCATGCAAAGCAATGCCCTCTTTGGGAATAGTGTTTTACTGCTTTTTCAGTCCTGTACAAGAAATGCCCGAGGTCAGAATGATGCCATGCCTGGTTGTCTCTGCATTGCTTTCTCTCAGTGGACAACAGGAATTGTGATCAAGTTCTGTGAGAAAATGCATCTGCCTTATGTGATTCTTATCCCTGTGGACACATGCTGTAAGGGTTCTGTTTATTGGTACGTCCTGGTCAGTTGAAATAATATGATGAGTTAGAACAGGGGTGAACAAACTGTGGCTCTAGAGCTGCATGTGGCTCTTTCATCCCTCTGCTGTGGCTCCCTGTCGTTCAAAATATGTGTCACAACTGCCAATGTGCGACACCCACCAGAACATGATTTATTGAGCTCTTTGACCAAGGCCAATCATGGATAAATCCAAGAAAAGTTTCAGAAGAAAACAGAACATGTAATTCAACTACATAGGCTAGTTTTGTGGCTGATCAGAAAATAGTCAGGCATGGGAAGGGTTTTGTGGCTCCCGGTGTTTTCTTTTCTGTGGGAAACAGGTCCAAATGGCTGTTTGAATGTTTAAGATTGACAACCCCTGAGTTAGAACAACTTTGGCCACACTAAGATAGCTGGATGCCAACAGCTAGAATTTCCTAGAATGCCATGCTGGGGAATAAATCATATGCATTGTGATCAATCAATCAGAATAGAGCTGGAAGAGACCGTGGAGGTCTTCCAGTCCACCCCCCTGCTCAAGCAGGAGACTCTATACCAGTGATGGCGTACCTTCTTTGCCTCAGGTGCCAAAAGCACACCTGTGCATGCTATCACGTGTGCTTGCGTGCCCACCCCCATAATTTAATGCCCCCCACACACGGTGCCCCTCTGTGCATGCACACATGACCCTCCCCACTACCTCGTGCATGCGTGCATGGCTTTCTTGGAGCTGGGGGAGGGTGAAAACACCCTCCTCTGCCACCTGCCTGGTGCCCTCTGGAGGCCGGAAACAGCCTCCATTTTTTGACTTCTGGTGGGTCAGATAGGTGCGTTTTTTGCCCCCCCCCCCAAGCTCCAGAGGCTTTCTAGGAGCCTAGAGGGGGCAAAAAACGGCCAACACGCAAACCAGAAGTTTGGGGACAGACTTCCGGATTGCCCATTGTGCAAATCTGAAATCCGTACCCGAAATTCTGATTTCTGTGTTGGGTGGTTTTTCGCACCCTGGAGGCTTCAGGGAAGCCTCCGGAGGGCGAAAAACGGCCAAAAATCAAAGCCAAAAATCAGCTGGCATGTGCCTTCAGAAATGGCTCCGCATGCCACTTGTGGTACACGTGGCATAGGTTTGCCATCACGGCTCTATATCATTTGAGACAAGTTAACTGTCCAGTCTCCTCTTCAAAACCTCCAAGGTGCCTTCCCGCTCTATTCTGATGGATTGATTTTCTTGACTGCAGCCCATTGGGAAAGAGTCTTCTCTTGCTTTCCCTCACCTTTCCCTTTGCAGCTCTCTAGTGGCTCCTATTTTCTCCCCAGTCTGGAATAAATAAGGGGGAAAGAAGCAGCCAAAGCCCCCAGAGAGGACTGGAGCACAAAAGGCAAGAGGTTCATCTACACAACTTTGGCCATCTCAGAACTCAGTCATCTCCCTGTTCCACCCACAGAAATCTTCTAACCAGAGGTGATTTTCAGCGGTTTGGACTGATTCGCCCAAACCCATGGGGGAAAATGCAGTCACCTGCCGCAGCTCTATGCTGTCCTATTTAGGCACGTTTTCAAGCCGCACGCATGCATGCAAGCCGCACATGACAACAAAGCGCATGCACGGAAGACTGAGCCCGTGCGTGGATGGGGTGTGTGTGAGTGAAGCAACCGTGCTCGCTTGCACACTCATATTTGTGAACCGGTAGGGCAAGTAAGTGAATACCACCTCTGGTTCTAACATTCCTCTCTCATCTCTCAATGAAATTTGAAAAGCCAATTCTCTTTAATCAAGCTGAAGGGGGGGGGGAATCAGAATAAGCTTTTTTTGCGGGGGGCAATCTGGACTGAATCCATTTGGATGGTTTTAAGATGGGAGCCTGTCTAAGACATCAACCTGTCACCCTCTCAAACTCACAAAACATTTAATTTTAATCTCCAGTGCTTACAATAGGAGAGGTTATACCCATGATGGTGAACCTATGGCCCTCTCTGTGAGCATGTATACCATCGTCAGCTGCTCTTCTGGTTTCTGGCCAGCCAGCTGATTTTCACGGGCACCAGAGCACCAAAAAACGGCTAAACCAGACCAGACCATTTTCCGGGCTGTTTTCAGGCCAAAAACGGCCTGAAAGTGGCCCTCAAAATGGTAAAAAAACAGACATGTGCGTGCTGGCCAGCTGGTCTTTGTGTTTGCCAGAGCACCAGAAACCCAAAGACCAGCTGGCAGGCATGCACATGTGGACTGGCCAGCTGGTCTTTGGGTTTCTGGAGCATGCATGTGCGTTCCAGTTTGGGCACTCAGTGCCAAAAAGGTTCACCATCACTGTGTTATACAATGGGCACTTTTGCTAGATGTCCAGAGAGGCTCCAAGTTCTTGGGTTTCCAGGTTTGGGACCATGGGACCCATTCTGGCAATTCTAGGCTACTCACTGTCTTTATTTCCTTGGCACTCCGCTCCAAATATCCTTTTGTGCCCTACACCAACTCCCCATCACCAGCACAAATGTTTATTAATGAATAATTGCATGAAATATTCACAAGCCAGTTATATTGAATATTTTACTAATATTTTGCCATGAATAATGTATGGCACGCAGGGTTTGCTATTTATTAAACATTGGCTCTCATTATCCCTTCTGCATGGGGGAAGGATTGCACCAGCCTCAACCTGGCTCTCATCCCTGTTTTTCTTAATCTCTCCCGTCTACAAACCATCCTCTCCCACCTCTTTGGATGGGAAATCTGGAGTGGGAAGGGCCGTAACTCCCAACCAGCCAAGGAGCGTGGCTGATTCTGACAGATTGGAAAAGGGGAAAGTTAGCAGCTTTTGTGGAAGAGAAAGTTCTGTTTTGTTTTGCATGTAGGCACTGCAATTTCACACCTTTCCTTTCCCTTCCCTTCCCTTCCGCTCCCCTCACCTCTTCCCTTCCGCATTTCTTCTCTTCCCCATCTCTTCTCTTCCCTTCCCTTCCCCTCCCCTCTTCCCTTCTGCATCTTTTCTCTTCTCTTCCCTTCCCCATCTCTTCTCTTCCCTCCCCTCCTCTTCCTTTCCCTCCCCTCCCCTCTTCCCTTCCGCATCTCTTCCCTTCCTTTCCTTCCCTTCCCTCTTCCCTTCCGCATCTCTTCCCTTCCCCATCTCTTCCCTTCCTTCCCTTCCTTTGCCCCATCTCTTCTCTTCCCTCCCCTCCTCTTCCCTTCCTTTCCCTTCCCTCCCCTCCCATGCCCCCTCCTCATGGAGTTGAGTACAGAAATATCCCTGAATTGTGAAAGCCATGGAAACATAACATGTAAAAACTATTTTCACCCTTCATTAAACATCACATTTCCTCCTTCCTCCCTTCCTCCTCCATTGAACCTTGGTTCAGAGATCTCTGCAGGATTGCCTGGGAAGGTGCCATTTGCTTCTGGAGATGAGAGGTCCCACTAATGGGAGCCTGTACAGAGAAGTTGCGTGTCCCATTCTCCTCTTCTGAACTCATGGGGAGGGGAGGGAATATGAACGGCATGGGTCATTTCTCACCCCCTCCAGGCAGTCCTTCAGATACCCAGGTGCCATAATTTACAATTATTTTTTCCACCCACTGAGTCCTTTACAGCCTCCGAAACCAAATCAGGATTTTCATCACATACCCAAATCGCCCAGGTTGCTGGCCATTAATGTGAAACTGTGGGAGCTGGTTCTGAAAACTCTACTGGCTGTTTCCAAAACAATGAACAAGTGTCACCTGTCCCACCTTCACAAAAGAGGGGGACAAACCTTTGTAGCACCCCCCAGGGAGCAATTGGCTCCACAATATCTACAATCTACAAAAATGAAATTCAATGTAGAGAAAAGTAGAGGCAAGGAAAACCAAAGTCCACATATAGATTAGGTGAAACCAGGCTGGAGAGGGATCTTGGCATCTTAGCGGACAACCAGACAAATATGAGCCAGCTGTGTGCGGCAGCAACCAAAAAAGTCAATGCAATCCTCAGCTGCATTAACAGAGGAATTCAATCAAGATCAAGGGAGGTACTAATACCACTCTATAAAGCCATAGTAAGACCACACCAAGAGTACTGCATCCAGTTTTGGTCACCACACTATAAAAAAGAGGTTGAGATTCTAGACAGAATGCAGAAAAGAGTAACCAAGATGATTAGGGGATTGGAGGCCAAAACCTACGATGAACGGTTGCAGGAACTGGGCATGGCTAGTTTAGAGAAGAGAAAGACCAGGGGAGACAAGATAGCATCTTCCAATATCTAAGGGGCTGCCACCCAGAGGGGGAAGTCAAGCTATTATCCAAAGCACCTGAGGGCAGGACAAGAAGCAATGGATGGAAACTAATCAAGGAGAGAAGCAACTTAGAACTAAGGAGAAATTTCCTGCCAATGAGGACAATTAATCAGTGGAATAAGTTGCCTCCAGAAGTTGTGAATTCTCCAACACTGGGAGTTTTTAAGAAGAGATTGAACAACCATTTGTCTGAAATGATAGTGGGTGTTCTGCCTGACCAGGGGGTTACATTAGAAGACCTCCAAGGTCCCTTCCCACTTTGTTATTCTATATTCCATATTCTTTCCCCCTTTCTTGTCTCCCAAGGTCATTACCACATATCCTTTACAGACAATCATCCCATTCAGTGAGAGAATGATGACTCCTTCCAGTAACTAAAGGTATCCTTTGACTTACTGTATGACCACAATTGAGCCCAACAAATTCTGTTGCTAAATGAAACATTTGTTAAGTGGGTTTTGCCCAATTTCACAAACTTTCTTGCCACCTTTCAACTTTATCATTTTATAATTCTATAAATCTTATGGAAAACAGATAAGAGTATTTCAGGGATGGAAATGGGACTAGTTTGGAGCAAGGGTGGGATGGGATTGCATGCAACTCAGAATAGTGTTTTGTCACAGTTTGTTGCAACAATCACATCCAGAAAACAACACAGTAACTGATTCAGCAGGATTCATTAACTTCTCTTTATATATAATATAACACTTGAATTAAATATGCAATACCAAAAGCAGGTTTTCTAACGTGGTAGAAAGTAGAAGCAAACACAGGCGGAGGAGAGAACAGTTTCAGTTTCAGTTCAAAGCAGCAGACTAGTTTTGAGCTCAGCACAGACTCAGAGCTACAGAGCTAAGCTACGCCCAGGCTCCAAACTGTTTCTGCTCCCATTGGCTGACCTTGTTACTAAGCCCTATTCCAGTTCATGAATACTACACTGACATGCGTTATTTTGGTGAATTTCCATTTTGGCACTTTGGGTCTAAATACTTGTCTTTTCTTCTAAGGCAATGAAGGGGAACATAGTACAGAGCTTAACCAAAATCAGAACAGAGTTGATATTTTTTCTTCTTCCACAATGTCAATTTATATATCCACAGTTTATCTGCCAATTCCACCCTGCCAAACATCCTTATGTTGTGTTCCTTCAAAATGCCCGTGTTTTGTTTTGTTTTTTTATTTTGGCTTTCCCCTCTGGCTCAATCATAAATTATTTAATGGGCTCTGTGATTCAGATTTTTCTTTACTGATTTAATAAAAAGCAAAGAAACATAAATCTGTTTTAGAGAGAAGTCTTACCCACCCCCGCCCCAGTTTAATGGAAATTCACAGCAGCTAAAAGAGGAATTAAAGCAACAATTCAGATTCTGGAGCTTTGCTTTCAAAGAAACATCAACTGAGAGAACTTTCTTAGATTCTTCAGCAGGGAGTGGTCCCTCACTGCTACTAGAAGACGCTTCCCTCGCTTTGAATTTAATAACTTAATTTGATGATTTGTTGCTTCATTTTATTTTGTCTCCAAACTGTGCACGCTCTGTATTAAATGCATAATTCAGAGTCTCCAGACGTGCAAGGCAAGGATCATTACACTGCAGTTCAAGTGAGGTGGGAAAAAATATATACATGAATTGTTAGTTACTTTGTGGGAATGGAGTGAATTGCCAAATGCGGAGGTGGGAATCACAATTTTTCCCCCTGCTTAAGCAAGTACATGTATCACCTTGTAGCCAATGAGAGCATGTAAAGGTAAAGGTTCCCCCCGCACATGCATACTAGTCGTTCCCGACCCTAGGGGGCAGTGCTCATTTCCGTTTCAAAGCTGAGTAGCCAGCACTGTCTGAAGACATCTCTGTGGTCTCCGTTTACATGCTTTCGAACTGCTAGGTTGGCAGAAGCTGGGACAAGTCACGGGAGCTCACTCCATTACCTGGTGCTAGGGATTCGAACCGCCGAACTGCCAACCTTTGTGACTGACAAGCTTAGCATCTTAGCCACTGAGCCATCGTCTCCCTAAGAGAGCATGTATGAGAGCATGTAGTCTACCCCAAATCTTGGATTAGCCAAGATAGTCAAACAGCATTTTCAAGGGGGAGAAAATGACTAAGTACACAAGGAATCTGAATTATAATAGCATTTAAGCAAATTCATTTTGTGCTCTTCATTATCCTTTCAGCCCTTGCTCCTTCTCCCTCTGAAAAATCAAGTGAATCTCACACCTTGAAAGTCGCTGGCAACTCTTTGCAGAGAGAAAAACAACATGAAATAAGGAAGGGAGAATATGGGATGGAGGCATTCCCCCTTGCTGAAGGTTATTTAGGGACAGTGGAGATTTAAAAAGGGGGTCTGCACAATTATTCCATTTGGAATCTCAGTCTGACAACTCGATTTGCATTTCTGTAAAGGTCGGCAATTAGGCAGTTTGAATCTCTAGTGCCGCATAACAAAGTGAGCTCCCATTACTTGCCCCAGCTTCTGCCAACCTAGCAGTTCGAAAGCAGATAAAAAATGCAAGTAATAAAATAGGAACCACCTTTGGTGGGAAGGTAACAGCATTTTGTGCACCTTCGGCATTTAGCCATGCTGGCCACATGACCATGGAGACATCTTCGGACAGCGCTGGCTCTTCAGCTTTGAAACTGAGATGAACAACATCTCCTAGAGTCGGGAACAACTAGCACATAAATCCAAGGGGAACCCTTATCTTTATAATATCTTCAGAGAGGACTGCAGAGCATCATAGTAAATGGAAGGGATTCAAAATGGATTCAGAAAGCTGTGGATGTAATTTACCAATTCAGGAAGATGATGTGCATTTTAAATTCCATATTGACATGCTTTCCTGGTTCAAATCCAAGCCAGACTGGAAAAATTTCCCACTGTTGCGTGGAGTACCTAAATCAACTACAGATTAAGAGATCATTTTTTAAAGTACTTCCCCCGCCCCCCTGAAAGTGGCAGATTTGAATAATTCATGGAGTCTGTTGACAAAACTAACAAAATGGATTAGATTAGATTAGATTACATTAACAGAGTTAGAAGAAAATTTATAGGTCATCTAGTCCAACCCCCCCACACAAGCAGGAAACCTACACCATTTCTGATAGATGGCAATCCAGTCTCTTCTTGAAAGCTTCCGGTGATGACGCTCCCACACCTTCTGAAGGCAACTTCTGTTCCATGGATTGATTGTTCTCACTGTCTGAAAATTTCTCCTTATTTCCAGGTTGAATCACTCCTTGTCAGCTTCCCTCCATTATTACTTGTCCGGCCTTCGGGTGCTTTGGGAAACAGCTTAACCCCCTTCTCTCTGTGGCAGCCCCTCAAATATCGGAAGATGCTCTCCTGTCTCCCCTGGTCCTTCTCTTCACTAGACTAGACAGGCCCAGTTTCTGCAACGGTTCTTCATATGCTTTGGTCTCCAGTCCTCTAATCATATTGGTTGCTCTTCTCTGCACTCTTTCTGGAGTCTCAACATATTTTGATAGTGTGGTGAACAAAACTGGATGCAGTACTCTATGTCTAGTCTTACTAAGGCTTTATAGAATGGTATTAGTACTCACTTGATCTTGATTGTATCCCTCTGTTCAGTGATGGGATTCAAAATTGTTTACAACCAGTTTTGTGGGTGTGGCTTGGTGGGTGTGGCTTGGTGGGCGTGGCTTGGTGGGCATGGTTTGATGAGTGTGGCAGGGGAAGGTGACTGCAAAATCCCCATTCCCTCCCAATCAGCTGGGACTCGGGAGGCAGAGAATAGATGGGGGCAGTAAGAGCAGGTATTTACTGGTTCTCTGAACTACTCAAAATTTCTGCTACCAATTCTCCAGAACCGCTCAGAACCTGCTGAATACCCCCTCTGCTTCTGTTTATGCAATTTAGGATTGCATTAGGATTACATTTTGGCTGTCATTTTTGTTTATATATTTGCTAGCTCAAATGATATACTTGAATCAGAGTTGATTTAAACCATTTTTCCTGGCAGTAAATCCACTGGAAACTGTGACGTTGGCTGTATCCATTCTGTACTTTTCTCATCCTTCCTACATAGAAGCCTGTGGAGAGTGGTGGGTTGGGCTAGATGACCTAAAAGTTCCCTTCCAACTCTGTTAATCTAATCATTAGATGGATGCAGTGAGTTGGTGATGGCAAATTGTTCTAGACCACCCTCTTCCCCCTCATACACTCTTTATTAAAAATGGAGGAGTGGGGGAATCTCTTCCTGATGTTCAAGGTTCTTAGAATAACAGAGTTGAAAGGGACCTTGGAGGTCTTCTAGTCCAACCCCCTGCTTAGTCAGGAAACTCTACAGCACTTCAGTCAAATGGCTATCCAACATCTTAAAAACTTCCAGTGTTGGAGCGTTCACAACTTCTGGAGACAAATTGTTCCACTAATTAATTGTTCTGACTGTAGGAAGTTAGCATCCAACCCTCTCCTAGAAAATGAAATATTTTAGGAATTATTAAAAGGGCAGAATATTTCCCCTAAAAGGGAGCCAAAAACTCACCCTCCCCACCTCTACCTTTGTCAATGGGCCATTAAGGCCTGAGCCACTCTATTCTACATAACAAAGATCTACCTCCTTCAAGCAGAACCATAATAGCAAAGCCCTTTCATTACATAATCACCCAGCAAGAGTCAGCCAAGCGTGGGACTCAGGACAGCCCCTGCATGGCCCCATGGGAGTCTGACAACCAATCAGAATACAAGCTCAAATTCAAAAGCCTGGAGAGGGCATAAAACCTGGACACTCTCAGCATCTCTTCAACCTTTCCTCCAGGACCTCAAACCATGTGCTCCTGTCCACCATCAATAAACCTTCTTTCCAAGCAACTTCCATGAATCCAGGGTCTTTTCCCCCACTTGGAACTGAACCCAGATGGATATTTCTTCCAACATAGCTGTCAGGAAATTTCTGTTATTATACCTGGAGAGTAATAAAATAGATTTCTAGTTCATAGCATAGTTCTGTATCCTGACTTGATCTGCCTCAAAGCACGGATGTTCTGCAGGCACTAGACCAACTCATGGAAAAGTCCAAAAATCAGGTTCAATGGACTGAACCAAATTGTTCTTCCTGCCCCTATCCCCCACTCCCCCGCAATAGAAGGTGAAGGGAGAGAAATACAATGAGAAGAGTTCTTCTAATCCTGGAGAGCGGTTGCTTGGAGATCATTGGTGTTAGATCCGTGAAGCTGCCATTCTTTGAGGGAAGGGGGACGACCCTTGGTTATACTTTATTCCTTTCTCCCCAGGTATCCTGTAGTCTACTGATTTATTATGTTTCTGAAAGGTGCCCTAATTAATTCATGAGACTTGAGCCAAGTTTCAAAAGAAATCCAGTCATTTATTAGGAACACCATTTCGGCAATGCCCCATTGCAGTCAGATCTGCTCTCATTTTAATTATGGCTGAACTTTACCTTTGTTTCCTCCCTCCCCTCAATCTGCATCATAAATCACATTCACCAATAAGTGCATTCCTCACAAGCCTGCTGTAGTAATCTGAGATCTGACCCCTTTCCTCCCCATGGCAACTTTATGAGTTGACATTTCTAACCTTTAGCCTGGAGCCTATGTAGCCTGGCATTTTCTCACCTTTTGAGGAATGTAAGGGGAGGGAGGGCCATGTGGGTTGTATTGTGGAAAGCTGGCAGAAGATGACCATGAGAAAGTTCCGTTATCACTTTCTCAGTGTGGCCGGTACAATAATATCTTCACACCGGATTGACTGAATCCACACTGGACTGTTGGGAGGGGTTTTTAATTCCTTTTATTCTAACTGTATGGCCTGAGGGCCCTCAGAGCCTACTTTGATTTCATTTTGGTTCCTTTTGAAATGCCAAGTTTCAAGAGTCTTTACTTTCTTGAATAAGGAAGTTGGTTTCTCTCAGCAAACTAGAAATCATTTTCTCCTTCCTTTGACCAACCTGAGGATTTTGCTGAAAATCCTGCATTTGCCTCTGGAGAATTGGATGTGGGAAATGCTAATTTTTTGGGGGAAACAAGATTGAAATCAATGCACACTTTTTTGTCCAAATCTGGTTTCCAACTGTTCGCCCAGAATTTCTTCTCCGTTCTTGGAAGCGCTTGGTATTCCTTCAATTGCTCCAGCCTCACTAGGTTTCAGGAATTTTTTAAAAAGCCAGAACTAAAAGCCACCCCCACCCAAAAAAAGAAGATTGTTGAGGAGACAGGTTCAGAGCCATCACAGCATGAGTGGAACAAATTTCCTTTAAAAGCATGGCTGCCTTTTTTTTATCTCTGTCAATGCAGAAGGAATATGAATTTCCCACCTCCATCTGCTGGTCTCAGCAGGTGCTAGGTACAAAATTGTATCTGTTCCAAAGCTATTTCGAGTTTCCCTCATTCTGGGGTCTTTAATGTTGGAGATGAACGGAAAAGGTGGGTGCTTTGAAGATGCCCTATCAGCAGTTTGCAAAGAAGCAGCTGCTAAAAAAACCTCCCTTCCTGCTTTTATAGATGGAATCATGCTGATCATGATCTTTCAATTAGCTATTGTTTGCTCAAAGTTCCTTTTCCCGATTATCAAATCCTCCTTTTTACAAAAGCACAACATGAAATCTTGTGATCCACTTCAATCCACTTAGCTCCTGATCAACTCTAATCTCTTCTCTGAATATAATTAATCCAATGTAGTTTAGGAAGGATTAGCTATGCTTTTCACCCACTTTCGAAAGCCTATCATTGTCGCTTCACATGTACTTGTTGCTTAGCAGTCAAGAGAGTCAGAAAGCACATCAGAATGCTCTCTGGTAAAAAAGTCTCCTCAAATGGCCATTCATTAGAATGATTGTCTTCTAATAGTCCTTGAGTGGGGGAAAAGACACTGAATTCATGGAAGTTGCTTGGAAAGAAGGTTTATGGATGGTGGACAGGACCACATGGTTTGATGTCCTGGGGGGAAAAGGGGAAGAGACACTGAGTGTGCCTGGGTTTTATGCCCTCTGGGCTTTTGAATTTGAGCTTGTATTCTGATTGGTTGCCAGAATCCCATGGGGCCATGCAGGGGCAGCTCTGCAGGCTGTCTTGAGTCTTAGGCTTGGTTGAGCCTTGCTGGGTGATGATGTAATGAAAGGGCTTTGGGATTCCTATTACGGCTCTGCCTGAAGGAGGTAGATCTTTGTTATGTAGAATAGACTGGCTCAGGCCTTAATGGCCTATTGACAAGGGTGTATGTGTGAGTTTCTGCCTCCCTTTTAGGGGGAAATATTCTGCCCTTTTAATAATTCCTAAAATATCTCATTTTCCTAGGAGGGGGTGGGTGCTAGCTTTCTACAATACAATCTAGAAATAAGGAGAAATTTCCTGATTATTAATCAGTGCTTGCCTCCTGGGGTCACTGGAGTTTTTAAAAAATAAACTGGACAACTACCTGTCTGGGATGGTACAAATCTCCTTTTTTGAGCAGTGGGTTGGATTAGAAGACTTCCAACTCTTTTTCAGCCTTATGATTTTATGAAAGATTAATAAGGATCTGTTGTTCCCTCCTTCTCAATTGAACCTGGTTGTAGAAATCACTAAATCAGGGCAAGATTTCCAAGGGATGCCCTAATTAAATCATGAGCCTTGAGCCAAGCTTAAAAAAAAATCCAGTTATTTATTAGGCGCATACCCAAGTGAAGCCAGCTCTGACCCCCATGTAATTTACAGCTGAACTATGACCTTGTTTATCCCCCTCTCCCCAGAGTGTGTCATAAATCACATTCTCCAACGGAGCACTTTCACAGGCTGTAGAGATCACACCCCTCCGGCTGTTGCAGGTAACCTGGGATACAGCCTTGAAAAAGGTATGCATGGAATGTGCTTCTGGTTGTGGTTGCCATGCTCCGTCGGTTTCCTCCCCCCAGCCTCTTGCCTATGGCAACTCGAGAGCAGGCCAGGGATGCTTTGCGAGTTGACAGAGACATTGTTTTCTCCATGTGTTGCTGAAATACAGGGGCATTCATCAATTTCCCAAGTTTACAGGTTTCCCCATACCTGCATTAGAAAACACAACTAAAGGGACTTCCGCTAAAAAAAAATCATTGTGTACAATAACAGTCCATTGTGAGGGATTCCCTCGGGAATCCTGTCCTTAAAAATCCTTCATTCAACTGCCCTCTATCTCCTGTAGCAGTTTGTCCATGGCTAAACAGCTGGGACCCTTGGGAATGCCCCCCATTTCTAATTAAAATCTTCTCTTTTGAAGCAGATTATTTGCAGTTTTCCAAATTGTGTGATGCAGTTCTTTAATTTTTTTTAAAAAGCACATGAGGAAAAGTTTGCACAACAATGTACCTAGCTGAGTGAAATACATCCAGAAAATGTACACATTTTCCTGTGAACTCTGAAAAACAGGAGGCAATCTGATATATGAAATGAATTTGAAAATGTTGGAGGATAAACTGAGGAAAATCAGAAAATCCATCCCCACTTTTGGATCTACTGGCAGTTGGCAATTAGATAACAGACATTTTTTTAATTATAATGAGTCATCAAAGCATTTGCATTTTGTCTGTTGAGAAAGTGGTTTGCAGACAGTAAAAACACAATACCAAGTGATGATTCAAATGATTTTAGGAGCCATTTTCTACTTATTGCCTGATTGTTTATGGTGCTGGCATCAAGAAATGAGATATTGTAAGGTTGTGTGTTTGTTTGCTTTTTTTGTTTCCATGCTGAAGTAATTCAATTTTTTTATAATTTTTATAAAACATCTGGAATACTGCAACCAATTTTGGTCACCATATTACAGAAAAGATGTTGAGACTCCAAAAAAAGTGCAGAGAAGAGCAACCAGGATGATGAGGGGACTGGAGACTAAAACATACGATGAACGGTTGCGGGAACTGGGCATGGCTAGTCTAGTGAAGAGAAGGACCAGAGACAGGATAGCAGCCTTCCAATGCTTGAGGGGCTGCCCAGAGAGGAGGGCTATTTTCCAAAGCACCTGAAAGCCAGACCAGGAATAATGGATGGAAACAGATCAAGGAGAGATTCAACTTGGAAATAAGGAGAAACTTTCTGACAGTGAGAACAATCAACCCATGGAAAAGAAGTTGCCTTCAGAAGATGTGGGAGCTTCATCATTGGAAGCTTTCAAGAAGAGACTGGACTGTCATCAATCAGTAACACCAGGATGATGAGAGGACTGGAAGCTAAAACATACGATGAATGGTTGCAGGAACTGGGCATGGCTAGTCTAGTGAAGAGATGGACCAGGGGAGAAATGATAGTATCTTCCAAAATTTCAAGATATTTTCCAAAGCCCCTGAAGGCCTGACAAGGAATAATGGATGGAAACCGAACAAGGAGAGATTCAACCTGGAAATAAGGAGAATTTCTATTGCAAAGGAGAGTTTTGGACATAGAGTAAGAAGGAGAACGCAAGAGGGTCAAAGGGGAGCCTCACTTTATGCTCTCAGAGTCTTGGCTTAAAAATTCAATAACCCCCCCTCCCCCAGCATAAACTGAACTTGTACTGAAAAAAAAAAGTCCTGCCAAATTTTAGCTGGTAAGGGAAAAGTTAAAACAGTGCAAAACCCTAAGATACAAGACATAATAGGACTCTACCTCCCAACTCCATATCTTTTCTTCTCTCTTTAAAATCTTTGCTATCACAAAGTCAGGATACAATTTGTTTTTCTTTTTCCTCCTATTTTGCAAAAAAGATCCTGTAGAATATTTTCCTGCATTAAAAAAAAAAAAAAAGAAAGAAACCCACCAAGAGATTCCCTCTGGGAAAGAACCAACAATATTATTTCTGGCTTTCTAAATAGTGCATTTAGTCCCAGCGATGGATGCTGTAAAAGCCCACTGCTTCAGAGGAAAGAATTATTATTAGTGAATATGTAGTAATCTTGCTGAAGATTAGGTTCCCCTCAATTTTAGCAATTGCCAGAGACTGGGAAATCAAGTTATTTAGATCTTTACCTGTCTATTTCCAATTAAAGAATTGGAGACTTTGATGTGCAGGATGGAAATTAAATGACCCTTTCCGTTAAAAAGAAGTAGAAGACACAAAACAGATTGCAGGCAGTTTTCCCAGAGTCTTTTCAATAGCATGGGCAGGGAGAAAAAAATATCATTTTGTTCCTACTGGCTTTCATTTAATTTAATGAAGATGAATTTACTTTTGAATCCGTTTCAAAAGAGAGATTAATTCTGGTGAAATTTGGGTGCTTGGCTTCCTCCTGTCTTGTTTTATAACAAGATTCTCTTACTCAGATTAACAGAGTTGGAAGGGACCTTGAAGGTCATCTAGTCCAACCCCCTGCCCAAGCAGGAGACCCTACATCCTTTCTGACAGATGGCAGTCCAGTCTCTTCTTGAAAGCCTCCAGTGATGAAACTCTCACAACCTCCGAAGGCAACTTCTGTTCCATGAGTTGATTGTTTTCACTGTCAGGAAATTTCTCCTTATTTCTAGGTTGGATCTCTCCTTGATCTGTTTCCATCCATTATCAAGGATGGACACCTCATTTTTGGTACTCATGCTGTCTCCAGAGTCTTTCCTCTCTTCTTGCAACTTTATTACTTACTTTAGAAATATATAATTATTGATGTCTTAGATATATAGTATATTCCATCTTTTGCAGCAAAATTCTTCATAAACTTTGCTCCAGCCAGTGGTGAGATCCTGCCAGTTTAATAATTGGTTTGGCGATCGTGTGCTTCATGTGAACCAGTCTGAACAGGCTGAATCCCACCCCTGCTCCAGCCTCATTTGCTCCTTACCACAACTCCCTGTGATGGAGCCTGGGCTGAGAGGGAGGTGTTGGAAGAAATATCCCATCTGGTTCAGTTCCAAGTTGGGTGGAAAAGGCACTGGAGACAAAATGGAGGCTGGAGGCTGATTGGAAAGATGGTTTAATGATGAAGCAGAACCACTAAGCACATGGTTCTGGGCAGCTGACCGCATGGAGTTGAGAGTGAGGGGTTTTTATACCCTTCTCTAGGCTTTGCACTTGAGCTTCCTGTTCCTGCGCAAGAGCATGTATTCTATTAGTTATTGTCAGACTCCCAGGGGGCCATGCAGGGATTATGTAGGGGTCATAGCTGGCTCCATAGGCCCAAGTACAAATCCTAGATGTTTGCCGGAGCTAAATTTGGTTGAGATTTCTGAGGGTAATGCAGTAATTCCTATTGTGGCTTTTGGCTCTTGGGTGAGGGCTAATCTGCCTTTGTTCAGGTTTTGCTGCAGGGAGTAATGGATTAGCAAATCTGCGTTTCTAAAAGCTGTCCAAGTATCTCATTATCTGCTTGGGGGCGGGGAGCTGGGGCTCTGAGTTTCTGTCTCCCTTAAGATTTTTTATTTCTCTTTTAGGGGAAATATTTTATCCTGCCTTTTTAAAATATTCCTCAAAATATTGAGGAAAATATTTATATTTAGTAAATACAAATATTGTGGCTGAGAGCTAATCCTACATTTGTTCAGACATTGCTGCAGGAAATTTGCTTATGAATAGAGCTATCTATCTCTTTATCTCTTAAACATCTGCTGAGGGCTATTAAGAAAGGTGGGGGCTGCTTCCCAAGAGCATGTTTCTCCATTTCTCATCCAGGGAAATATAATATTCTGCCTTTTTAATATTCCTCAAAATCATTTATTCTTCTAGGAGGGGTGTGTGTGGGGTGTGTGCTAACTTTCTACAGAGGGGTTGGCCCCAAATCCCTCCAGATTTGAAGGTCTGAAGGTGACTTTGCCTGGCTGCCCCACTTCTTGTCAGTATATTATAGGTAGTCCTCGATGCACGACCACAAAAGACCCCAACATTTATGTTACTAAGTGAGACATCTGTTAAATCAGTTTTGCCCCATTTTATGACTTCTCTTGCCACATTTGTTCAGCGACACTCACCGCAGTTGTTAAATCAGTAACACCGTTGTTAAGTGAATCTGGTTTTTCACATTGACTTTCCTTGTCAGAAGGTTGCAAAAGTAGATCCCATATGTCCAGGACACTGCAACCATCATAAAGGTGAATCAGTTGTCCAGCATCCAAACGCAAATCACGTGACCATGGTGATAACTGCAATGGTCATCATCATCATCTTCTTTTAATGACTCCATAATCCCTTGCAGGGTGGAGTCTGGGCCTCTGAATGGAACAGAGTGTTTACTGGCCAGATGCCTTCCTGTCACCAATGTGGAGTTTTGTTCAGCAGATATATTCCCATCATGCCCAGAAAGAGAAATATCTGCCTCTATCTAGGATCAAACTCACAGCCTCCTGGAGTTCCACCTCCAGGCCACAGCACCAGGGGTGGGTTCCAGCTATTGCTACTGCCGGTTTGCTCAGGGACATGCTGCATGCATGCACGCTTGATGCGCACTATGCGTGCATGCACAGTGCAACGAAAATTGCATGCACAGAAAGCAAAAACAGGATGGTGCCACTTATGCACCACCGAGGGAACCAATTAAGGGGCGTGGCAGGCCTGGGTCGCTGCCGGTTCCAGTGACCCAGGCCGTCAAGTTACTACCAGTTTGTCTGAACCAGTCACAACCAGTAGCAACTACCTCTGCACTGCACCACTTTGATACTGCAATGGTCATAAATGAGAAAAAAATGGCATCAATCCCTTTTTTCAGTGACATTGTAACTTACAACGGTCCCTAAACAAACTGGTGTAAGCCGAGGATTACATGTATGGTACTTATTTTTAATCGTTTGGATTGTTTTTTGTGTAAACACAGATGCAAAAAATGAGTTAAGCAATTCTGTTTTCTTCCCATTTGTTTCCTTCCCGAAGCCCGCACACCCCAGAAGAAGCCGTGCCAAGCACAGGACAGTCCATCTCTCAAAGGACATAAAATTGATATCGCCCATGTATTGCCAATCTGCTGCCATGCATCTAGTGCATTCCTGGTGGTTTGAGGGCTTGGTGAGAGATTTCTCACCAGGGGAAAAGCCCCGATGAGATGGGCATCTGGCAGGCTGCCCAGGAACACAGGGAAAGGAGAAATGTCCTGACAGTGAGAACAATCAACCCATGAAACAGAAGTTGCCTTCAGAAATTGCGGGAGCTTCATCAATGGAGGCTTTCAAGAAGAGTCTGGACTGCCACCTGTCAGAAATGGTGTAGGGTCTCCTGCTTGGGTCTAGATGACCTACAAGGTCCCTTCCAACTCTGTTAATCTCAATCTATCTAAGATTATCAAAGGTCTGGAGACTAAAACATGAAGAATGGTTGCAGGAACTGGGCATGGCTAGTCTAGTAAAGAGAAGGACCAGGGGAGACATGATAGCAGTCTTCCAATATATGAGGGGCTGCCACAGAGAGGAGGTAGTCAAGTTTTTTTCCAAGGCACCTGAAGGCCAAACAAGGAATAATGGATGGAAACTGATCAAGGAGAGATTCAACCTGGAAATAAGGACACATTTTCTGACATTGAGAACAATCAATCAATGGAACAGAAGTTGCCTTCAGAAGTTGTGGAAGCTTCATCCCTGGAGGCTTTCAAGAAGAGACTGAACTCCCATCAGTCAGAAATGGTGTAGGGTCTCCTGCTTGGATGGGGGATTGGACTAGATGACCTACAAGGTCCCTCCCAACTCTGTTAATTTGTATCTGTATCTGTAATCCTCCTGGCACAAACCACATTTTTATAGTCTCTTCCTGAGCTTGACTTTCCCACAGTCACAAACAAACAATTCAACAGATCCTTCAAAATAATTAAATACAAACAATTCAAACAGATGGCAAAGAAAATAAAATACCATAAAAGAAGCTAAAGAGGGAAGAGATTCTACAAACAGAAAAACGTCAAAGCAGTTAATGTTTTTTGCTGCAGGTGCATTTGCCAAATCATGTCAGAATCTCAAGAGACATAACTCTTGGCTGCCAAAGATTGTCCCCCCCCCCCTCTCTCACACACAAAAACACATCTTTGGGAGGAAGGAAAACAGGCAAGTGAATATCTGAATCATATTGCAGCACTTTGCAACAATTCTAGAAATCTTGGCCAGGAACAGCCATCAAACAGAGAGGAGGATCCATAAATAAACAAGAGGCCTCGATTTTTATTTTTTTTTAAAAATTGCAAATTGACATGGCTTTATGGCTCTGTGTAGATTCAGGAAGCTATTTGTTTTATAGGCTAATACTTTGCTACAAATGTGTATTCAAACATTTGTAGCAATGTACAGTACTGTTCATTGGCTCCATGCTGGAATCACAGTAGTAATGGGGTTAAATAGAAATAGAATAACAGAGTTGAAAGGGACCTTAGAGGTCTTCCAGTCCAATTCCCTGCTTAGATAGGAAGCCCTATATAGTTTCAGAGAAATGGTTGTCCAATCCCTCCTTAAAAACCTCCAGTGATGGAGCACCCACAATTTCTGGAGGCAAGTTGTTCCACTGATTAATTGTTCTCACTGTCAGGAAATTTCTCCTTAGTTCTAGGTTGCTTCTCTCCTTCATAACTGTGAGATTAAAACCCAATTATTAAATCTTTACAACACAGAGACAAGTCTGGTTCACAATTCAAAAAGTTTTATTTACAGAAAAATAAAAAGCGTTTGCAAAGGCGGCTTCCAAGTCTCCTCCCAAGTGGATCAAGTACAAGGAGAGCAAAGAATAACATTCAAACAACACATTTTAAGGATGCTACTCCTCAGTAACTCCCCCTCTTCCTGCTCATTCATTTACATCGTTTCTTTTGTCATTCCACACTGTAAAGCTGACACTTGACTTTTTCTTGAGAGGCCCCTATCTCTTATTTGATTTTTCTGGTGCCTTTTTGTACGTAGCCTTGGAAAAACAAAGTTTATCTTGTCCTATTTACTTAACACATGTTGTAGTTAGTAAAAACACAATAATGCATTACACATTTTAGGCAGAAAATATAATGGCTTATACATTTAACATTGTAAAAGAATACAAAAGCAACCTTTTAACATTTTATAAAAGAGTAACTTAATATCATTTCCTTCATAACCTTCCATTCCATCCATTGGCATGGCATCAGTGGTGGATTTCAAATTTTTTTAGAACCTCTTCTGTAGGTGTGGCCTGCTTTGTGGGAGTGGCTTGCTGGCCATGTGACTAGGTGGGAGTGGCTTGGCAGCCATGTGACCTGGTGGGCATGGCTTGGCAGCCATGTGACTGGGTGGGCGTGGCCAACTTGTAAAATGTGGTGAAACCCACTTAACAATGCTCTTGCTTAGCAACAAAAATGTTGTCTCAGGAACTCTGGCATTTGAAGCATGCAAGTCTTAAAGCTCTCAAGTTACAAGACCCTTGCACCCCTAACCCTTTAGAAAAAAAAACCAGGGGTGTTCAAACTTGACAGCTTTAAGACTTGTGGACTTCAACTCTCAGAATTCCTCCTCTCCCTCTTCATCTTGATGATGTCCGGACGGGGGTGAGGGAGGAGCTGGATTAATTATTCTCACTGATTTCTCACTGATTTTATGTTGCTTCTCTCCTTGATTGGTTTCCACCCATTGCTTCTTGTCTTGCCTTCAGGTGCTTTGGAGAATAGCTTGATTCCCTCTTCTTTATGGCAGCCTCTGAGATAATGGATGACTGCTATTATAGCAATAGCAATAGCAGTAGACTTATATACCGCTTCATAGGCCTTTCAGGCCTCTCTAAGCGGTTTACAGAGAGTCAGCATATTGCCCCCAACAATCTGGGTCCTCATTTTACCCACCTCGGAAGGATGGAAGGCTGAGTCAACCCTGAGCCGGTGAGATTTGAACCGCTGACCTGCTGATCTAGCAGTAGCCTGCAGTGCTGCATTTAACCACTGCGCCACCTTGGCTCTTTTCTGTCTTCTTTTCATCAGACTAGTCATGCCCAGGTCCAGCAACCATTCTTTATATATTTTAGCCTCTAGTCCCCTAATGAAAATATGTTTTCCCTGGTAACCTACTACAGTATATTCATGACTGATGTAATATATTTAATTAGTGTCTTTAGGAGTTCTTTGATGCGATTTGATATTGTCAATTGTAAACTGGGTGGAGATCTGTCACTCTTATCAGGAGACCAGACATGGAACACAGGCAGATCAGCTAATTCTAGTTTATTGTAAGGCTGCTGTCAGCATTCCATGTAATGCACCCATGGAAAGCAGAACTCCAAGGCAAGTAGATTCCTCAGAGAACAATTTATTGGATACAGCTTTTCGGCACAGCCAGTGAAAACCAACTCTGAAGATTCCCATGGTTTTCACCTAATTAAAAAGTGAACGTTCCCCCTTTCCCCCAGGTCATCAATCACATTTTCCAATAGGGGTGCTGGTAGGTTGCCTGCTCCTCTTCTTAGCCACCTGTTGGAATGACCTTGGTTCCCACAAGAAAACTTTTGATTTTGACAGCCAAGCCGAGCTATCTAATTTCCACCCCTCTCTTTTCCCACTCCACTTTGTGACACCCATGAAGCCTCAAAAATGGCCTCAGCCAGACAGCTGCATTAGCAGAAACTTGAAAAAAACTGAAAGGACATCTCTCCCCACTCGCCTTTATGGTCTGAGAATTTAGAGAGGTCCCTTTCTGAGTTTCCCTGTCTGTTATGCGGCTGTGGGTTATTCCCTCTTTTTGGAAGAAAAATTCACCTGGTTCAGTTCTAAGCTGGGAAGTAGATACTGAAAACATGGAGGCTGATTGGAAAGATGGTTTAATGATGAAGCAGAATAGCAATAGCAATAGCAGTAGACTTATATACCGCTTCATAGGCCTTTCAGGCCTCTCTAAGCGGTTTACAGAGAGTCAGCATATTGCCCCCAACAATCTGGGTCCTCATTTTACCCACCTCGGAAGGATGGAAGGCTGAGTCAACCCTGAGCCGGTGAGATTTGAACCGCTGACCTGCTGATCTAGCAGTAGCCTGCAGTGCTACATTTAACCACTGCGCCACCTAAGCACATGGTTCTGGGCAGCTAACCACATGGAGTGGAGAGTGAGGGGTTTTTATACCTTCTCTTGGGCTTTGCACTTGAGCTTCCTGTTCCTGTGCAAGAACATGTATACTATTGGCGGTTGTCAGACTCCCATGGGGCCTTGGACACCCTAGGAGTTTGTCTGAGCTACGTGGTTGAAGTTTGGTCTGCTGATGCAATGAAGGTGCTTGCTGGGCAATTGCTATTGTGGCTGAGGCCTAATCCTATCTTTGTTCAGACCTTGCTGCAGGGAATTTGCTTATGAATAGAGCTATCTATCTTTTATATCTTAAACATCTGCTGAGGGCTATTAAGAAAGGTGAGGGCTGCTTTTCAAGAGCATGTTTCTCCATTTCTCATCCAGGGAAATATAATATTCTGCCTTTTTAAATATTTCTCAAAATATTCTTCTAGGAGAAGGGTTGGTGCTAACTTTCTGCACTCTCTTATCTGATCAGTCCTTAGACAGCATCTTCCCCTCCACTTTCCCATCTCCCAAGATCATTTACACATAGTATTTTAAAAAAACCAACCACCACCACCAAAAGATAGACAGTTATACTTATGTTAACTCCCACATTATTCTCTTTCAGGAAATGCTTTTCTTCTGAGGAGAGGCCGCCTGTCAGGCCTGCAACCATCTTTTCTTTTGGATCTTTGGCCTGCCACAATTTCTATTATTCCACTATGCATTTTCTATTATGGGGAAATGGGAGGGGGGATTGTATGGAGCTAGATGCTATGTAACCATAACAAAATTCCTTCTAGAAAGCCAAGGTCATTCTTTGTCTCTGCACCTCTGCACCTGACTGGAATTGGATGGGTGGAACTGCCAGCATGGCAGTGGGAGATTGGACCAAGTGATGGAGTTGTGGGTGTGGGGGCAAGATCTTGAACTTTCAACTGGGTGGGGGAAACCTGGAAGCCTTCGGATTTCGGTTTTCCCAGATGTGCCAATGTGGCTCTCTTAATAAATTGAAACTTTGAGCAACACTTTGCCTTGGACTCTGATTTACTTTTGGATGCTATTTGGAACCCTGACACCCATTCTATCTCCTAAAAACAGTTTGATTAAGTCAAATTTCTTTGCAGAAGGGTCTTCATGGATCACCAGACAGAAAAAAAATCCTCCTTTGTCATAAAGACAGGCTGCAGTGTCCTAATTTTTCCAGAGATCTTCTTCTAAGGCCTTGAGTGTCACGAAAGGAATCTCTAAGCAGCTCCTTTGCAGAGTCTCAACTTTACAAGATGAACAGCAAGCCTTAACCTGTGGTTTAATTATTTCTAGCCTAACAAGCCATCATATAAAAGAATGTCTGTAGGTAATAGAGATGCAAGTAGAATCCAGCCCCCCCCCCCCAAAAAAAAAATGTCCAGGGAGCTTTATTTATCAAGGCTCTCTCGTCTCTGTGGACAATCCAAGGACTGCACATCCCACAGAAAAATCAATGGGAAGCCAAGTGGTACTTTTACATTGTATTCCTGTCCTGCCAGGCAGATCAATGAAGGCTAGAAAAGGGCAGGTTATTTACTCCTTCCAACCAGCCTGCAGGTTCAGCAAAGCAGGAAATGCAGCAGAGAGGCCGAGAGCAGCCCAGGCAAACCTGGAGTCAAAGTAACAGCTGGCCGTGTGCCATGAGGATGGCACCAACCAAGGATGTGGGGCAGGGGTGGGTTTCACATAGTTTTACCACCATGCACCGAAAATGTGTATGTGCCTTCTGAGCACTTGCACGCCCTTCTACTCATCCACTTTGCTCATGCACGTAGTTGCATACATACACAGGACTTAGAAAACATGACTAAATAGGACAGCATAGTGCCGATTTGGGTGGGTGGCACCCGCAGGTCACCATTACTGGTTTGCCTGAACTGGTCCGAACCGGCTGAATGCCACCACTGATGTAGAGCAAAGGAAGAAGAACTTTCTGGAGGAATAAGTAAACAGCCAGGGCAGGAGTTAAATAGGGGTAAAACCACATCATCGGTTCGATGGGATGTCCCTCCCCCTCCTCAAAATGTAAACAGGTGAGGAAAGAATCCTAAGATGGGGAGGGCTGCTCAAAAGTTTCCCCCCTCCCCACCATTCTGACCAGTGTGACTCTGGTTCTCCCAGTTTATTTTATTTGTGCAATGAATTATGGTAATTTATGTTCTGATAAATTATGGTATTGAGGGAAGTCACCACTCCTAGAAGAATGAAATATTTTGAGAAATATTTAAAAAGGCAAAATGTTATATTTCCCTAAAGGAGAAACATGTTTCTAAAGGAAAAAAAACAGCTCCCTGCCCCCAGCAGATATTTGGTGACCATTAAGAGACACTGGGCCAGCCTATCTACAAGACAAAAGACCTCCAGCTCCAGGGTGATGGGATTAAGACATGACTCTCCAGGACATTGTAAGATTATCTAGCAGCAGAACTCACCACATTGCGAAATCACCTGGGGAAGTGCATCACTCTCCAGGCTTCAATCAAACTTCTCAGACAACCCACAGGGTTAGCTATGGCCCCTACAACAGCCCATAGAATGCATGATCTTGTACAGGAACAGGAAGCTCAAGGGCAAGGCTCACAAAAAGGTATAAATAATCCACATTCTCAACTCTATGTGGTCAGCTGTCCAGGACCTCAAACCCATGTGGTCCTGTTCATCAATAAACTATCTTTCCAGTCAGTCTCCATGTTTCCAGCGTCTTTCTCCCAGCTTGGAACTGAACCAATGTATATTTCTTCCAACAGTGTTCTGGTAACTAAAGCTGAATCAATAGCTTGCTTGCTGTTTGAGAAGTTCACCAAACTATCAGCAGAGTGTCAAAGAGAGATGGCTCTAATGCTCCTACTGAATGTTATTTCCCACTGATTGGCAATTGAACCAAAGTTATTATTACTGTTATTCCACCTAGATGCTCATGCAGTTTTTTGTTGCTTCGTTAAGTGTCCTTGGGATATTTTACACACATAGGAGCTGTGAAATTTTCGTTGAACTGTGCTATAGTCAACAGGAGACATTTTCAAGTCTTATCAGTTTTCCTTAATGTCTAAAGATTCCTTGTTGAGTTACAGATATCCTGCTCAGATATGAAACAAAAGAAAAAATGATGCGCCACATGAACAAAGAAAACAGAACTTAAACAGTGCCTCTCCTATGAATATATCAATATGCAGTCCTCGACTTACTATAGTTCATTTAGAGCAGGGCTGTCAAACTCCTGGCCTGTGGGCCAGATATGTCACGCACTGGCCATGCCCATGCAAAGGGGGGAAAAGTCCCAATGTCAAATCGCAACTGGCCTGCTCTTGAGTTGCCATAGGAAAAGGGGTGGAGATGGGAAACTGATGAAACAGCGCGGTAGCAAAAGACAGGTGCACATTCCAGACTTCTCTATCTCAAGGCTGTCTCCCAGGTTTACTTACAACAGTCCAGAGGGGAGGGACCTCTACAAACTGCAGAATTGCCCCGTTGGTGAATGGATTGATGACACACCCTGGGGGAACGGGGAAACAGGGTCATGATTGGGGCTGTAAATTATGTGGGGTCAGAGCTGGCTTCACTTGCCAACATGAAGCTCCTAATAAATAACTGGATTTCTTTTGAAGCTTGGCTTGAGGCTCATGATTTAATTAGGGCATCTGGAACACTGACACCTGATACATCACAAGGTACTGCCATGATGACATGAGTTTGACACCCCTGATTTAGAGTTACCCTTCAAAGTTACAACAGTATTGAAAAAAGTGACTTATGACTATTTTTCACATTTATGACTGTTGCAGCATCCCCTTGATGTCATAAATTAGAGAAAAGGTACTTTTACTATGAGTGAACTGAATACAGATTCAAGCAAGACTTGAAGAAAATTCACCTGAAGAAACCAGAGTAACAGATTAACAGAGTTGGAAGGGACCTTATAGGTGTGGACCCTCCACTCAAGCAGGAGACTCTATACCATTTCTGACAGATTGCAGTCCAGTCACTTCTTGAAAGCCTCCAGTGATGAGGCTCCCACAACTTCCAAAGGCAACTTCTGTTCCACTGGTTGACTGTTCTCACTGTCAGGAAATTCCTCCTTATTTCTAGGTTGAATCTCTCCATCAGTTTCCATCCATTATTCCTTGTCTGGCCTTCAGGTGCTTTGGAGAATAGTTTGACCCCTTCCTTTCTGTGGCAGCCCCTCAAATATTGGAAGACTGCTATCCTGTCTCCCCTGGTCCTTCTCTTCACTAGACCAGCCATGCCCAGTTCTTGCAACTGTTCATCGTATGTTTTAGCCTCCAGTCCCCACATCATCCTAATTGCTCTTATCTGCACTCTTTCTAGAGTCTCAGCTGAAGCCAACTGCAGAGCCCACCCCCAATAACCAGGCAACTAGAGTTCAATCATCAGTCAAAAAGATGTTTTGGGAATGGCAGCCCTGACATGCAAATGCTTGGCAAGTGGTTCATATTTATGACGGTTGATGTCTCCTAAGGTCATGTGAACATCTTTTGTGACCTTCTGAAAAGCAAAGTCAATGGGGATTCCAAATTCAGTTAACAATCATGTTACTAAATTAACAAACACAATGATAGCAACATAGACTTTGGGCTCAATTCTGTTTGTAATTCAAAGACTACCTGTAAATTGCTCCAAGAGCATCCCTCCATTATATAATTAGGAAAGAAAGACCAAGATATTCCATGTGTTGGAAATCAAAAGTACTTTTACTAATTACAAATGGTTAGCGAGCAGTTGCGAAGCGAAGTCTGTTTAATTAGGTGCGAAAGCAATTGATATATAGAATAGTCCATTCCCCACCCCTTGGGATCATAGCCTCAGGCCAATCATAAGTCCTTCAAGTGTCAGGTGTGAGATAACTTCAAAAGGCATCACGAAGATGGAATGTCGGGGCCGTTGGTCCAGGCGGGAAGCACCCACGCATGCGTAGTCCAACCATCCAGTAAATACTAGAACATTCCTCCAGCACATCAATTAACCCCTCCCAAATACCAAACCCTCCCTCCCCATTTCATGACAGCTGAAGCAGTAGCAAGGCAGAAGCTGACATCCGGCCGTCCCCCGGAAAAAGGCTGTCAGGCCTATAAAAAAAACAAAAAACGAACAGACAAACAACAAAACAGAAAAAGAAGAAGGGAGGGGGGTGAGAGAAAGTTAAGGCTTGTCAGGGTATGCAGCATAAAACTTCCGAAGCAGTCTGGGAGCACGAACATGGGATTTATCAACCCATTCCATGTGGGAGGGAGGAAAATGCTTCCAAGCCACCAGGTATTGGATGCGATTATGGCACTTGCGGGAATCAAGAATTTCACGAACTTCAAAGTGACGTTCCCCATCAACGAGCAAAGGAGCAGGCGGAGGGTCATCAGGGGGACGCAGCTGGGAAACACGAACAGGTTTAATGAGGTTAATGTGGAATACTGGGTGGACCCGGTTGAGGTGTTTGGGCAATTGTAAACGAACAGAGACAGGATTGATGACCTTCACTATGGGGAACGGCCCCACATATTTGGGTCCCAACTTCTTGGACCTCTGCGTGGTGTGCAGGAACTTTGTCGACAAATAAACCAAATCACCAGTCCTGTATTCATAGGGCTGAGATCGTTTCTTATCCGCCTGCTTCTTATGGGACCGATGCGCCGCATCCAAAGTGGAGAGGGTCAATGGCCAAACACGACTGAGACGCTCACTCCAGTCCGCGACTGACAGAACTTGTGGCTGGTCCTGAGGCAATTCAGGAATAGGAACAAAATCTTGACCGTAAACGACCCGGAAAGGGGTGAAACCCGTGCTGGAATGGACAGAGTTGTTGTAGGCCACCGCAGCGTGTGGTAACAAGTCTACCCAATCATCCTGTTGATAATTGATGAAACAACGTAAATATTGTTCAAGAACAGAATTAGTCCGTTCACAGCCGCCATTAGTCTGAGGATGGTAGGTGGAGCTAAGGCCCTGGGCGGAGCCAATACGTTTGAGAAACTCCTTCCAGAAAAGTGATGTGAATTGGACACCTCGATCGGAGATGATGCGATCGGGCACTCCATGCAAGTGGTAAATGTGGGAAATGAAGAGTTTAGCCAGCGCCTTAGCGGAAGGAATTTTGTGGCAAGGCACGAAATGAACTTGCTTGGAAAACAAGTCTGTGACAACCCAGATAACAGTGTGCCCCTGACTTTCGGGGAGCTCAACAATAAAGTCCATAGAAATCTCCTTCCAAGGGGCAACCGGGCGAGCGACAGACTGGAGCAGCCCTTGTGGTTTCCCCAGTGGCCGTTTAGCGGTTGCACAAACCGGGCAACTGGCCATATAAAGTTCAATGTCCTTTTTTAAAGAGGGCCACCAGAATTGCCTCTTCACTAGATGCAAAGTTTTCACGAATCCAAAATGACCCGCCAACCTGGAGTCATGTGCGCGACGAAGGACCACAAGGCGTAGGGAGGCGGGGATGTACAATTTGGCGCCGATCCACGGGAGATCATCCCTCATAGTGCACTCGTCCCGATGGTTCAGGAACCAGTCATCTTGAGGAAGCGCCAGCTTGAGGTCAGAAAGAAGATCTTGAGGCACATCCTTTTTTCCGTGGGCCTGTTGGCGTGTGACCACTGGAGCCGCCAGGAGCGGTTGGACGATGCTCAGTTTAGAGCAATTATATTGAGGCAGTCTGGACAAGGCATCTGCCATGAAATTCTTTCCACCCGGGATATATTTAAGTGTGAAATTAAAACGGTTGAAGTATTGGGCCCACCTCATTTGTTTGGGGGAGAGACGGCGTGGCGTTCTCAAAGCCTCCAAATTCTTGTGGTCAGTCCACACCTCAAACGGGTGCTTAGCGCCCTCCAGGAAATGGCGCCATGTGGTCAGGGCCCAACGGACCGCGAAAGCCTCTTTCTCCCAAACTGCCCAATGCCTCTCTGTGTCTGTGAGTTTCCGGGAGGTGTACGCGCAAGGTTGTAGGTTATCTTGGTCATTGGCTTGCAACAAGATGGCCTCAACGGCGACGTCGCTGGCGTCAGCCTGGACGACAAAAGACCTGTCCAGATCAGGATGCTTTAGTACCGGTTCAGCAGCAAACAGATGTTTACGTTTTTCGAAAGCCGCCTGGCATTCCATAGTCCAGTCCAGAGGCTTACTAGGTTTAGGTTTAGGCTCCCCCTTGGATTTGAGCAGATTAGTTATAGGAAGCGCAATTTTAGCAAAAGAAGGAATGAATTGACGGTAGAAATTAGCGAAGCCCAAAAATTTTTGTAACTGTTTACGAGTTTTGGGCGCGTACCATTCAGTGACCGCCCTTACCTTCTCAGGGTCCATCTCAATGCCGGCAGGAGAGATGTGATATCCAAGGTAGTCAATTTTAGTTTGGTGAAATTCACACTTAGACAATTTGGCATAAAGATCAGCGGCTCGGAGTTTTTTCAAAACAGTGCGCACAAGAGCGACGTGTTGGTCATAAGTGCGAGTATAGATAAGGATATCGTCCAAATATACGATAACTCCTTTGTAGAGGTGGTCATGCAAGATCTCATTGATTAATTGCATGAAGACTGCAGTTCAGTGTGGGAACCCATCTTCATCTCCAAGGGCTCCGTAAAAAAATGGGCGCCCCCCCCGCAATCGATCCATCAATTTGGCATAACACGATGGGGGTTTTCAAAGTACGCAATTTGAGACCCAATTTTTCCACCATAGCCAGGTTGATCATTGATCGGGAGCAACCCGAATCGAGCAAGGCGTGAAAGGGTGTTGGTTGCCCCTCAGGGGGAACTTTTAACTCTATGGGGATTAGCAGGGGGCCTTTGTTTGAACTCACCCAGTGAGGCGATGTTTCGTCATCGGAGTCCTCAGAAGAAGAGGAGTGGGCGGCTGCATCTGCGTCTCCCTCCAAGGCCTGGCCGAAAAGGGGGGGGGCTGGAGTCCACAGCGAAGGCAGCTTCTTTCTTCCGCTTGTCGGAGGCTCTGCCAGACTTCTCCTCTCGCTTGGGTGGGGGTTGGGCGGTGGTGGGCAATTTAGCACAGCAGTCAGGGGCGCGATGCCCCAACTTCCTGCAACGGAAGCATGTTACGGGTCTGGAGGTCAGTGAGGGGGCCCCTCTCCCCTCGCCCCCTCCCTCTGAACTGGGCTTTGCGGCCTGGAGGGGGGGTGCTTTTTGCAGCTTTCTCCTTCTTCTTTCTTCTCTCCTCCTTGGCACAACGAAGCCTGTTTAAGTCGAGTTCAGCATCAGCTGCGTGTTCAAACCAAGTGGTCAAACGTCTGGGCAGATTGCGATTGACACACTGCTGATAAATGTCTTCATCTAAGCCTAAAGCAAATTTGTCCAAAAGGGCGTCCTCACCCCACCCTCTCATGTATTGGGAGAGGCACTGAAAGTCCTGGATATATTGGGCCACAGGCCTATCGTCCTGCTCGAGGGTGATAAATTTCAATTTGCTTCGCTTCTCAGTCAAGGGGTCATCAAAGCGTCGTCTGAAAGCCTCCATAAACCGATTGAAATTCCTCAGGAGGGGGGAAGCAGACATATGCAAAGCAGTGGACCAGGTAGCCGCCTCGCCGTCCAAAGATAGGAGAACCATTCTCACCCTCATAGCGTCCGTCTCAAAATCACGGCCATATATTTCCATGTAATTGAAGACTTGCATAATAAAAGAGGCCAGGCTGGCAGAAACACCATTGTATCTCACAGGCAGGGGAGGGATTTTGGCCATTCTGTGCCTTCGGGGAGGTGGGGCCCCAGGTCCGGCAAAAACCCCAGCCGCAGGGGGTGAAGCAGGCCGAGGGAGGGGGGGTGAAACAGCGCGTGGGTACTCTCGCTCCCAGCCCCTCCAGTCTTCCTCATCTTCCCAACCTCTTTCCCCAAAGTACCTTTGTCCCCCGTAATCAGGCAATTCACTCCTCTGGGGTTTTCTTACGGCTCCCGTCTCCAGCGGTCGTTGTCGGGGTTGCCTTCGGGTAACCCCTGCATCCCAGCTTGCCCCTTCCTCTCTTTGTCCTACCGAAGTGGACCATCGTGGGGGGGTGGGTGGGTCAGGCTGGCTTGATATCTGCAGTTGAAATAAATCTTCATGAAGCGAGAGGTCGGGAGGTCCGGCCTCGTGAAGCGAAAGTTCGGGGGGGCCGGCCTCACTGGGATCCACATCACAAGCGGCCTCCTCGTCTTCTCTGACCGGCGAAGACATTTACTCCCTTCACGGTAGACGTGGGTCTCCTGGAAAGGGTTTTTGAGAGACTTCGCTTCTTGTCAGCATCCCTCCATTATATAATTAGGAAAGAAAGACCAAGAGATTCCATGTGTTGGAAATCAAAAGTACTTTTACTAATTACAAATGGTTAGCGAGCAGTTGCGAAGCGAAGTCTGTTTAATTAGGCGCGAAAGCAATTGATATATAGAATAGTCCATTCCCCACCCCTTGGGATCATAGCCTCAGGCCAATCATAAGTCCTTCAAGTGTCAGGTGTGAGATAACTTCAAAAGGCATCACGAAGATGTAATGTCGGGGCCGTTGGTCCAGGCGGGAAGCACCCACGCATGCGTAGTCCAACCATCCAGTAAATACTAGAACATTCCTCCAGCACATCAATTAACCCCTCCCAAATACCAAACCCTCCCTCCCCGTTTCATGACAGCTGAAGCAGTAGCAAGGCAGAAGCTGACACTCATCTTCACACTACTACTTTCCAAACACAGGAGCAGCGACTTTAGGGCGTGCAGGCTCAATTGACATTTTACCCGGGGTGAAGCTCCCAAAGTCCCAAATATACTCCATGTCACCTAGGGAGATGGAAGAGATGAGAAAATTCATCGAAAAAATTTGGAACGGGGGTTCATTGAGCCTGCACACCCAAAAGTCGCTGCTCCTGTGTTGTTCCGTGAAAAGAAAGATGGCTCCCTGAGACTGTGTGTTAATTTTAAAAATCTTAATGGTATCTCAGCCCAAAATTTCTACCCGCTACCATTGATGAAGGACATGTTGGCCCAATTGGGCAAAAGCCGCATTTTCACTAAACTGGACCTCAGGGAAGCATACTATAGGGTCCGTATAAAGGAAGGAGATGAATGGAAAACTGCATTCAACTGCCCTCTTGGTTGTTTCCAGTTCCGGGTGATGCCTTTTGGCCTACAGGGGGCGCCTGCAGTTTTCATGCAATTAATTAATGAGATCTTGCATGACCACCTTTACAAAGGCGTTATCGTATATTTAGACGATATCCTTATCTATACTCACACATATGACGAACACGTCGCTCTAGTGCGCACTGTCTTGAAAAAACTCAGGGCCTCTGAACTTTATGCCAAATTGTCCAAGTGTGAATTTCACCAGGCTAAGATTGACTACCTAGGGTATCGCATCTCTCCCGCCGGCATTGAGATGGACCCTGGGAAAGTGAAGGCGGTCACTGAGTGGGAAGCGCCCCGAACTCGCAGACAGTTGCAAAAGTTTTTGGGTTTTGCTAACTTCTACCGTCAGTTCATTCCTTCTTTTGCCAAGATTGCACTTCCTATCACAAATTTGCTGAAGTCCAAAGGTGGACCTAAACCTAAGCCTAGCAAGCCACTGGATTGGACCATGGAATGCCAAGCTGCTTTCGAAAAGCTGAAACGCCTTTTTGCTGCAGAGCCAGTCCTGAAGCATCCCGACATGGACAAGCCTTTCGTAGTCCAAGCTGATGCCAGTGACGTCGCCGTTGGGGCCATCTTGCTGCAAGCCAACGACCAAGGTAACTTACAACCTTGCGCTTACACCTCCCGCAAGCTCACAGACACTGAGAGACGATGGGCCATTTGGGAGAAGGAGGCGTTTGCAGTGCGATGGGCCCTGACCACGTGGCGCCATTTTCTGGAAGGCGCTAAGCACCCTTTTGAGGTGTGGACTGACCACAAGAATTTGGAGGCTTTGAGGACCCCGCGCCGTCTATCCCCTAAACAGATGCGGTGGGCCCAACATTTCAACCATTTCAATTTCACACTCAAATACATCCCTGGGGGGAAAAATTTCATGGCGGACGCTTTGTCCAGACTCCCTCAATACAACTGCTCTAAACTGAGCATTGTTCAGCCTGTTGTTCCCACTTCCAGCCTGGCGGCTCCGGTGGTCACTCGCCAACAAGCACGCTCGAAAGTGGAGGTGCCTCAAGATTTTCTCTCTGACCTCAAACGCGCTCTTCCCCAGGATGACTGGTTCCAGAAGCATCTAGATGAGTGCATGATGAGGGACGATTTACCGTGGATTGGAGCCAAGCTTTATGTCCCCGCCTCTCTTCGTCTCGTCGTCCTCCAACGAGCTCACGATTCCAAGTTGGCGGGTCATTTTGGTTTCGTCAAAACTTTACATCTAGTCAAGAGGCAATTCTCACTCCAGTCAGCGACGGAAGAAACCGGCGGTTGGTCACGAGGCAACTCAGGAATAGGAACAAAATCCTGACCAAGAACAACCCGGAAAGGGGTAAAACCAGTGCTGCTATGATCAGTATTGTTGTAGGCCACCTCAGCGTGCGGTAGCAAGTCAACCCAATCATCCTGCTGATAATTGATGAAACAGCGTAAGTATTGTTCCAAAACAGAATTGATCCTTTCACAGGCCCCATTAGTCTGAGGATGGTGGGCGGAGCTAAGGCCCTGGGTGGAGCCAATGCGTTTAAGAAATTCCTTCCAGAAAGTTGAGGTGAATTGGACACCTCTATCAGAAATAATGCGATCAGGCACTCCATGCAAACGGTAAATGTGGGAAATGAAGAGTTTAGCGAGAGCCTTAGCAGAAGGAATCTTGTGGCAAGGTACAAAATGAACTTGTTTCGAAAATAAGTCTGTAACGACCCAAATGACGGTGTGCCCTTGGCTCTCGGGAAGTTCGACAATGAAGTCCATCGAAATTTCCTTCCAAGGGGCAACAGGCCGTTGCACAGATTGGAGCAGTCCTTGTGGCTTTCCAGGTGGCCTTTTAGCGGCAGCACAAACCGGACAACTAGCAACATACATTTCAATGTCCTTTTTCAAAGAGGGCCACCAGAATTGCCTCTTGACTAGATGTAAAGTTTTGACGAAACCAAAATGACCCGCCAACTTGGAATCGTGAGCTCGTTGGAGGACGACGAGACGAAGAGAGGCGGGGACATAAAGCTTGGCTCCGATCCATGGTAAATCGTCCCTCATCATGCACTCATCTAGATGCTTCTGGAACCAGTCATCCTGGGGAAGAGCATGTTTGAGGTCAGAGAGAAAATCTTGAGGCACCTCCACTTTCGAGCGTGCTTGTTGGTGAGTGACCACCGGAGCCGCCAGGCTGGAAGTGGGAACAACAGGCTGAACAATGCTCAGTTTAGAGCAGTTGTATTGAGGGAGTCTGGACAAAGCGTCCGCCATGAAATTTCCCCCCCCCAGGGATGTACTTGAGTGTGAAATTGAAACGGTTGAAATGTTGGGCCCACCGCATCTGTTTAGGGGATAGACGGCGCGGGGTCCTCAAAGCCTCCAAATTCTTGTGGTCAGTCCACACCTCAAAAGGGTGCTTAGCGCCCTCCAGAAAATGGCGCCATGTGGTTAGGGCCCATCGCACTGCAAACGCCTCCTTCTCCCAAACGGCCCATCATCTCTCAATGTCCGTGAGCTTGCGGGAGGTGTAAGCGCAAGGTTGTAAGTTACCTTGGTCGTTGGCTTGCAGCAAGACGGCCCCAACAGCGACGTCACTGGCATCAGCTTGGACGATGAAAGGCTTGTCCATGTCGGGATGCTTCAGGACCGGTTCCGCAGCAAAAAGGCATTTCAGTTTTTCGAAAGCAGCTTGGCATTCCATGGTCCAATCTAGAGGCTTGCTAGGCTTAGGTTTAGGCCCACCTTTGGACTTCAGCAAATTTGTGATAGGAAGCGCAATTTTGGCAAAAGAAGGAATGAACTGACGGTAGAAGTTAGCAAAACCCAAAAAATTTTGCAACTGTCTGCGAGTTCGGGCCGCTTCCCACTTAGTGACTGCCTTCACCTTTCCAGGGTCCATCTCAATGCCGGTGGGAGAGATTCGATACTCAAGGTATTCAATCTTAGCCTGGTGAAATTCACACTTGGACAATTTGGCATAAAGTTCAGCGGCTCTGAGTTTTTTCAAAACAGTGCGCACTAGAGCGACGTGTTCGTCATATGTGTGAGTATAGATAAGGATATCGTCTAAATATACGATAACGCCTTTGTAAAGGTGGTCATGCAAGATCTCATTAATTAATTGCATGAAAACTGCAGGCCAAAGGCATCACCCGGAACTGGAAGCAACCAAGAGGGCAGTTGAATGCAGTTTTCCATTCATCTCCTTCCTTTATACGGACCCTATAGTATGCTTCCCTGAGGTCCAGTTTAGTGAAAATGCGGCCCTTTCCCAATTGGGCCAACATGTCCTTCATCAATGGCAGCGGGTAGAGATTTTGGGCCGACATTCCATTAAGATTTTTAAAATTAACACACAGTCTCAGGGAGCCATCTTTCTTTTCATGGAACAACACAGGAGCAGCAACTTTAAGGCGTGCAGGCTCAATGAACCCCCGTTCCAAATTTTTATCGATGAATTTTCTCATCTCTTCCATCTCCCTAGGTGACATGGAATATATTTGGGGCTTAGGGATCTTCACCCCAGGTAAAATGTCGATTGAGCAATCAGTGGGCCTGTGGGGCGGAAGTTTATCTGAAGATTTCTCACTAAAAACTCCTCTCAGGTCCCAATACACTTTTGGAATTTTTTCCTCTCCTTCAATCCTCTCCTGCCCTCTGGCGGCCAAATCAGAATTGCAGCTAACAGGCTCTGAAGAAATGCCCTCCCCTTCCGGAGGCGTTTTTGTGCGAATGCGTAACCACCCTTCCCTCCAATTTATCCGAGGGTTCCATTTTCGAAGCCAAGGGAGGCCCAAAATGAGTGGCCTGTCCATCCCAGGAGCCACAATAAAAGAGATTAGTTCAGTGTGGGAGCCCATTTTCATCTCTAGGGGTTCAGTAAAGAAATGGGTGGGTCCCCCCCCCGCTATGGACCCATCTATCTGGCAAAAAACAATAGGGGTTTTCAAAGTCCTCAATTTTAGGCCCAGTTTCTCCACCATAGCAGGATTGATCATTGAGCGGGAACAGCCTGAGTCAAGGAGGGCAGGAAGGCTTTCTGACTCCCCATCGGGCGGAACTCTCAACTCTATCAGGATTAGCATGGGGCCTTTGTTTGAACTCACCCAGCGAGGCGAGGCGTCGTCATCGGAGTCATCAGAGGAGCTGGTGGAGACGTCAGCTTCTCCCTCCAGGGCCTGGCTGAATTGTGGGGTGGGTGGGTGGGGGTGGAATCCACAGCGAACGCGGCTTCCTTTTTCTTCTTGTCTGGGGCCCTGCTGGATCTCCCCTCTCACTTGGCAGGGGCCGGGGCGGTTGTTGGTAGCTTAGCGCGGCATTCTGGCGCGCGATGGCCTCCCTTCCCACAACGAAACAGGTAAACGGTTTGGCTTTTCCAGCGGGGCCTCCCCTCCCTTCGCTTCTCACTTCGAAAGGGGTTTTGCGGTGAGGGGGGAAGATCTCGCTGCTTTCTCTCTTTGCTTCTCCCTCTCCTCCTTTGCACATCAGAGTCTAATTAAATCCAGTTCAATGTCAGCTGCATTTTCAAACCAACTAGTGAGGCGGTTGGGAAGGTGGCGATTAACACATTGTTGATAAATATCTTCATCCAAGCCCAAAGCAAATTTATCTAAAAGGGCTTCTTCACTCCATCCCCTCATATAATTACAAAGGTGTGGAAACTCTTGAATGTACTGAGTCACCGGCCTGTCTCCCTGCGTGAGGGTCATAAATTTCAGTTTGCCCCATTTCTCAGTCACGGGGTCATCAAAACGTCTCTTGAACGCTTCCATAAACGCATTAAAATTCCTCAGGAGGGGGGAATTTGTCCGGTGTAACCCTCCCCACCAATCAGCAGCCTCGTCTTCTAAAGCAAGCAAAATCATGCGAACCCTCATGGCATCTGACTCAAAATCGGGCCCATAAATTTCCATGTAGTTATAAACTTGCATGATGAAAAACCCCAGCTTCTTAGGATTTCCATCATACTTTACAGTTAACTTTAGCCATTCTGCGTCTTCTGGGGGCGGGGCCCCTGGCCTGGCAGCACCCCTGGCTGGGGGGGGGGTGAAGCTGCCTGTGGGTTTTCTTGCTCCCACCCCCTCTCGGCCTCTTCTCCCTCCCTGAATCTTTGCCCAGAGTACCTCTGTTCCAAGTAATCAGGTTGACCTCTTTCCTGGGGTCTTCGTTCGGCCCCTGGTTCGAACGGTCTTTCCTGATGTTTCCTTCTGGTAATGGCCGCATCCCAGTTCGCACCATCTTCTCTTTGTCCCACCGACAAGGACCAATGGGGGGGGTGCTCGCAGGGCTCGTTATTTCCAGCTGGGCCATCTCCTCAGGTAATAATAGTTCAGTGGGTTCTTTTTCCATTTCTCCATCGCTGGCTTGTGAAGACATTTTCTCTGTTTCGTCTTCTTGTAGTTTCATCCCCCACGGAAGGTTGAATTCTCCTGGTAGGGTGTTTATGAGACTTCGCTATCTGTCAGCTCCTCTCCATTAATTAATTAGGAAAGAAAGACCACGAGACTCCATGTGTAGAAATCAAGTGTACTTTTACTAATTAAGAATGGTTAAAGGCAAAGCGTAGCGAAGTCTGATTATTTAGGCGCGAAAGCGATTGATATATAGAATAGCCCATTCCCCACCCCTTGGCATCATAGTCCCAGTCCAATCATAATTCTTTCAAGTGTCAGGTGTGAGATAACTTCAAAAGGCATCACGAAGATGGAATGTCGGTGCCGTTAGTCCTGGCGGGAAACACCCATGCATGCGTAGTCCGATCAGTCGGTGAACTCCAGAACCTTCCTCCAGCACAATGAGTAACCCCTCCCAATTACCATGCCCTCCCTCCCCGTTTCATGGCAGCTGAAGCGACAGCAAAGCAGAAGCTGACACGCCTCTTTGATTTTTCCTTTTCGCAGTTTATAAACGTATATGGCCATTCAAGCTACACATGTTTGTCCTATATGTCTCACAATAATATTCAATAAAACAGAGTAAAATTGATTGAACCCCACAACATTATTTGTGTTTTGTTGACATTCATCCTGCTGGTTTTTTTTTGGCTTGTTGTTCCATCCTTCATTTAATGTATCCCTCAATATAAATAACAGACTAACAGAGTTGGACCTTGGAGGTCTTCTAGTCCAACCTCCTGCTCAGGCAGGAAACCCTACACCATTTCAGACAAATGGCTATCCAGTTTCCTCTTATAAACCTCCAGTGTTGGACCAACCACAATGTCTGGTGGCAAGTCGTCCCACTGATTAATTGTCAGGAAATTTCTCCTTAATTCTAGGTTGCTTCTTTCCTTAATTAGTTGCTTCTTGTCCTGCCTTCAGGTTCTTTGGATAATTGCTTGACTCCCACTTGTTTGTGGCAGCCCCTGAAATACTGGAATACTACTATCATGTCACTCCTAATTCTTCTTTTCATTAAACGAGTCCTACCCAATTCCAGCAACTGTTCTTTATATGTTCTAGCCTCCTAGGTCCCCTAATTATCTTAATTGCTCTTCTCTGCACTCTTTCTAGAGTCTCAATATCTTTTTTTACATCATGGCAACCAAAGCTGGATGCAGTGTTCCTAGTGTGGCCTTACCAAGGTGGTTAGCACTTTTACCTGATTTTGATTCTATCCCGCTGTTAATGTAGCCTAGAATTGCTTTTATAAAAAACATTTTTTTAAATTTTCATACATATAACCACAAGTATACCCTTACATCCAAAGGTTGTTTTATATTCTCTAATATTGTATCAGTTCCTCTTACCATCAACCCACAACAATTATTATTTGCTTTCACCACCACCCTATCTCCTCTCCTCCCCCTACTTCCTTTCTTCCCTCTGCCATCCCTCTCTTCTCTACTTTCCCTTCCCCTCTCTCCACTCTTTCTCTCTCTCCTTCTCTCCTCTCCCTTCTATTTCCTTCTCTTCTATCCCCTCTCTTCTTCCTTACCTCCACCTTTCTCATTTCCACTCTCTCCAGTTAATTTGCATGAGCACACTTCATTTAATATTGCTGGTAATGATGATTAAATTCAATAAACATATTTCATATTAATAATTTTACATACATCCTCCTTTTAAGAGTATACATATATAAGAATTCCATTGTCCCCCCCCCCCCCCCCCCACAAAAGCCTATTTTTTGGCCAAAGTGTGAGCTGGAAATCCAGCTAACCTGATGCTAATATTACATAGTTATATATTGTTAAGCATCGCAAATTTTGAGTCTCTCATTAAGAATTCCCTTACTTATCTTCATTGGGTGTATGTTAAAATTTCTCCTCCCTTTCCCCCACCCCCAGTACATTTTCTCATTTGTATTTGATAAACAGTACCTTACATCTCCGTTATGTTCTCCACCTAAAATAGTTCTTCATGTAAATGTCTTCATATGTTAACATTATATTTAATTATATACATGGTATTTATCTATAACCAAATAATCATTTCTTCTTCCTCTGTCACTACATATCATATCATATAGCAATTATATCAGTCTACATTTAATTATCTTTTAGTTGAAGTTCTTGCTGTGGTGTAGCTATTGCAATTCAATTTGATTGTTACAGAAGATAACACAGTTAACATACACCTCACTTGTATTTTAATAAGTTCTGCATATAGCATCTTCCTAATACCATCACCCCCAATATGTTGACTTGTATTTGATTATCTTTCAATTAAGATCTTTACTATTCATACTCAATTTACTAATCCATTTATCTTTTTTTGAATTTATTTTATATAAATTTTTATTTCTCATATATACATTCACAGTTATATGATCTCATAACTGTTATTAATAATATTGTTTGTAACAATTTTTCTCCCCTGCAATTGACAATATAATTGAAATTGCTTTCTTACCATCCCATAGACCCATCTTATTTTACAACAATCCTACTTCTTCTTCCTTCCTTCCCTCCTTCCTTCCCTCCTTTCTTCTCTCCTCTCCTTCCTTCCCTCCTTCCTTCCCTCCCTCCATTCTTCTCTCCTTCTCTACTTCCCTCCTTCCTTCCCTCCTTCCTTCCCTCCTTCTCTCCTTCCTTTCCTCCTTCCTTCCTTCCTTCCTTCCTTCCCTCCTTTCTTCTCTCCTTTTCTCCTTCCTTCCCTCCTTCCTTCCCTCCCTGCTTCCCTCCCTGCTTCCTTCCCTCCTTCACTTCCTCCTCCCTTTCCTTCCTTTCTTCTCTCCTTCTCTCCTTCCTTCCCTCCTCCCTTCCTCCTTTCTTCTCTCCTTCCTACCTTCCTCCTCTCCTTTCCCTTCTCTCCTTCCCCTTCCTCTCCTCTACTCTTCCCCTCTTCTTCCCTTTCCTCCCCTCTCTCCTACTCTTGCATTCCCTCCACTTCTTCCTCTGCTTTTCCCTCTCTCCTTTTCCTCTACTTTCTCCTCTCCTTCCTATCTTTCCTTCTACTCGTCCCTCCAGCCTCTCTATCCATTGTTGTGTTTACATATTTTCCTCTTCAGGGGGTGACCTGATTCTTCCCCCCCCCCTAATTGAAAGTTATAAAAAAAGGCAAGATTTACAAAATACAAGGTACAAAAAGAGATAAAACTCTTTACATATTTACAGCGCAGACGGCGCTGTTCATCTCCCATAGTTCATCTCACCTTGCCTAGTATAAGACTAGGTTACTAATTCCATGCAGGTAATTATAACGGATTTTTCCTATCAGATCTTCAAGTTTTTCCAACATTGTGGTCTAATGATATTGCTTGTAGGTGAATTCTCACCTCTAATACATTTCTACTCTCATTTGTCACTTAGTCTTTGTGTATTGTATATTTAAGTTGTTGCTTAGGTCATTTTAAGTTAGTCAACTATCTCCTTTTATAGCTTAATTCTCACTGTGTTTCTTATCCAGCCATTTGTATAATTTCTCCCAGACTTTGTAGAAGTCTGTGTCTTCTTTTTCGTTAATCCACATTGTCAATCTATTCATTTCCGCTATTTCTAAGATTTTATTGATAACCATTGTACTAGCGGGGGCATTTTCTTTCTTCCAGCACTGCGCGTATACGATCCCCATTTATCTTTTATCTACACAAATCCCACACATCTCAGGTATATTCTTCATTTAAAGAACGGGGAAAAAACACAGACAATTTTTTATATCTGTTCCATTAAGCACAATTATTCCTGTAAATATCATTACTAATATTAAATATCTTCCTCTTTCCTGTCCATTTTCTTTCTTTCCTTATCCCTTCCACTTCTTTCTAGTGAGCCTTCTATCCCATTCTCTAAGCTTCTTCTTCTTTTTCTTACCATTTTTGTATCCTTCCTTCCAGATTTTTTTTATCACTCTTTGCTGTGCCATTCAGTGTGCCCTCATCAGTGTTTTCTTTTGATTACATTGCCATCTTGATAAGCTGGATGATGGGTTGACAACAAAGTTATGTTATGTGATTATAACATATCTAGAAAGAGTGCAGAGAAGAGCAATAAAGATGATAAGAGGTTTGGAGGATAAACTGTATGATGAATGGTTGAGGAAACTATATAGGTCTAGGATTAGGAATAACATGTTAGTTGTCTTCCAATACTTGAGAGGCTGTCACAGAGGGGAAGTATATTCTCCAAAACATTTGAGGTCAGGACAAGAAGAAATGGGTGGAAGATCATTAAAGAAATACCCAACCTATAACAATTAATGGCTTGCCTCCAAAAGTTGTGCTTACTCCATCACTGGAGGTTTTCAAAAGATTAGACAACCATTTGTCTGGAATGATATTGGGTCTCCTGCTTGAGCAGAGGGTTGGATTAGAGTATCTTTTGAACAGTAGAGGGCCCTAATGACCGGCTGTGTGGGCATGGCCATGGGGGGCATGACTAGGGTGTGTGAGAGGCAGCACTCGGCCTCCTGCAACCCCCTGGGAGCAAAAATGGGCCCTGGGGGAGACCACCCCAGGCCCCTTTTTGGACTTAGTCGGCCTCCCTGCAGCCTCCTGGGAGCAAAAATGGGCCTCCAGGGGGGTTGGAGTCACACCCTATTTGGGGCCTAGTAGGCCTCCCTGCACTTGCCAAAATGGGGCACGGAGGACTCCTGGAAAGGGTGGGGCCGGCCAGAAATTTAACAACCGGTTCACCCGAACCAGCCTGAACTGGCTGAATCCCAACACTGCTTTTAATCCTATGTTTCTCCCCTTGAGAAACAGTCAATGGCCTGCGCATATACAGAGCTAAACTGGTCCATTCTAAGTCCTTAGAAATCACTTAAACTCTTCGAATAGAGACAGTTTGGGAGGTTATATTCCAAAAAGAGAAAATGTTATGAGCTGAAGACCTCAGAAGAGATTTATCTAGGGCTTTTTCAATAGTGGGATACCTCAGTGGTAGAATGCTGACGGTTTAACAACCGGTTTGGCGAGCGTGCGCTTTGCTGAAAATGGAGCATTTAGAATATTAGCTGCTTACCTTCCAAGTCAGCAACAGTAAGTAAAACAGCTGGGGGAGGGGGAATCAGCTTATGCCACATACATGAGATGAGCTAGAAAGCAGGAAACAAAGGATAGAGCGGGGGGGGGGGGGAGCTGATTGTCGGAGCCACCAAAACTGCCCAAACTGGTCCAAACCATCTGAATACCACCTGTGTACCTGTTATGTGGAATTCCTTCCATGGAAAAATAGTTGAAGGTCTCTTTCTTTTGAGGTTTCTCTGCTGGTGTGTTTGATGGAGAATCTCACAAGGCAATTTTTGGGCAAGTTTAGCAAAACATAAACCTATAAGAGCTGATTAGAGAAGGAGAAAATTTGTTTTGATGTATATTTCTGTAAAAATGAGATTCACTGAGTGCTTCTGAAATCAATATATGAAGGAGAATCTGAGATAATCTAAAATGGGAAGATTAATTTAGCCTATTTATCTATTTTTCAGAAGATTATTCTATTGATTAATAGAATAAGGAAAGGTGACATTTAGTAGTTATGGAAGGTTGAGTTTCATTTATTGAGGCAAAACAATAGACAGGAATATAATTTCACAGAAAAGGGAATTGTTTTTTGGGAGTCATGAAAATTACTTATCATTCTGACTCTACTTTCTTTGAATGAAAGGATGTGTAACGTGCTGTTATAAATCTGACGGCTTTTGCATCCGTTGAGGGATTGCTATTACAAATCCTTAAAATGCATCTCGGTGAGAAATTCAGCAAGGCGTCCAAATCCCCTTGTAAAAATTCCCTCAGAATGGAGCGAAACCAAGAGACCATCTGCTAATGTCAGTATTAAATAAGAAAAGAATTTCCTATAAGAGCTATATTTCTGTTCAAAAGAGTCTTCATGGAATAGAATAGAAAGAACAGAACAGAATAGAGCAAAATAAGGATTAGAATAGAATAAATAGAATGAAACAGAATGGAACAGAATGAAATAGAATAGAATAGAGCAAAATAAGAAATAGAATGGAAAGAATGGAATGGAATGGGAATGGAATTGGCATAGAATGGAATAGAATAGAATAGAGCAAAATAAGGAATAGAATAGAATAGAATCGAGCAAAATAAGAAATAGAATAGAAAGAATGAAATGGGAATGGAATTGGTATGGAATAGAATAGAATAAGAAATAGAATAGAAAGAATAAAATGGAATGGAATTGGTATAGTATGGTATGGAATAGAATAGAATAAGAAATAGAATAGAAAGAATGGAATGGAATTGGAATGGAATGGAGCAAAATAAGGAATAGAATAAATAGAATAGAATAGCTGTAAAGTACCATGAAGTGGTATATAAGTCTAAGTGCTATTGCTATATCCTCTGCTATAATGCCAGCTTGTAACTAATATCCGAATAAAATGCTCCCAAACAGCTTTAATTTATTCTACAGTCAAATGGTATTGCTCCATTGTATTGATGAGTCTGTTCTCCTTTAAGAGTAATTCTTTGATCTTTCTGGGTTCCTGCAGCCAGCCTTCAAGTCCCGTCTTATTTATTTTCCAGTCAGCAAAACTTACCCATGAGAGAATTTCTTACTCTTAATTTCAAAAACTTCATATACTATTTTATAAATTTTTAAACACCCATAGGAAATATTGTTTCAAGTCCATCTATTCCCTTAACTTTCCAAAATCAACATTCAAAACCTACTTTAGCTGTCTTTTTTTCTTCCGAAATTAACACCTCTCTTATTAATCCTTAAACATACTCAAAGTTTCTTTCATCCATAATAGAAGGAAAAACTCCTGGTGTATTTGCATCTTGTTTTTCAGAATGTTCTTAACTCCAAAGAAATTAGTAACAAGGAGCTTCCTAAAGCGATTAAGAGAGGAAGTAGGCAAACACAGTGTCTCTTTAAAAAGCACTGAGTATGACTTAAGCAAACCTGTTGTAAGTCAGTGACTATCTGCACTGAGTGAGTGTCCAGGATCCTCCTCTAAGATCTATAGGGGAAATATTTCTCCAACAAGTTTGTTTTCTTTGTTTTAGCAATTTAGGAGGGTGAAAATCCAAATTCACTAAATAGGTCATCAGATCATTTATGTAGACCTTAAACAAGTGCAGCGTATATTTTAGCTGTTAGTATCGACATATGGATTCTCTACATCAGAATGGCCTCAATGCCCATTGGACTCTCATCAGTGTCTTCTTCATCAGCTCCATTTCAGCTTGCTAACATGTTATTACTCTCCTTTAATAGAATAGGTGCTAGATAAGTCATCATCTTCTTATAATGATCCCATAATCCCTTGCTGGATGGAGTCTGGCAACAGAATGGAGCTAGCAGAGTGTTTGAATGGCCGGATGCCCTTCCTGTCGCCACTGTGGAGTTTTGTTCAGCAGATATATTCTCATCGTGCCCAGAGAGAGAAATATCTGCCTCTACCTAGGATTGAACTCACAGCCTCCTGATTGTGAGGCGAGAGCTCTATTTCTGGGCCACCACACGACTCCAGGTGCTAGATAAATGCCATGATAAATTATACAGGAACATTTCTTTAACCAATATTCACTCCCATCACGTGTGTCTCTGTCTCTTGTTGTAAGATTCCTAGTCACTTTAGATATAAAATCAATTCCATTTGGATTTCAAATTACGGCTGGTTAATAAGCACTGTTGATTGTTCTGAAAAATCTATCAGCATTCACATCTGAGCTTCTTCTAAATACATTTTGCAGTCAGTTTTTCCTCCTGTGTTACTTTTCCAATGTCCAACTGGCTTCTACCGGTATCAGATTGCAGACTCATGGTCTGAACTATTGTCTTCTTTTCTTCTTAACCAAGGGGTTTGTTTGATTTATTGTTTATTTTATGGTATTGTTCGTTTTATGGGATGGCTTGCCTTCAGAAGGTGTGGGGGATCCCTCATTGGAGGCTTTTAAGAAGAGAAATGCTACAGGGCCATGTTGGCAAACCATTGGCATGGGTGCTGGAAGCGGCACGCAGAGCCATCCAGTATGGCAGTGGTCCCAAACCTTTTTATCGCCGTGGACTAGTCAGCCTTTGATAATTTTACCGTGGCCCGCTGAGCGCGCGCAGGGGTGAGGGGGCGTTGTTCCCTCTCTTCCCTGGAGCCTTTGCGCACGGCCCAGGAGCTTTTGCGCACGGCCCAGGAGCCTTTGCGCTGCAGCGAACATCAGAAGCCCAAAGCAGCATATATAAGTCTAATAAATAAATATTGTGCCATTTTTTCCTGCAACAACAGTGAGATTGGTTCATCTGAGAGCAAATGACCAAAATTACCCAGTGGACTTTTAGGTAAGGGACACCATTGACGGGGGGGGGGGGGGATGTTTGATTTAAAAAAATTGTTTCACTTAACAAATGTGGCAAGAAAAATTGTAAAATGGGGCAAAACTCAATCAATTTCTCACTTAACAACATACATTTTGGGCTCAATTGTGGTCGTGCATTGAGGACTACCTGCACTTACCTTCAGTGTTACTTCATTCTACTGTAGCATTAAATTTCATATAGAACAAGCTTGTTCTTTCAGAATTGTGGAATTGTTATATAACTGTCTACCTTTAGAAAAGTTTCTCGAGTTAAACTCAGCTCCTATAATTTTATTGATGTGTCGTAATTTTCTTAGCAGTAGTATGAAAATTGTCATTGTTGCTTTTGGACAATTTTTAATATTTTACTATTAAATATACAGTACTGAGATTCCCAGGTGGGTTCCCCTCCAATTATTAGCCAGGTTCAACCCTGCTCATCTTTTTGAGAGCAGGCAAAAACAGCCAGGTTACATCCCTACAAATTGAAAGCTCTCTCTCTCTATCTCTCTCCCCTCCCTTCCTCTCTCTCTGTCACTCTGTGTGTATGTGTGTGTGTGTCTATCTCTCACTCACTCACTTAATCACACACTCTGTGTGTGTCTGTCTCTCCCTCCCTCTCTATCACTCTATCCCTCTCCCCTCCCTTCCTCTCTCTGTCACTCTGTGTGTATATGTATGTGTGTGTGTCTATCTGTTTCTCACTCACTCACTCACTCACTCACTCACTCACTCACTCACTCACTCTGTGTGTGCATCTCTCTCTGTGTCTCTGTCTGTCTGTTTTTCTGTCTGTCTCTCCCTCCTTCCCAACCTGCAGATGGGCTCCGGACCAGTGGAGCCTCTTCCTTCTTTTTAACCAGGTGATCTTTATTAAGGCATAAAAATGAACCTTAATTAGAGGCTCAACAAAAGAAGCTGGAAAGAGATAATGAGATAATGGAGCCAAGAAGCTGAAACCTGGAACTGGAGAAAAACCTTTTCTATCCCCTTACCAGCCCATTCGGGAAGACGATCCCTCCCCCCGTGGATGGGTTCTAGACCAGCGGAGCCTCCCTGGACATCACAGCAGCAGCAGCCCCAAGTGTGCCGATCTCGGCGTTTTTCACATCGGGGCGTGCTGCAAGAGGGAGTGAGTGAAGACCTTTTCTAGCCGGCGCAAAGGATTTCCCCCAACTTGCTTTGCTGAGCAGGGGATTCAGTAGAAAGGAAAGCAACTTCAGAGCTACGGCTGGCGTTGGGCCGGCAAAGGCTTCCCACTGAGCTCCCCCCCACCTCCGAGTTCCTGACAGATCGAATTATTTCAGCAACAGCTTCCCCCACCATGGCGCCCAGCCTCCCCCTCGTACGTCACCTCCGCTCCGTTCTCCAGCAAGCCTCATGGGGTTTTTTGCCTTTAGGAATGAATGTTTAAAAGGCTTTTTTTTTTTTTAATTTAAAAAAAAGATGATGCAGGTTCTGAAAGAGTGAATCTCCGTCGCACTGCTATGCTTTTTCTTCCTCCAAATAATGGTCACTGCTTATTGTAGCGAGTCAGCCTCCTAACTTCAGTCCAGGCTCTGCAACTACCTTCTCTCCCCACCCCCCCAAAACCCACAGAAACAGGAGGGAATCGGTCATTATCATTAGCACTCTCTCCCACGCCTGGCCTCCCCTTCGGAGGTAAGGGGCGGGGAAGAGCAGATCTCCCGGGGACACAAATATTCCCCAAGTGCCACCACCCGCTTCTCGTAGCTCCCCCCACAAAAAACAGGAGAGGAGTGAAATAATGCTACGCTTTGGAAACGCGGATCTCCAATGCCAGGGCCATGCCAGGAGCTTCGGGGGTTCCCTCCAGGCCACCTGCACAGCCAGCAGCCGCATCCACAGGCTCCGTGGAGAAAGGCAGGCCATGGGAAAGGGGAGCAAGTGCGCTCCCTGGCTCCCCGCTCCAAGCTCGCCCGCCCAGTTCCCAGACCCTCTCTTTGGAAAGAGTTCTCCAGCAGCCTCTGGCGAGGTGTTTTCCCCGCCCCACTCGGGCGCAAAGCAAATAAAGCAAATAAAATATAAAATGCTGGTTTACCTTTCTCTGCTGCTTCTCTCCCTGGCTGGAGCCAAGAGGAGATCCCTGTCCTAGTCTTCCTGCTGCCCTCGTGGCATGGGCAAAACAGACGGTACTTTGTCCCTTCTGTCTCCCCGTTGCTCAGAAAAGCAACTCCGGGAAGGTCCTTTGGTGGCGGCTCCCGGCCGCTGCAGCGATCATGGCCCCCGGCCGCTGCACAGCCCGGTGCCAGGTACTCCACGGCCCGGCACCGGTCCGCGGACCGGGGGTTGGGGAACACTGCAGTATGGGACTTGCAGCCTCGCTGGCTCCTCTTCAGAGGTGGGTTCCTACCAGTTTGCACCTATTCGGTAGAACCGGTTCGTCAAATCTACCAAACTGGTTAGAAGAGGTTCCACCAGTGGACCCGGAAAGCAGGCCACACCTACAGAAGAGGTTCCAAAATTTTTCTGAAACCCACCACTGGTCCTTGGATATGATTATTCTACACTATCATGCTCATATTTATAAAACTCAGTGCCTCTGTGAAAGGTAAGGATGACTACTGCGTTTGTGGTGCAATCAGAACATTGCGTGTGTTGAAGTTGTTTTAACGCAAACCAAAGATGCCTTTTAAAAAACAAGTTTAGGTCATATTCTTATGCATGCCAGTGCTGTGTGTGAGGTAATTTAAGGTGGTTCTGACAAGTGTCGTCGGCATCTTCATATCCAGTCACAAGGGCGGCAAGCCACTCCCATCCGGTCACATGGGCGGCAAGCCGCTCCCACAAAGGAGGCCACACCCATAGAGTAGGTTCGAACAATTTTTGAAACCTACCACTGCTCCTCTTCCACATACCTGTACACACGTGTGTTGGTCAGCTGGTGTTCATGTGGAGGACGCCGGGCCCCGTTGTAACAGTACCGGTTGCAACAGGATCCAGAACCCACCACTGGCGCATGCCAATGCTCAAAACTGGAAGTTCGGGTGCTGGCTTGCGTATGCGTGCCGGAATACTGCTCTTTTAGGTTTCAATGCTCCTGCATGCGTGAAGGACAGCGAGGCCACACATTCAGGTGGGATGGTTTTGTGTGCCATTTCCGGCATGCAGGTTGGCACATGGTGACGTAAAAGGTTAGCCATCACTGATATAATGCTTAAGCAGGGGGTTGGGCTCCAAGGTCCCTTCCAATTTTGTTATTCTGTATATCAAATCTACCTTAATTTGTTCGCCATCCTGCTTATGGCAGATTTTGCTGTCGTGCAGTTAAGACTTTTAGTACCTGTAGTTTACAGAGAATGTCTTTTTGTAACATAAAGGCGGTTTTCTTAATTAAATCCATACTTAAGTATCTTTTCCTTCATTGTCTCGTATGTACAATTTTCCGATTCAGGTATTTAGAATGCAAATTTCGCCAATACAGATTCACTTTGCAACGTAACTGCTATCATTTGTGTGCAACTTGTCTTTCTAGTGTTTTTAATCTGAAAAGATCAGCATTAATGAACCATTGATAATCAGTCAAAACATAATGCCCACATTTTCTTCTAGAAGAATTTGTGAATAATTTTTTAAATAAAATCAATAGCCACCACCAAGAAGGTCTTATCTTCAATCATGTTACCATAGTCCCTTCTCACATAGGAACCACAAGCAAAGCTGGTGGATATTAAAATATACACTGACTAACATGAGTAAAAGAAGTTATAGAGATTAATTGTAACATGGCAGTGCAGTGGTAAAAATGCAGGATTGCAGATTAATTCTGCTGACTGCCAGCAGTTCGATCCTGACTGGCTCAAGGTTGATTCAGCCTTCCATCCTTCTGTGGTTGGTAAAATGAGGACCCAGATTATTGGGGGCAAGAGGCTGACTCTGTAAACCACCTAGAGAGGGCTGGAAAGCACTGTGAAGCTGTATATAAGTCTAAGTGCTATTCCTACCTACCTACCTACCGGCAACCTTCCGTTAAACATTTACAGCCAAAGAGATGGATTTAAAATGGCAAATGAACCATGTTCCAGTAGGAGTTTTGCTTTAGCAGTTCATACTTCAGAACACATTTCTTCAACGTCAGAAGTCACCCCTCCAATTAATCTCCAAACAATTTTACTAAGTTCCTTCCTTCTTTCCTTCCTTCTTCTCCCTTCTTCCTACTCCCCCTCCCTCGCTTCCTTCCTACCTTCCTTCCTTCATTTGTCCTTCTCCTCCCTCCCTTCCTAGCTTCCTTCCTTCGTTCTTCCTTCCTAGCTTGCTTGTTTCCTCCCTCCCTTTTTCTTCCTCCTCCTTCCTTCCTTCTTCCTCCTTCTATTCCCTCCCTAGCTTCCTTCCTTCCCTCTTCCTCCCTCCCTTCCTAGCTTCCTTCCTTCTTTCCTTCTTCCCTAGCTTGATTGCTTCCTCCCTCCTTCTTCTTCCTCCTCCCTTCCTTCTTCTCCTCCTCCTCCCTCCCTCCTCTAGCTTCCTTCCTTCCTAGCTTCCTCCCTTCCTTCATTCCTAGCTTCCTCCCTAGCTTCCTCCCTTCCCCCTCTCTTATTCTTCCTCCTCCTCCCTTCCCTTCCTTCTTCCTCCTCGTCCCTCCCTCCTTAGCTTCCTCCCTCCCTTCTTCTTCCTCCCTCCCTCCCTTCCTTCTATGCCAACTTCACTGTGCAGCTTCACAAAATTAAAATAAATGGCATTATATAGCAAACAACAACCTTCCACAACAATCTCCAACAGGAAGAGGGTCAAGGTCTGTAGGAAAGTCACGTTTTGAAGATCTCTAGGGTGAGGCTGAAGAAGGAACCTCAACCACCAAGGAGGCATCAGAATCACACATGTCAACAAGAGCCTACAATGTGGGTTGCTTAAGCCAACAGTTGGCTCCAATTCTTCTCGTTTTGCTCTGTGATGCATTTTTTATTTTTGAAATCATTAGCTCTGCACTGACATCTGAATACTGAATAAACCCCACAGAAGAAGGAAATATTTTGAGGAATATTTAAAAAAGGCAGGATAAAATATTTCCCCTAAAAGAAAAATAAAAAATCTTAAGAGAGACAGAAACTCAGAGCCCCAGCTCCTTGCCCCCCAAAAGATATTGAGCTAGGGCAGCTTTTAGAAATGCAGATTTGCTAATCTATTACTTCCTGCAACAAAGTCTGAACAAGGAGAGATTAGTCCTCACCTAAGAGCCAAAAGCCACAATAGGAATTATTGCGTCATCCTCAGAAACTTCAACGAAACTCCAAAAAATACCTAGGATTTGTACTTTGCCTATAGAGCCAGCTATGACCCCTACATAACCCCTGCATGGCCCCCTGGGAGTCTGAAAATAACTAATAGAATACATGCTCTTGCGCAGGAAAGGAAGCTCAAGTACAAAGCCCAGAGAAGGTATAAAAACCCCTCACTCTCAACTCCATGTGGTCAGCTGCCCAGAACTACCCATGTGATTCTGCTTCATCATTAAATCCTCTTTCCAATCAAACTCCAGCCTCCATTTTGTCTCCAGTGCCTTTCTCCTGGCTTGGAACTGAACTAGATGGATATTTCTCCAAACAGTAGTTTTGTTGGACAACTTTCCCCAACTTGATTCCCCTGTCCAATTTATCAAACTCCAACACCCATGAGGTGATCTCATATTTTACCTTATCTTACCCTGCAAAGGCAAGAAAAAAATTATTAAAAAAATTAAAAAAATTATTGTTTTCATAGTCTGCTATCTTCCATGCAAAACATGTATATCCATGTGTAAAAGTTTTTTTTCCCCCAAGTCCACACATTTCCACTACTTTCATAGTTAGCATACTAACCTTCTGGGATGCTGAATTCTGCCCCCTCTCTATTTTGGCAGGAGGAGGATGTGTAAATAATATTTGATCACTGAGGAAAACCTGTTCCATTTAATGAAAGATCCAGCTGGTATAAATAGCCATTATTTAAAAAGCCTCCAGGCTCCCCGAACCCAGAAGGAGTTGATGAGTTACAAATCTCAGTGAGGTATTTACAGTGTCTTCCTAAAATGGTTTCTTCCTAATAGGAAACAGCTTCTACTTTTGCAGTTGAAATCCAAGACAATTCAATACAACTTCTCAGTGTAGCAATTTCTGGGCAGCAGTAAAGAAATTGCAGCCCAGTTGCTGCCATTCTTTCTTACAATTTGTGTAACCAACACTGTTTCCTCATACAATCATCATGTCTTTCACTTGCTCCTCTTCCATTTTATAGCTTCATAAATAATTATATATATTTTAAAATCAGTTTTTCATCTGTCCCTAATAAGATCTTATCAGGTGTTGTTCAGTGAAGGTAAAGGTTCCCCTTGCACATATGTGCTAGTTGTTCCCAGCTCTAGGGGGCGGTGCTCATCTCCATTTCAAAGCCGAAGAGTCAGTGCTGTCTGAAGACGTCTCTGTGGTCATGTGACCAGCATGACTCAATGCCAAAGGCACACGGAAAATGTTACCTTCCCACCAAAGATGGTTCCTATTTTTCTATTTGCATATTTACGTGCTTTCGAACTGCTAGATTGGCAGAAGCTGGGACAAGTAATGGGAACTCACTCCGTTATGCAGCACTGCGGATTTGAACCGCTGAACTGCCGACCTTTCTGATCGACAAGCTCAGCGTATTAGCCACTGAGTCACGGCGTCCCCAAGTGTCGTTGGTTCTTTATAAAAACCCCATGTTCTTACATCTTTCTCATATCTTGATTGTATTTACAGATACGACCCTCAAGCTAAGTCCACCCCTTGGTTTTGTAATTGTTGTCAAGTTTTGTTGTCATTTAAAATGTCTTTATAAAATACAATATTTTCTTATTCTTTTTTGCAAAATAAGATGGATGTACAGAATGGACAGAAAGTGACCCCAATTATGTTTTTTATATGTTTAAACTAATTGTGATGAATGCTAGAAGATAACAGATAAATATTAAGAGTACTCATGAGAATGTATATTTGTAAATGTATATGGAAAAGAAAAAAAAACTTTTTACAAAAAAATAAAATAAAATACATTTTTTTCCAAGTTAATAAATTTGTATATATCAATGCTTCCATCTATTAACTATTAACATTTATCCCTATCTTCATACAAATATAGAAAACGGTGGGGTCACTTTCTTGCCATCCTCTATCTCCATCTTATTTTGCAACAACCTTGTTCCTTCTCTCTTCTCAACCTCCCTTCTCTGCCTTATTCTTTCCTATTCTCTTTCTTCTTTTCTTCTTCCCTTCTCTTTCCCCTACTCCTCCTCTCTCTCCCTCCTTCTTACCCTCTCTCCTACTCTTACTTCCCCTCCCTTACTTCCTCTGCTTTGCCCTTTCTTCTTTTCCCTCCTCATCCTCCCTCCTTTCCGTTTTGCCCTTGCTTATTTCCTTTCTCTGAGGGATTCTCGGGAGTTTTTACTTCCCAGTAGAAGATCCACTTGTACCATTTTTTAACTTGTATACTTGTATTTTAATACTTTTCTATGGCTACCTGAACTCTAAGAAAGGAGTTCTAACTCAGGAGTGTCCAACTCAATTTCACTGAGCACCGCATCAGGGTTGCGTTTGACCTTGGAGGGCTGCGGAGGGGGTGACGTGGCCGGAGGTGAGCATGGCCATGGTAGGTATGGTCAGCTTGACGTCACTCATGATGGGGGCACCTGTGTTGGCCAAGTGTTAAGGCAGGACTTCCCCTCCCTCATTTTCATTATAAACTCCTTCCTTCCTTTTTTCCTTCCTCCCTCCCTTTTCTTCTTTTTCCTTCCCTTTTCATTCTCATTTCTTCTTCCTTCCCCTCTTTCCTTATTCTCTTCCTTGCTCCCTTCTCATCTTTTCTTCTTTTTCTTTCCTCTTTCCCTTTCTCCTTTTCTGCTCCTTCTTGTATACTCAAATGTAAAAGGGGAAACATTTCTCCTTTTATTTTCTTTTTAGTTTTGATAGGAGGCCCCTGCAGCACTGCCAGCCAAAACAGCACTCCCCTGCACCCCGTGTTGGCTGGCAGAGGCACCGCAGGCTGGTCCTTTGCTATTTCCAGGCTGGGGCAGATCTAAGCATGGACCTTGAGTTTGAAACCTCTGGTGTCCGATCCATGAATCTCCCATCCTTCAAGGGAAGATGGGGGCCCTATACTTCCTCTAGACTTTTCTATCCTTCTTTCCTACAAATCCTGTACCACGTAATGAATTGTTTTACAACTTCTAGCCTGGCGCTTAAAGGCCTGACACTTTCTCACCTTTTGAGGAATGGGTGGGGAGGGAGGGCCATGTGGACTGTATCACTCAGGAAACGACCCTGAGAGAATCTTCGTATCATTTTCCCAGAATATCTCTTACAAAAAACATCTTCACACCTGTGGATTGGCTGAATCCACATTGGATGGTTGGGAGGGGATTCTTTTTTTATTCCTTTTTAAAAAAATAGTTTTTATTAAACATTTTAACCTTTAAAAACAGAAAAAAAAAACCAACAGATGCAGAAAAAACAAGACAAACATAACAATATATATACTTTACAACCTTTGGCATACATGTTTAGCTTTTGTAGTTCTCTATTCTACATTGCCTTCCTATTGGTTTTAACATCTAAATATTTTATTTCATTTTCATTTTCATTTTCATTTTATACAATCACTTATATACTGTGCAAAGAAAAAAAAAAAAAAAAAACCCCAACATAACACTTCATTCCCCCATACACCCTCTCTTCTCCCCCTCCAACTTTCCTTTCACCCCTCCAACATTCCCCTCTTCTACTTCCCTTCCCCCTCAGACATCTCCCCCTCCCTCCATTTACCCTCCTTACATTCCCTCTCACTCCCTCTTTACTTCTCCCTTCTCTTTCCCTCTTCTCCCCACTTTGGTGTATCCATACAATTCAATTTGTTTTTTACAATAAAAGTAGAAAAAGAAAAAAAGAAAAAGAAAAAAAAAAAAACGACAGTACACAAGTGAATTCTTATTGTTCTAAGGATTGAAACTGTAATTCCACCCTCCCCCCTCCCCCCTATAATCCCCCCTCCCTAACCCCCTTACGGCTTCGCAGGTCCCATGCCCGGCATAATTCTTTAACAAGCATTTAAGTATAATAAGGCCAGCTAACTTTAAAATTTAAAAGAAAGTAAGATAAAAGTAAAGCCAAAAAGAAAAAGGAAAAATAATAAAAAATAAAAAATAAAAAAAAAACACCCACCCTCACACACACAAAAAAAGAGATGGTATCTCCTTAATTTGTTCTTAAGGAGATACCATTTCAAATGTTAAGAACACGGAGACAGTATGCTTTCTTAACCGAAGAACTCAGAAACTCTCAGATTTCATATAGATGGGAAGTCCCAGCTGGTATTACAGTTACATTTGGCAACCAAAAACACCGCATTAACTCTGTCTGTGAAGCCCGAAAATTTTACTTCGAGACCCTGAAGGCGGGACTTCCTGATTCATCCGGATCTGGGGAGAGACAGGGAGAAGGAGAAGACAAACAGCGAGACACGTGGCTACAAGGTGGAGCGTGCTGCTTTTCTCTTCTGGAAGGGCAGAAGACTAAAGAATAAAGACTAAGCGATGTTTTTAAAGCTTTATGATTTCCGTCTGGGATAAAATGGAAAAGTGGCATATTGATGATGAGACATGGAGACTGAAAGAAGCGTTGCTGATTGGGGACATATATTGTACAGAAATTTTGTCTGAACTCTAACTTTAATTGCGCATGAACTATTCTTTCAGGCGAAGAGAGCGGAAATTGTGATCTTTTTGAGTTGCGGTTTGGGACAAACGGAATTGGGAGGTGCGTGGGAGAGGGAAGGGCAGCGAAAGTTTAATTAGATTATATGGGGCTAGAACGCAAGCTGATGTTTGTTTGAGTTGCTATATTAATATAAGGTTAAGAAAGTTTGGTCGGAGAATCTTCAGGAAAGTGGAGTAAATATAGGAGGAGCAATGAATGTGGATAAAATATATATGTGGATATGGATAAAGGCAGGGTGGAAGGTAAAAAATTTATATGTGGAGGTGGGTAAGGATAGAAAGGGAGGTGTTGGAAATGAAAAATGAAAGAAGTATTTGAGTTAATGGTGTTATAGAAAGGTTTGGATACTTGGATAAAAAAGAGATAAATTAAAGGTTTGAATAGATAGACAAAGCAAGGAGATTTTTAGTTGGGGAATTCTAATTGATCAACTTACCTGGCTCTAATACAGTTTGAAACCCTGCAAGTAGCAAAATAATCGAAATTTGGAATGAGTCACATTGATTAAGATTTATAGATAATGGGAAGCTGTGGTAACGTAGTGGGTTTATGACCCTTTTTGTTTCTTTCTCTTTTTTTTCGGTTTTAACATCTATAATAGTGTAATAACAGGTGTACTAACAATTGTAATAATATTAATTGTTCACATCACCATTATATTTACATTATGGTCAATATTTTAAGTTTGATAGTAATTCTATTTCCTGTTTTGGCTTCTGTTTTCTAGCCACTTCTAAATTCTATTCCATATTTTATAATAATCCGATTCTTCTCTTTCTTTTAACTCCATGGTCATTTTGTCCATCTCTGCATATTCAAGTACCTTTGTAATTATTGTTTTGTCTGCAGGTGTATTGATTTTTTCCAGTTTTGTGCAAAGGCAATCCTAGCTGCAGTGAGTATGTGTAGTATTGTGTATTGAGATTTATTGTCCATTCTCGGGTCTAATATTCCTAATAAGAACAGTCCTGGTTTCCTAACTTTTTTTTTAAAATCCCTATTGTATTGCCTGAAGGACCCCAGATCCTGCTTTGCTTTCGCCTAGCTATCCTCTCTTTTGTCAATAAAAGGATCCTTTTGAAATGCAAAGTTTCAAGAGTCTTTCCTTCCTGGATTAAGGGGGAGAGGCCAGGCGAAGTAGATTCTGCAGCATTCTTACCTCAGGACATTTTCAAGTAGCTCTGAGCAACTGGATCCCTTTCAAAGAATGGAAATAGTTTTTGAGGCTGACTGAGGAGTCAGCGACTTGCCAATGTGGAAGGGTGTGCTTTGGTGTGACAGATGCCTTTGAACGGCTGCTGCCACCAGGTGATGATTGAGATGGAGAGCAGCACAGAGAAAAATGGGCTCCAAAGGGCTGGTTTGAAAATAGAGGCTATGAAGCAGTTTCTAAATGGCCCATGGAGCATAATAGAAACCGGAGAGAGAGAATATGTGGAAATGAACTTGTAAGGCATCTAAGTACCTCAGCTGCTCTTTATGTGTCCAAATATTTATGCTTCTCCAAAGAGATACGCAAGCAAAAAAAAACCCCTTTCATTTAAAAGCAGCGATTCTGTTTCCTCCCAAAGCCATAAATAGCAAAACGTGAATTTTGCTGTGCGAAAAAGTAGCAATAAACCCCAACCGCCGTGCAATTGGCCTCTCCACGTTCTCTGCTGAATTCTGGGCAGAGAAACTGGATAAAAGATTTATCGGAGTCCCTCCAGGGTAACAAAAGAAATTCTACAACCGCTTCCCAAGGACAGGACCGATCTGTTGCAACGAAGGAATGAGCCCATGGGGATGAAATTCCACCTGATTGCCCCTCCTAGGATTGCGTGGAAATGTGGGAAGCCAGGAGGCTGGAGTCCCATGGAGAGAGATTTCATGTGGCATATATTTCTATCTCCCTCTGGCTGCTCCTATTTTGGAAGGTGAAAAAGTCCCCTGGAACAGAGGTCACCAACCTTTTGACCTCGGGGACCACTAAATTCATAATTTTAAATCTCACAGACCACTAATATGATCTGCCTAAGGACTGGTTGGGTGGGCGTGGCTAGGTGGTCATGTGACAGGGTGGACATGGCCAACTTGATGTCACTCACGTTGAGGGGCGCCTTGCCAGCCTCTAATCGCCCCTCCCCTCCCAGCCACTCCTCCCCTGCTCGCCGACTCTTTATGGCCCCAACAGAAAGCAGTTGCTGAAATTAAGCAGCGACCATGAGAAGGAGTTGGAAAAACAGCTCAGTTCATATTGGATCTGACCAAGAAGGAGGCTCAGCAGAAGCACCTCACTGAGGACTACCAGCATAGGCTTTCCAAGCAGAGGGAAGACCTGCAGGAGTGCAAGGCCAGGTGCCGGCGCCTGGAGGCTCAGCAGGCTGAGATGGTCAGCCAGTTCCAGGCCATGATGCAGTCCCACTGGAACGAGGCCCTCCGGCTCTTTGCCAATAGTGGCACTTCCCTCCAGCCTTCTCCCAAAGTCCCCCACCAGGAGGCTGAAGCAGACACCAAGTCGGAATTTCTGTCCCACACAAAAAGACCCCAAAGTGGGAGACTCTCTGCAGTAACACAAACATTCATTGCATGTGTCCGTCCTAGTAGCCGTAGTTTGAGGACCCCAGATTTAGTGCAATATAAAAAACGCAAATAATTTTTCTGCGGACCACACACATTTTCTCACAGACCACCAGTTGGTGACCGCTGCCCTGGAATTACCTACTATCTCTTTTCCTGGACTAATAGCAGTAGAAACTGCACTTAGACTTATATACCACTTGATCCTTTACAGTGTTCTCTAAGCCAGGGGTATCAATTTGGCCCATGGGATGCTTAGATCTGGCCTGCACAGCCAACCTGGAAACAGCAAAGGACTTGCCCATGGTGCCTCTGCCAACGAAAACAGAGCTCAGGAGGACTGTGTCACATTGAGCTGACATTGAGTGATGTTGACTTGGCAATTTCCCCCCTGGCCATGCCAATCCTGTCTCCCCGCCGAGTTCAAACACAACCTTGATGCGACCCTCAATCAAATCCAGTTTGACATCCCTGCTGTAAGTGGTTTTACAGAGTCAGTCTGTTGCCCCCAACAATCTGGAGCCTAATTTTACCCACCTCGGAAGGGTGGAAGGCTGAGTCAACTTTGACTAGATGAACTAGTAGTTCACTGGTAGTATCTGGAATATGTATCTACACATACCCAGATCCTTTAACCATTTTTGTAGAGTTCATTGCTTGGTTAGACTCAACACCATCTTGGTAGCCTCCAACCTGGCTCAATTTTGTCCCTTTCTTTCTCAGATGGTGATGCCCAAATTGGACCCAGGAGCCCAAAGGGTGTCTGGGTAAGATAGAGTAGAGTAGAATGGATGTCAAGATTGACTCACACTTTCACCTACGTATATTCCACTTTGCTTTCCGCTTGACAAAGGAAAGGGAGGTGGTGGAGCAACCAGGATGATGAGGGGACTGAAGGCTAAAAATATGAAGAACGCTTGCAAGAACCGGCATGGTTAGTCTAATGAAGAGAAGGACCAGGGAAGACATGATAGAAGTGGTCCAATATTTGAGGGGCTGCCACAGAGAGGAGGGGGGTCAAGCTATTCTCCAAACCACCTGAAGGCCAGACAAGGAATAACGGATGGAAACTGATCAAGGAGATATTCAACCTGGAAATAAGGAGGAATTTCCTGACAGTGAGAACAATCAATCCATGGAACAGAAGTTGCCTTTGGAAGTTGTGGGAGCTTCATCACTGGAGGCTTTCAAGAAGAGAATGGACTGCCATCGGTCAGAAATGATGTAGGGTCTCCTGCTTGGGCAGGGGGGTTGGACTAGATGAACTACAAGGTCCCTTCCATCTAATCTAATCTAATCTAATCTAATCTAATCTAATCTAATCTAATCATAACTTTCTTTCAATGTATTGTGACAACCTTGTCATCGTGTTTCAACTCAGCATCCGCCCCCCTCCACAAACAGTGAAAAAGCTGTAAGGAGCAACAGGCTATTTTAAACATACTACTTTCTGTGCTGAGACAGCCTCCACCCCCCACCCCCACTGCCTTGGTCCAGGTAATATTTAGGAGCTCTCGTCCAAGTTCTATTTCCCTGCCAGGTCTTTGCCCTTGCTGTTGGTGAGACAGGTGGAAATTCTTAATCGTCTAATTCATTAGCCGGTCATTCCCAAGAGATTCTGCCAAGAGATTAAACCTGTATATCTTTGCTTGCTACACAAACAACAGTTGGATGCTGGACTGGCGGAGCTTTTAAAGGCCTGTAAATCTCCTTTGCTATGTCAGCCTAAGAGTTAGTGTGAAGTGGCTAACACAAATCTCCCTTTTTGAAATATCTGGGGGGGGGGGTCAAGATTGTATTGCTGGACTTTTGTGTTGCCTGAGACTCTCCAAGGACTTATATTTTGGCTCTACATGGGGCTGTCCTTGAAGCTCCAGTGGGAGCAAAATGCAGCAGCCCGCATGATTTCGTGCAGACCTCAGTGTGCATTTTTATTGCCTCTCCTGCGGGAGCTGCATGGGTTGCTGATTTGCTTCTGGGTGCAATTCAAGGTGCTGGTTGTTGTGTTGTTCTGATCTAGGCTTCACAAAATCACAAAGCAGACTTCCCAGCAGACAGTCTTTCAAGGGTGAATTTACAACCACAGACCTTATCAGGTTTGGAGAGCTGCCAGACCGATATCTTCCAAACACCATGCTGTAGCAGTAATTACTTGGCAAGAAGTCAGGAACAGATCTTCACCCTAATGAATTGAACTAATTGTCTCCTGAAAACTCCCCCCCTTTCTCTCCTCTTTGTTCCCTGTGGGAGGGGCCATTCACCCTCCACCTGTGGCTTTATTCCAGAGTTGACCCTTGTTCTTTAGCTGTTCCCTTCTCCTGGCAGCTCTTCGCATGTGCACACTGGGAACAGGCTCCAGCTGTTCTTCTGTCCCACTGATCTCCAACTCTGAAGGCAGCTGATAACTGGCATATGGCCCTGGCCGCCTCTCTGCCTCTGCCCCAGAGCCCTCATCAGAGCCTTCCCCAGACTCCAGGACTGGCCCATCTTCCTCTCCAACCTCCTCACTGTCTGAGTCTGCCACCAGTTCTGCTGGCTGTTGGCGGGCCACAACACTTGTCACCTTTAAAGCCCTTCATGGCTTGGGACCATATTATCTGAGGAGCCATCTCTTGATGATCACAGCCACCCAACCCACTAGAGCAGAGAGGCAAGAAATGTTGCGGGTTCCATCCCCAAGGGAGATACACCTGGTGGGACCCAGAAGAAGGGCCTTCTCTGTGGTGGCTGCCTCCCTCTGGGACATCATCCCTCCAGAAATTAGACTGCCTCCCCCACTGACACTTTTTCGAAAGGACCTGATGATCTGGTTCTGCCAGCAGGCCTGGAGAACCAGAGTGGGAGGGAGCTCAGTAAATGGCTCGTATGTGTTATTGCCAGGTTGAGGGGATGGGGGTTAATGTTAGGGGGACAGACTGTGGCATCAGGATTAGGGTTAGGGTGACAGACTGCCATGAACTGTGGGGAGGGGGAATAAAGGGAGGAATGCATGGGGAAACAAAAGTAAGTGCTGCATTTCCTTAAGATGCTCCTTAAGGAACCAACAATGCTTGGATGCCATTCCCCCGACCCTTGCATTCCAGTTATGATTAACAGAGTTGGAAGGGACCTTGTAGGTCAACTAGTCCAACCCATTCCCCAAACAGGAGACCCTACACCATTTCTGACAGATGACAGTCCTGTCTCTTCTTGAAATCCTCCAGGGATGAAGCTCCCACAATTTCTGAAGGCAACTTCTGTTCCATCGTTTGATTGCTCCCACTGTCAGAAAAATTCTCCTTATTTCCAGGTTGAATCTCTCATTGATCAGTTTCCATCCATTGTTCCTTCTCTGGCCTTCATATGCCTTGGAAAATACCCTCCTCTCTGTGGCAGCCCCGCAAATATTGGACCACTTCTATCATGCCTTCCCTGGTTCTTCTCTTCACTAGACCAGCCATGCCCAGTTCCTGCAATCGTTCATCATATGTTTTAGACTCCAGTCCCCTCATCATCCTGGTTGCTCCACCATTTCCCTTCTCTTTGTCAAGTGGGAAGCAAAGTGGAATATAGGGGAAAGTGAGAGCCAGTCTTGACATCCATTCTACTCGACTCTATCCTACCCAGACCCCCTTTGGGCTCCTGGGTCCAATTTGGGCATTACCATCGAGCCTAGTTGGAGGCTACTAAGATGGTATTGAGTCTAACCAAGCAACAAACTCTACAAAAATGGTTAAAGGATCTGGGTATGTACACATTCCAGACATTACCAGGCTAGTATCTGCCCTAATTTACTGCCAAGTAGCATCCTGCAGGACAGGAGTAGGTTGCTCCTGGCAATACTGCCAGTTCGGTGCACGCAAAACATTACAAAAAAGAAAAACAATTAAATTTGTATAATTATAATTGTTCTGCACATGCACAGAACCAAAAATCAAGATGGCGATCCCATAGGAGAATGGGGTTGGGAGTATGGCAGGCCCGGGTTGCTGCCAGTTCCAGCAACCCAGGCTGCCAAACCACTACCGGTTCGGCCGAACCAGTCCAAACTGGGGGGAACCCACCACTACTGTAGGACATATTCCAATTGAATGGAAACAAAACCTCCACAATCTTCAGAACCGCCACACGCCTTATGCCATATATTGATTATGCCGCTTCTCTTTGTTACCACTGAAATGGAATCGATTTTTTACAACATTAATATTGGTAAATGTTTATGAATGCTAAGAACAAAGAAAGATGAAAATGCAGCCCAGTATGAGGGGGAAATGTTACCGGCAGCAGGAATATAAAAACAATAGAGAAGACCTTCAGATGAAGAAGATGGACTTGGGTTATAAGCAATGGTGAAATTCAATTTTTTTTACTACCGATTCTGTGGGCGTGGCTTGGTGGACAAGGTGTGGCTTGGTGGGCGTGGCAGGGGAAGGATACTGCAAAATCCCCATTCCCTCTGGGGCCAGCTAGAGGTGGCATTTGCCAGTTCTCCAAACTACTCAAAATTTCCACTACTGGTTTTCTGAACTACTCAAAATTTCCACTACTGGTTTTCTGAACTATGCAAAATTTCCACTACTGGTTTTCCAAACTACTCAAAATTTCCAATACTGGTTTTCTGATCTACTCAAAATTTCCACTACCAGTTTTCTGAACTACTCAAAATTTCCACTACTAGTTCTCCAAACTACTCAAAATTTCCACTACCAGTTCTCCAGAACTTGTCAGAACCTGTTGGATTTCACCCCTGGTTATAAAGATAGGTTATATACATAGTTTGGGGGAATTAAGCCCTACTTTCTATGGATGCGCTGGGAACCTAGAATTTATGCAATAGTCATGAATATCTGTAGCTTGAGGATAGATGAGGGTAAAGGTTTATTCTCCAAACTTGTGGGTTGGTTTCTGAACATTTTGTTACCAGGTGTTGTGGCCCAACAGCGGCTGACTGAGCTGTTGATGGAATCTGACAGTGATGAACACTATGGGACTGCCTGGAGGCTAAGGAAGACTCTGGGGGGTGTTCAGAGTCAGACCAGGGACTAGAGGGGCCTGTTGGCCACCAGGTGGTGTCTGAGTCAGGGAGCAGTGAGGAAGAACAGAGGGAGGCTGTCCCTGATGTATGTATGCGTAGGGCTGCGAGGAGGAGGGAGTAGCTTTGGAAAAAGGGTCACAGAAGGAAATAGGAACAGGTGGCTACTGATTGGCCCCTCCCGGAGAGATTATTGGTGGGGCAACGGGAGGGGAATTTTGCAGGAAACAACAATTTACTGATCCAGCCGTAGATAAAGATTGAGAGAATTTCGTGAGTTCAAGCCTTGTTTCATAGAGATAGCTTTCTGGGCTATCAGCCAAGGGGTTGCTTACCTCCCTCCTTAGTTGTGGCAGACAGCCAAGTCTGCATCCGTATATATTGTAGAGGCTTGGGACAGAACACCAGGTGAGGTAACATCTTCAGCGGAGTTTAGGGGATGTCAGTGTTCGCCTGTTTATAAGGGCTTCAGGTGTGGGTATGTCAAGCGAGGGTCTTCTGAGGGGGGTCTTTAAAGCTGCAAGACCCTCACTTGACACACCCACCATAAAACAGAGAAAGTCATAGAAAATGAAAATGAAGAACCTAAAGTGTTAAACAGACAAGCACCTACATAACAGCCTAGACTTAACAATTGTGGATAAGAAAGACAAAAATATCTGGATAGTGGATGTTGCAGTGCTTGGGGACAGCAAAGAGAAGAGGAAGAACTGGAGAGAAAAAATACAAAGTCTGTAGAGATTCTCAGTCAGCCAGGTCATGGTTGTCCCAAAGCTGCTTTTTCAGGAAACAACTGGCCTTCCTTGTTTTTAGTTTTGAAGATGTTTCGCTTCTCATCCAAGGAGCTTCTTGGCTCTGACTGGATGTAGGGAATGGAAGGATTTACGCTCTTTGCAGACAGCTGGTCATTTGCATCCTTTTAGAGAGTTGTTGAGGCCACTTGGAGTTTTATCTGTGTCCTCAGGGTCACCTGAGTGGTGCAAATGGTTCCTGTAGTCTGCAATTTTTCCTCTGGAAATCCGTTCCTACTCCCACATCATTTAAAGGGAGTTCATCCCAAATTGTATAGCTAAAAGTCTGTAAAGATTCCCAGTCATTCAGGTCACGGTTGTCCCAAAGGTGCTTTTTTTCAGGAGGCAAATGGACTTTCTTGTTTTGGTTTGAAGATGTTTTGCTTCTCATCCAATTCCCATTCTTCAGGTCTGACAGGACAATGGGGAATGGAAGGATTTATGTTCCAGTTGCCTCCTGAAAAAGCACCTTTGGGACAGAATACAAAGATCTGTAAATAGAAATAGAATAACTGTGGCAAAAGATAGCAATGATAGTACCATTAGTAACAGGTGCCTTGGATACAATTGGAGCACCACATGAACAAATTTGCCATCAGTCAGTCGAAGGAGGATTGAAGCAACAAAGGAGGAGAGAGAAAGAGACAGAGAAAGACACACACACACACACACACACAATTTGTCATCAAATAACCAGAATCCAGGTAATTTTTATCAACATTCTCTTCCTCTTTGAAATACATTTTGAAAGCAAACGTACGCCGTACTTGCTTTCTATCTGTCTAAGGGAACTCCGTTCACTGAAGAAAGCCAGTTTTTAGTCTGACTGTTTTGTAAAATGAAGGAGTGACCTTTTACAAATTACATCTGCTTTCCAATTTAAGGCTTTCTTGAGGTTTCCTAACCAGAAAAGTTCCTGTAAGCTTCTTATGGACATGATTTGTTTGAAATGAAGTTGTTAAATCACTTCAGGGGAACAAGCAGAGGGCAGGCGCTAATTTGGGAGAAGAAAGACAAAGAGGTTAATTGTTTGGCTATATATCATTACCAGTTGAAAACATTTCCCTTTCCTTCTTTTTTTTCTTTCTTTCTTTTTACTAAGTTAAGATGTTAGTGATGACAGAATAGCGTGTTGTGTATCTGTGTGACAGGAGAGTGTTCCCAGATTAAATGAAATAACCTAGTTTAAATTGACACAAGCTTTATCAAGGAAGTGACATGCGGAGTGAAGATTTTTTAACTGAAATCAGATAACAGCATTATTGAAAAGAAAACCCACATGAAGGATAGCCCTACGTGACTATTGAAAAGTCGGATACTCAGAATATTTTATTGAAGAAATGTAAGTTTATTGCAGATTTAAGAACTATGGCGTGTTGGGAGAAATATCCATTTGGTTCAGTTCCAAGGCAGGAGAAAGATACTGGAAACATGGAAGCTGATTGGAAAGATGGGTTAATGATGAAGCAGAAGCACATTGCTTCTGGGCAGCTGACCACATGGAGTTGAGAGTGGGGGGGGGGGGTTATACCTTCTCTTGGGCTTTGAACTTGAGCTTCCTGTTCCTGTGCAAGAACATGTTGTCAGGGTTCCAGATAGCAACCTCCATCAAATAAAAGTCCAAGGCTAGAAATTCCTCAAAGTTCCAATTTATTAGAGAAGCCATGTTGGTACATCTGGGAAAACCTGAATCTGAAAACTTCCAGATTTTCCCCACCCAGTTGAAAGTTCAAGACCCTGCCCCAGCACCCACATGTCCATCCCATGGACCAATCAGCCACTGTCACGAAGGAAGATTCCTCCCATCCACGTCAATCTAGGGACAAAAAAACCTTGAGTCTCTGAGAAGGAATATTATTTTGACTACATATCTCCCATGTGCCATATAATCCCCCCTCCCAGTTTCCCACAGTAGAATATGTTTGAATATGTGGCAGGCTTGAGGCCCTATACAAAGATGGCTTTCAAGCCTGACACATGTCTTCTATTGGCTGTTGTAGGGGTTATGCAGGGGTCATAGCTGGCTCTGTAGGTAGTCTGAGCCAAGCTTGGTTGAAGGTTGGTTGATGCAATGAAGGGGTTTGTTGGGCACTTGCTATTGTGGCTGAGAGCTAATCCAGCTTTGTTCCGACCTTGCTACAGGGAATTTGCTTATTACTAGAACTAGCTCTTTTTATCTTAGAAGACATCAGCTGTAGGCCATCAAGAAAGGGGGAAGATATTAAGAATGAGTCTGCTCTAAAAAAGCATGTCTCCAGGGAAATATAATGTTCTGCCTTTTTAATATTTCTCAAAATATTTCTCTTCTAGGAGAGGGATGGGTGCTAACTTTCTAGAGGCGTTACATCCCTTGATCCTCAACCAATAATGACAGAAGAGAGATAGCAAGGGTAAAGACATCATATGAGATGGGGATAGTTGTGGAAGAAGGAGACAGGTAAACTGTGAATATGTGCCATATATAAAGGAAGCAGCTTGGTGAGTATTATCTTCTGACATAATGACATTTATGAAGGCCTCAGAAATGAAGAAAGGCTTACCTGTGGAATTCTACAAAACACTAGAGGAATCCTTGTCTCTTCCCCTGTTAGAAGTTATGAATGAAGTAATGACTGAAAGTAAAATACCCGACTCCTGGCTAGAAGCATACATTACATTAATACCCAAAGAGGAGGCAGACCACACACAAATTAAGAACTACAGACAAATCTCCTTGTTAAACTCAGACTATAAGTTATTTGCTTCTATACTAGCAGAGAGACTGAAAAAATATTTAAATGGGTTTATCCATTCAGACCAAAATAGTTTTCTACCAAAGAGGCAAATTAGAGACAATATAAGAATAATCTTGGACACTTTGGAATATTATGAAGCTCACCCCGAAAAGCAAATGGCCTTGATGTTTCTTGACGCGCAGAAGGCTTTTGATAACGTGAACTGGTTATTCATGATGCAACAAATGGAACTAATGAACTTTGGCAAGAACTTTATTCAAGCTATACAAACAGTATACCACAAACGAACAGCTAAGATAATGATAAATGGAAAATTGACAGATCCTATTGAAATAAAGAGAGGTACGAGACAAGGCTGTCCATTGTCACCACTGCTCTTTGTCCTAACGCTAGAAGTTTTAAACAGAAGAATCAGAGAAAAGGAAGAAATAAAGGGAATGACTATTAAAAAAGAAGAATACAAGTTGCAAGCATTTGCAGATGACTTAGTCTTCATTCTCGAGGAGCTATTGGAATCTACACCTAAGTTGATAGAATGTATTGAGGAATATGGAAAAGTAGCAAGTCTGAAAATAAATAAAGACAAAACAAAAATCATGACAAAGAACATATCATTAAAACACAAAGAAGAACTGGCAGAAATCTCAGAGATGCAAGTTGCGAACAAGGTCAAATATTTGGGGATCTTTTTGACAGCTAGATGCAGTACCCTCAAAGAGGATAATTATTTTAGATTGAAGCAACAAATTGTAACGGACTTGGTGAAATGGGAAAATCTTCAACTATCAATGACCGGGAGAATCTCTACAATTAAAATGAATATTTTACCTAGAATCCTATACTTGTTCCAGACAATCCTAATTAGGTTGGGGAAAGATTACTTTGAAGACCTAAATAAATTGGTGTTGAAATTCATATGGCAGGGGGGGGGAAGCAAGAATAAAACAGAAAGTTTTGCAAGATGCTAAGTCAAGAGGAGGGTTCGGATTACCTGATTGGGAACTATACTACCAGGCAGCTAGTCTGACGTGGATCAAGGAATGGGTAATGTTAAGAAATGTTAGGCTTTTGAATCTAGAGGGTCACAACTTGCTGTTGGGATGGCATGCTTTTTTATGGTATAAGGGCACTAAAGCACATGGTGATTTTAGGAGGCACCATATAAGAGAGGCTTTGTTATTAAACTGGGAGAAGGTTAAGAGGCTACACTATTTAAAAATTCCAGTCTGGATATCAACCATTGAAGCTTTTTCATATCCAATAACATACAAGAAGGAACAAACAGTTAGATATGCTGAGCTATTAAATCCAGAGGGTGAACTCAAATCGATACAAGACTTGAAACAGGAAGGTATTGAAGTTAATTGGTATTCATATGTGCAAATACATTCTAGATATAATGAAGATCAAAAAAGGAGGGTTTTTATGATAAAATGACTGAATTAGATAAAATCTTAACAGGTACTGATGAAAAGGCAATTAAAAAACTCTATGGCTACTTACTAGAGATAAAACTCGATGAGAAACAAGTCAAAGAGTTAGCTTGGGGGAAAAACTTTGGGCATGGGATTGAATTAGAGAAATGGCAAAAACTGTGGACTCAAAACTATAAAATGACAATGTCAATTGCATTTAAAGAGAATTTGTATAAGATGTTTTACAGGTGGCATTTATCCCCATCAAGAATTGCAAGAATGTCCAAGAACAAATCCGAAAAATGTTGGAAATGTCATCAGATGCCGGGCACATACTATCACTTGTGGTGGACTTGTACCAAAGCAAAAAAATATTGGACTAAAATCCACATGTGGTTGGAGAAAATGATACATAACCATATAGATTTAAAACTGGAACTCTTTCTATTGGGAATAATACCAGAAACATATAACAAGGAGTTGAAATATCTGATTGTGAAAGTTTTAACAGCTGCTAGAATTGTATTTGCCAAAAATTGGAAAAATGAGAAAGTACCAATCACAGGAGGAAACTATCCGGAAAATAACGGAATGTGCCAAAATGAGTAAGCTTACATTTGAAATCAGAGAACAAGAGGATGAGCAGTATTATAAAGTGTGGGACTTGTTTTACCAATGGTTGGATAAAAAAACCTAGGAATGAAACTGTTTACTTATGTTGTAGTAGTTTTTTCTTTTTTTTCTTTTTTCTGTTACGATATAGAGTACTACTTATATGATATATAAAGGACAATAATGTTTTTAATGTATAAGATTGGGATGATTTGAATACTTGGTATAATTGGATGTAGTGACCATTTCATATTAGAAAGATCTTTGTATATTAAACAGATCAATGATGATGTAAGGAATAATTGATACATACATGAATTGAAATACTTAACCACTATATGGACTAATAATTAATAATGGGAAACCATTCTTAGAATTCTGGACGATTGGAGATATTATGGTCAATTGAAAATATGAATGTTTATTATAAACCAATGGGAATTCTTTGTTCCAATCTTTGCTTTTACTCTTTAGAGATAGGTGATACTATAATACTTTAAATACTTATTGTTATTCGATAGATAATTATGAATCCAAGGAAATAAGGATTGTTACTGGTACCATATTAATGGTAATTTGAACGCATAATGCTCAATGACAGCGACATTTATTTATGTTTAATGTAAACCAGTGATGTTAGTCCTAAATTTAAGAATTGATGCACAAAAACTTGTAACCAAACAACATGCTTGATGAAATGGAGGAAAGTTGTTCTTCTTTCCTCTCTTGCTTTGTTTTGTATGTGTTGTTTTGTTTAAAAAGAATAAAAATATATTTTAAAAAAGAAATAAAGAAAGGAAGGCAACCCAAGGAAAAATTGAGAGGTCATCTATGTTTTAATCCAAACTATTGCAATTTGCATTCCAAAGGCATGTGAAACGGGAGTAAAAGAGATGTAGTACGCACATCAAAACACCAGTCCTAAATTGATCAAAGAGGTCCAGTCCTCCCACAAACTTCACAAGATGGAATTCAAGGCCTCTACTACTTAATCCATCCATCAATCAATCAGAATAGGGCCGGAAGGGACTGTAGGAAGGGAATTTCACCAAGACAGTGTTGTATTAGGAAGACCAGTACAGCCCATAACCAAAGTGGAAGTCACTAGAATAACAAAGCCAGCATACATTCTAAAAGGAACCTCCTGAGAATAATTATCAGGATATCAGGACAATTAGAAACAGCTGCAGAGTACAAAATAATGCAAAAGATCTAGGACATGAAGGAAGAAGTTCAAGACCCTGTCCCAGCACCCACATGTCCATCCCATGGCCCAATCCGCCATTGTCACAAAGGAAGACTCCTCCCATCCACATCAATCCAGGCTCAGGGACAAAACAACTTTGACTCTCTGAGAAGGAAATAGTGAACGGTCAGAGTGTTAACAAAGGTCCATTAGCTCAGGGCAAAGATTAATCAGGAGTATGGAGAGCTGATTAGCTCAGGGTGAAGATGTAAAAACGGGAAATATACCAGAAGACACTAGTGCTCATCACTGCCCAACGGGAATTACTTTAGGACAGAGGAATAACAAAACACAAGGCAGGATTAGAACCATTAGCAAAGGCACACACAAAAAGTGATAAAACAATAGCACAAAGAAAGCAAAAGGAAGAAAAATGGTATAAAAATGTATGCTTACTGTATGTTGGGGTCAGCTCCCCCAGGAACGCTGATCCACATCACTGTTGGTTCTTGCTTTCCTGAAAATAATAAAGAAAACTTGCTTTCAAATGCAGCTTGCTTCGATTCTAAATTCTTTCTTCCAGCCAGTGATGCTCTCCCAGCCGGGAAAGGCGAACCCGCGGAGGAAACTTTTTTCCATTTAACAGGACCTTGGAGGTCTTTAGTTCAACCTCCTGTTTGAGCAAGAGACCCTATACTATTTCAGACAAGTGACTGTCTGGTCTCTTTTTTAAAAACCTCCAATGATGGAGCACCTACAACTTCTGAAGGCACCTTCTGCTCCACTGGTTAATTGTTCTCGCACTTAGGAAGTTGCTCCTTAGTTCTAAGTTGCTTCTCTCCTTGATTAGTTTCCATCCATTGCTTCTTGTCCTGCCTTAATAGAATAGAATAGAATTCAGAATAGAATAGAATAGAATTCAGAATAGAATAGAATTCAGAATAGAATAGAATTCAGAATAGAATAGAATTCAGAATAGAATAGAATAGAATTCAGAATAGAATAGAATAACAGAGTTGGAAGGGATCTAGGCAGGAGACCCTATGGCGTTTCAGACAAATGGTTATCCAACTTCTTCTTAAAAACCTCCAATGATGGAGCACCCACAACTTCTGGAGGCAACTTCTGCTTCATTAATTTATTCTCCTCACTAGGAAGTTGCTCCTTAGCTCTAAGTTGCTTTTCTCCTTGATTAGTTTCCAACCATTCTTTCTCGTCCTGCCCTCTGGTGCTTTGGAGAATAGCTTGACCCCCTCTTCTTTGTAGCAGCCTCTCAAATATACTGGAATACTGCTATCATGTCACCCCTAGTCCTTCTTTTCTTTAGACTAGCCAAATCTAAATCCTGCCACCGTTCTTCATATGTGTTAGTTTTCAGGCCTTTAATCATCTCAGTTGCTCTTCTCTGCACCTTTTCCAAAGCCTCAGCATCTTTTTTGTAATGTGGTGATCAAAATACATACACACACATACAGTCCATGTAATTTTGAAAGCAAGTAAAGAGTGTTCAAATTATGGCTTGATTTCCTTGTTAAATATGGATGCTAAATGACCTTAGCTTGAAAATGTCAATCTATATTATCTTCAATAGTTCATCTTGTGTGGTTTATGGCACCAAGCACTGGATAATATTAGATATTAATGGTATGTTTATCCATTCACGTCACATCTAATTATCAAGAGACCAACTGTAGAAAAGCTTTATTTTTCATTTCCTTCTCAGGTAGGCAAGAATGTCTTTGTTTACAGACAGCAAAATGTCTTAGGATCTCTTCCTTTTTTTCATTTTCAAAGTTTTTTTTTTTAATATAGATTTACACATATTATAGAAACAAAGTATTGACTGGCTCTTCCCTTTGACATCCTCTCATTTACATAATCCATTTTATATCATAACTTGGTTTTCACTTTCAGCCAAATTATTTTCTTCCATTATTTTCCATTTTTATACTCATTTTTTCTTACTACATAAACAATATCTTCAATTGCCCCTTCAAAAATTGCACCAAGTTATCGTTTCATATTTCTATATTGGTCTATTTTACTATAAACAGTATACTGTATATTCTCTAGTTACGTTTTGACATAGAGAGCATTTCTTTCAATTTTTTCTACAATTAACAATGTATTATACTTTCTTTATTTCTTAATTAGTTGCGTAACAATACCAATCATACTATTATTCCCTTTAATCTACTAATACATCTCTTTCCCCCTTTCTTCCTATTTCATCCATTTTCTCTTGAGCTCTCAAGAATTCCACTTTTAACCATTTTTCTTCATCTCCTAACTTCTTCTTGTTCTTTTTTCTATTTTTATGTTTAGGTCTTAGGATATCTTCCTTGCACTTCCCCTGACATACTTCTTTGACAAACTCTCCTATTAGCTCTCCTACTAGCTTGCTTGGTTCTCTCTCTCTCTCTCTCCCTCCCTCCCTCCCTCCCTCCCTCCCTCCCTCCCTATCTATCTATCTATCTATCTATCTATCTATCTATCTATCTATCTATCTATCTATCTATCTATCTATCTATCTATCTATCTATATATATATATATATATATATATATATATATACAGTCCAGGGCTGGGTTTCAACCGGTTCGCACCGGTCCCTGCGATCCGGTTGGTCGCCGAACCCGGAAGTAAGTAACTTCCGGGAACGGCGAAGCCCCCCCCCCGCGCCCGCGCGCGCCCGCACACCCGCGCCCGCTCCTTACCTGGTTTTTTTGAATTTCGCGCTTTCCACGCATGCGCAGAACGCCTGCGCGATCCTCCAGGAGCAGCTGGAGCATCCCGAAGACGCTAATACGCATGCGTGCGCCGCGTGCGTGCGTGAGGACGCCGCGTGCGTGCACGCGCGCGCCGCGTGCGTGCGTGAGGATGCCGCCGGCCTCGTTCCAACCGATCCGGTTGGAACGGGGCGAGAAACCCACCCCTGATATACACATACATACACACACACACATACACATACACACACATGCATACACACACATATATATATATGTGTGTGTATACACACACACACACACACACACACACATATATACTGGCTGATTTATATTCCCCTTATAGTCTCAACTTATTCAGCAAGATGTCACCCACAATCAGTATGAGGACTATTTTGATCCTTACAGGCGAGCACACAATTTTTCAAAAGACAAAATTCTCTTAGAATATTCCTGTTTGTTGCCTGTACACTCAATCAACAGCGATTATTTAGGTTGGGGAGATGTTTTTCTCCATGGAGGGTAGGGGGAGTGAAAGACATCATCCAGTCATTTTCTCTTCCAATTCTGTACAGTATCGTAACAGCTACTTCGCTGACACAAGTCTACTCTCCCAATGTTACTATTTCCAATCTCTGAATCAGTCATTTGGGTGTGATCCTGTCTGCACATTATTTCCATAGCAAGGAAGATAAAGCAGGAATGGTTAAATGGATTACTTTATTATTTATTACTTTGTGAGCCGTGGTGGCACAGTGCTTAGAGGGCAGTACTGCAGGCTACTTTCTGCTAACTGCCGGCTGCCTGCAATTTGGCAGTTCAACTCTCACCAAGCTCAAGGCTCAAGGTTGACTCAGCCTTCTGTCCTTCTGAGGTGAGTAAAATGAGGACCCAAATTGTTGGGGGCATAAGGCTGGCTCTGTAAAACCACTGAGAGAGGGCTGTAAAAGCACCGTGAAGCTGTATATAAAAACAAGTGCTATTGTTTTTGCTATTGACCCTTCCTTCCTTCCTTCCTTCCTTCCTTCCTTCCTTCCTTCCTTCCTTCCTTCCTTCCTTCCTTCCTTTGTGCACAGTGGTTAGAATGCAGAATTGCAGGCTAATTCTTCCTATGCCAGCAGTTTGATTCTCACCGGCTCAGGGTTGACACAGCCTTCCTGCCTTCCTTCCTTCTGAGGTGGGTAAAATGAGGACCCAGATTGTTAGGGGGAAAATAGGTTGACTCTGTAAACTGCTTAGAGAGGGCTGCAAAGCACTGTAAAGTTGTATATAAGTCTAAGTGCTATTGCTATTGCCCGTCCTTCCTTCCTTCCTTCCTTCCTTCCTTCCTTCCTTCCTTCCTTCCTTCCTTCCTTCTTGCCTTCCTTCTTGCCTTCCTTCCTTCCTTCCTTCCTTTTTTCCTTCCTTCCTTCCTTCCTTCCTTCCTTCCTTCCATAACTCTGCCAACTGCCAGCAGTTCGATCCTGACAGGCTCAAGGTTGAGCCTTCCATACTTCCAAAGTGGATAAAAGGAGGACCCAGATTGTTGGGGCAAGAGGATGACTCTGTAAACCATTAGCGAGGGCTGTACAGCAGCATATAAGTCTAAGTGCTATTGCTGTTTATTTAAAGAGGAAAATGTGTTCTTATTTGGATATCACTTCTGGAATTTGTGCTAGTGAAGAAAAAACATGAAACTTTGATCTTGGTTTTGTTCATTAGAAAGATTTGGTGTTACAGGAATGGCTCGTTATATATTCATGTGTAAAAGCAAAAAGTTGAAATTGGAGTGTGTTCATCTTGCAGTGTGCTAGGAAGAGTTGGAAGTCAATGTTCCCCTTTGTGTCCCTTTTAGGCTAAAATATGTAACATCCCTGCTTGAAAGAACTGAGATCTGAATTGTAGATTGTCCTATTTCCCCCTGGGCTCTAATTTATACATTCTGAGCTTAACTGCTAAGACTATAGTTAAAGCAGTTGATCTAAGGAGGAGTTCTATTGAACAGACTGGGTCATCCTGTAAAAGTGATGTATTTTTCTGAATGCTTCTTCACTGTATGTACCACATATGTATTATATTTTGTCTTTTATCTATTTTACCCTGGAATTGGATCCCCTATTTTATTCTCTTCTTTTTATCAGGTCATAAGACTAATCAATGAATAAAATTTTACTACTGTTGAAAGCGGTAATAGTAACGATGAATGAAGGCAAGTAGTAGTAGTAGTAGTAGCAGCAGTAGTAGTAGCAGTAGTAAGAATAATTGCTAATGTTGTTATTATTGTTCATCTTTTTTATTTTTTATTTTTTTTTATTTTCCCATTATCTCTCTTACATCATTAATCTTACAGTGTGTCATCTGGGTACAGTTTTTGTGTCATCACATTTAACAGTTACATCATTTTCAATCTATTTTTATCTTGCCTTTACATTTACATTTCGATTACCTTTTAATTCTACTCCTCTCCTATAATTCTACATCCCCCCCAATTATTCAGTTTTCTATTTCTTTTTGCCTATGTTCATTTTCTATCCAATGATAAAATCCCCATATTTTATAATACTCTGATTCTTCCTTTTCTTTATTTGCCAATGTTAATCTATTCATTTCTGCACAGTCTAATATATTTTTAATTACCTCTCCTTCTGAGGGAATTTTATTGCATTTTCCAATTTTGTGCAAATACAATTCTAGCTGCAGTTATTACATGAATAATTACTTCATGTAGTCATTATTATTCATCTGAACATTTACAACATTCAGAGACAAAGCAACAGAAGCTTGGAAAAACCATGAATATCTGATGATATCTCAGACCTGGCAAGGCCAGAGAAACGATGCAATTTTATTTTCACAGCCTTTCCTAATAGAAGTTTTGTTATACCCATTTAGCTCCTTTCAAAACTCAATTGTTAGCCAAACTTCCATCTTTGCTCCAATACCATTTTCGATGTTTGTTTTAGTCCAATAGGCCAGAATAGACCGTTCAATTCTGTTCATCAGCCTGTTTTGGTTCTCTAAACATTTTTTAATTGGTTTCACGAGGCCTGAGATTAACTTGGCTCCATTGTTTGACCTGAGATGGAGGAAGATGGGATGGGTTGGATCCAGGTGGCAGATATTAACACTCTTGTCTATTTGATTGAAAAAAGGAAAATAGACTAGCTGGGGAAGTTTAGGACCAGTGAACATAACACACATCTGAAGCCTAAAATGTCTCCCTTACAGACATTGCAAAGTTGGTGTCGCCTATTTTCATTCAGAGCGACCAGGAACGTCTCTGGATTTTGTTTCCCTCTCCTTGCCCTGCCATGTCTAATCTCAGTGCCCAGGATGGTGCCTAACTACCTGGTGACAGAAAGGAGTCGGCTGCCCAGTCAGAGGGATGATAAATGGTCCTCTCTCTTATAAAGATCCAGTTGGATCTTGACAGACTAGAACACTGGGCCCTGTGTAACAAAATGAAATTCAATGTAGCAAAAACTAAAGTCTTACACTTAGGCAAGAAAAACCAAAAGGACACATATAGACTGGGTGAAACCAGGCTTACTAGCAGTAACTGGGAGAGGGATCTTGGAATCTTAGTGGATAACAAATTAAATATGAGCCAGCAGTGTGTCAAAAAAGCCAATGCAATCCTAAATTGCATTAACAGAGCGATACAATCAAGATCAAGGGAGGTAGCAATAGCAATAGCAATAGCAGTTAGACTTATATACCACTTCATAGGGCTTTCAGCCCTCTCTAAGCGGTTTACAGAGTCAGCATATTGCCCCCACAGGCTGGGTCCTCATTTTACCCACCTCGGGAGGATGGAAGACTGAGTCAACCTTGAGCTGGTGAGATTTGAACCGCTGAACTGCAGCTTAGCAGTCAGCTGAAGTGGCTGCAGTACTGCACTCTAACCACTGCGCCACCTCGGCTCTCTAATAGGTACTAATGCTACTTTACGTTTAAGTAACACCACACCTAGAGTACTGCATCCAGTTTTGGTAAAACTGTAAAAAAGAGGTTGAGACTCTAGAAAGAGTGCAGAGTAGAACAACCACGATGTTGAGGGGACTAGAGGCTAAAAACTACGATGAATGATTGCAGGAACTGGGTCTGGCTAGTCTAGTGAAGAGAAGGACCAGGGGAGACAGGATAGCACTCTTCCAATATTTGAGGGGCTGCCACAGAGAGGAGGGGGATCAAGCTGTTTTCCAAGGCACCTGAAGGCCAGAGAAGGAATAATGGATGGAAACTGAACAAGGAGAAATCCAACCTGGAAATAAGGAGACATTTTCTGACAGTGAGAACAATCAACCCATGGAACAGAAGTTGCCTTCAGAAGTCGCGGGAGCTTCATCACTGGAGGCTTTCAAGAAGAGAATGGACTGCCATCGGTCAGAAATGGTGTAGGGTCTCCTGCTTGGGTGAGGAGGTTGGACTAGATGACCTACAAGGTCCCTTCCAACTCAGTTAATCTGTTAAATCTGTTAAAGCCTGTTATACTTCAAACCCTCAAAGCAAAGAGCAAGCCAGTGGTGGAAAGTGAGGGCATTCCTCTTCAGAGAATCTTCTGCACATTATTATGTTCATTTAGTGAGAAGGGGGGCAATGTAGTGGCTCAGTGGTTAAAATGCTAGGCTTGTCAGCTGCCAAGATGGCAGCCCAGGTTCGAGATCTGAGCACCATGTCCATGTGACAAGGTTACTTTCCCCAGCTCCTGCCAACCTAGCAGTTCAAAAGCATGTGAATGTAAGTAGATAAATTCCCACTTTGGTGGGAAGGTAAGAACAATCTGTGATGTCATACTGATTATATGACCATGAAAATGTTTTTGAAAATGTGTACCCAACATACATAATTGATTCCTGCAACTGTTCTTCATATGTTTCAGCCACCAGCCCCCTAATCATCTTTGTTGCTCTTCTCTGTACGCTTTCCAGAGTCTCAACATCTTTTTTATACTGTGGTGACCAAAACTGGATGCAGGATTCCAAGTGTGGCCAAGACTAAGAGTTTGTAATGCGGTACTAAGACTCCACATGATCTTGATTCTGTCCCTCTATTAATGCAGCTTTGGAAAGAGCGTGTGAATAAAGAGTCTTTAGCACCAGTGCAGATGGCAACTGCAGCTGTACTCTGCCATAAAATCATAGGCACAATGGAAAAGTGGGAGAACATCACATAAATTGAGTTTTATACCAATATATATATTGGTATATATATATACCCCGAGTGCTTGCTGCCTTGATTGGATTATTCATTTCCCTCTGTAATCAAGTTAGAAAGCCCCACTTCTTGCCTCTTTGGGACCTCAGTAGCACAGCAAAAAAAGAGCACTGAGATGGATCAGAACATCATTCTGGTGAGTTGACACAACCTGCTCAGCAAATGATCCAGTGACTTTGTTTGCACATGTGGAATTCAGTTCGTTTTAACTTTGGTCTGAAATTCAGTCACTTTTGAGGAATTTGTGGTTGTAGTATTGGTCAAACGAAGAAAATTAATTAATTAAATTAGCAGGTTAAATCTATTACGTGAACCCACATCAGAGGTGGGTTCCTACCAGTTCGCACCTATTCGGTAGAGCCGCTTCGTCAAATCTACCGAACCGGTTAGAAGAGGTTCCACCAATGGACCCGGAAAGCAGGCCACACCTACAAAAGAGGTTCCAAAAATTTTTGAAACCCACCACTGGTCCTTGGATATGATTATTCTATACTATCATGCTCATATTTATAAAATTCAGTGCCTCTGTGAAAGGTAAGGATGACTACTGCATTTGTGGTGCAATCAGAACATTGCATGTGTTGAAGTTGTTTTAACGCAAACCAAATATGCCTTTTAAAACACAAATTTACATGCATGCCAGTGCTGTGTGTGAGGTAATTTAAGGTGGTTCTGACAAGTGTCGTCGGCATCTTCATATCCGGTCACATGGGTGGCAAGCCACTCCCACAAAGGAGGCCACACCCACAGAGTAGGTTCGAACAATTTTTGAAACCCACCACTAACCCACATCCTGGCATATGTGTTCACACAATGTATTTAACCAGGTTAGTGAAAGTGCGTGCAACTGTCTGCTCCAGCTGTTAACTTGGTTGGTGTTAATTTTATTCATTTATGTATGTGTGCAAAAATCCTTGGGTTGGACAAGCTGCTGTTTTCCAGCAAGTGATATTTCAAGTTTGCATCTGTGATTCTCCAAAAACGAAGAATGAAACACAGTGATTGTTCCAAGCTGGATTCTTTATTGTTCCACACCTATAGATAAAACCTTGCCAGATTTTGTATGTACCATAATCTCTGGGAACTGTTAGGCAGGGGCTGTCTTTACCCTTTTTCTCACACAGATTACAGATTAACAGAGTTGGAAGGGACTTTGTAGGTCATCTAGTCCAACCCTCTGCCCAAGCAGGAGACCCTAAACCATTTCTGACAGATGGCAGTCCAGTTTTTTCTTGAAAGCCTCCAGTGATGAAGCACCCACAACTTCTGAAGGCAACTTCTGTTCCATTGGTTGATTGTTCTCACTGTCAGGAAATGTCTCCTTATTTCTAGGTTGAATCTCTCCTTGTTCCATCTGTTATTCCTTGTCTGGCCTTCAGGTGCTTTGGAAAGTAGCTTGACCCCCTCCTCTCTGTGGCAGCCCCTCAAATATTGGAAGATGCTCTCCTGTCTCCCTTGGTCCTTCTCTTCCCTAGACCAGCCATGCCCAGTTCCTGCAACCATTCATCGTATGTTTTAGCCTCCAGTCCCCTCATCATCCTGGTTGCTCTTCTCTGCACTTTTTCCAGAGTCACAACATATCTGGGCAGACTTGTCTCTTCCTCCTATGGAATGCACCTCCTTACTACATTCCATCATACAACTTCAACAACTTGAAGTCATGTGAATCAGCTTCCCTTGCTTGCTAGGAAATTAAACTTTTTAAAAATAAAATAGAATTGAATTGAAAAAAGGCTTAGTACTATTTAACAGCATCATTTCACATGTTTAGCAACAGGCCATTAAATGTAGATAAATCAGATTATGCACATCTATATATGAACTGACTTCACGCTGTACTAAGTGCTTGAGGGAAATTGTGACTATAAAGCATCTTTATGCCAATAAATCTCTCAGCTAGATGTGGGCAAAATTTGGTTGGATGATTCCTTTGATTTACCAAGAAAAAGTGGCGCAGTGGTTAAATGCAGCACTGCAGGCTACTTCAGCTGACTGCAGTTCAGCAGTTCGGCTGTTCAAATCCCACCAGGCTCAAGGTTGACTCAGCCTTCCATCCTTCCGAGGTGGGTAAAATGAGGACCCGGATTGTTGTTGGGGGCAATATGCTGACTCTGTAAACCGCTTAGAGAGGGCTGAAAGCCCTATGAAGCGGTATATAAGTCTAACTATTGCTATTGCTATACTGTTCCAGAAATTAAGGAAAAAGGCAGAAAGATACAGATCTGTTCTACAAGGTAGGGAACGAGGCAGAAAGATGCCCAACTGGATTCCCTGCTCCAGAACTTTTCCAGGAGTGGATTCAGAGGGATTCCCTGGTCCATGTCTCACTCCCCTTTTACACCATGTTAAAGAGGTTTCCACTTCTGCGGAACTGAAAGGCTAACGAAGGTCCCTGCAGAGGCTTTAAGCAAGAGTGCCCTCTAATGGGGAAACGGAGCTACTACAGCATCTTTAGGATAACCCCCCCCTCCCCATTTTCCCCCACCCCCGGAAAAGAAACCAGTTCAGCTTTGCAAGGCTGCTGGCTTCGCTGAGGTTGGTCTCTCGGGAGCTCCTTCCAAAGTGGGGCAGAAGCGCCCCAAAGAAACGCAGCGGATGAACCGGCGGCCTCTTCGCTTCTCCCGGGAAAGGAATCCCAGAAGGAAATTCTCTTCCACGGATGGCAACTAAGGGAAGAGCAAAGCGAGTGGATGGCTTGCACGATCATCTCCTCCTTTGCTCCTCTGTCTCTCGCAAGCTGAACAAAAACTTCCCTTCGGAAGGGAAAGTCCAGCTTCTTGCTAGAATCTCCAAGACTGTGGGGTTTAATGCAGGCTGGCCCCGAGGAAACCGGGGAGGAGAGCGCAGGTTATACCAGGGATGCCCGCTGGATGATTTTGAATCTCTTTCTCTCTCTCTCTCTCTGTCTTTTTCTCTTTCCCTACTTGTCTCTCTTTCTTTCTCTCCCCCTCTGTCTCCCTCCCCCCTCTCTTTCTCCATCTCTCTCCCTCCCTGTCTCTTTCTTTCTCTTCCCCTCCCTCTGTCTCCCTCTCTTTCTCTCCCCCTCTCCCTCCCTTCCTCTCTTTCTCTCCCTTCCCTCCCTCCTATCTCTGTCTCCCTCCCTCCCTGTCTCTTTGTCTCTCTCCCTATCTCTTTCTTTCTCTCCCTCTCTTTCTCCCTCCCTCTTTTCTCTCCCGCTCTCCCTTCCTCTCTTTTCCCCCCTCCCTCCTTCTATCTCCGTCTCCCTCGCTCCATCTCTCTTTGTCTCTCTCCCCCTCCCTCTTTCTCTCCCTCCCTTCTTCTCTCCCTGTCTTCCCTCCATCTCTCTGTCTCTCTATCTCTTTTTCTGCCTCTCCCTCTCTCTGTCTTTCTCCCTCCTTTTCTCCCTCCATCTCTCTCTGTCTCTCTTGTCTACCACACAGAGCTGCTGTTTTGGAGAAAATGGGCAGAATATGCATCTAAATAAATCAATGCTTTTATTTAGGCTGCTAAACAAGCTCACACATACTCTTCAGTACGTCCAGATCATGTAGATAAGTATCTTGAAGAAACTTCGATTTGCTATGTGACACCCTGAGCCCATAGCAAAACAGCATGTTCCTGTCTATCAAGAAAAATCTGGTGAGAACTCATACATGTGCCCACCTTCAAAAGCTGTGTCTCCCGATGTTGTAATGTTTGTGCACTTTGATTTGGCTTAAGATTACTACACTGGTGAGATCATACTTGGTCACCATGATACAAAAAAGATGTTCAGAATCTAAAAAGAGTGGAGAGAAGAGCAACAAAGTTGATCAGGGGACTAGAGGATAAAACATAAGACTGGTTGCAGGAATTGGGTATGTCTAGTCTAACAAAGAGAAGGACAAGAGGGAACATGAGAGCAGTCTTCCAATATTTGAGCAGCTACCATGGAGAAGAAGGGGTCATCCTATAATCCAAAGCACAGACAGAACAAGAGACAATGGATGGAAACTAAGCAAGGAAAGAAGCAATCTAGAACTAAGGAGAATTTTCCTAACAGTGAGAACCAATGTTCCCTCTATTTTTTTTTCAGTGTGAGCGGAAAAGTATAGTGTTTGAGCTGCACAGTTTCATGCCTGAGCACCTAAGAGAGCCACAGTTTGAACTGCTGCCACGTCTGCTGGACATTCACGCAACCTTCCAAGCGTCAAGCGCCGATTGCGAGTGAGGTTTCAGCCTCATGAATGCCAGGCATGAAAAGTGCCACTCAAACACTATACTTTTCCGCTCACCCTGAAAAAAAAAAGGCTCTTTGCTCAGCTTTTAGATTGTTAGACTGGCTAGAGAGAGACATGGCACCAACAGCCGGGGTCCTGGCATTTTGCAGGCAACCTGTCCTCTCACATTTCTTTGGAATGCAACTCATCACATTTGAATTAGATTTTGCCAATTATCCTATTAAAAGATAATGCTATTATTCTAAAATATGACTAACTCAATATTAAGAACTGTAAATATTTAATGCTGATAAATAACAACAGTAATTGTTATTTAGTATGATTAAAATCAGTATTGATATATCAATATAATATCTATCAAAATTGACAATAAACACTAAAATAACAATACAAATATATAATGTGGAATATAAATGTAATAAATATAATATATAAATGCAACATAAATGTAATAAAATAATTTATCATGAAACTCTCCCCCTTTAAAGTAGTAAGATCAATTAAATAGTCTAGCAAGTTTGGACAATATGCTATATGTTATGTTACTTAAGAATATATATACCTCAGAATCAGATACAACATCTACATCATTTCCAACTGAGTCAATAAAATCATATGCCATGCCAAAACTATTTTAAATAAAGATATGAAATTAATCAAGTATTGCATTTATTTTTCAAAATGAATGTACAATTTTTTTATTATTTAAGTTTTGTACCCTATCTTTTCTAACTAACGTTAACTTTAAAAAGATGTTACATCAGACTACAATACAAGTAATTAAATGAAGACTAAAATAAGTGTTTTGGCATATTGAGCTTTTTATATTTCTTTCTTATATTGCTTCCTTAGTTGAGAACTTGCTCCTCAGCTTACTTACGCATTAACTGTTTGTTGCTTTTATGGTTTATTCATTCACTGCTCCATCTTCAGTTTTTTTCACAGGGGGCAGGGCTTCCTTCCTTCCTTCCTTCCTTCCTTCCTTCCTTCCTTCCTTCCTTCCTTCCTTCCTTCCTTCCTTCCTTCCTTCCTTCCTTCCCTCCACTCCTTTGGCCACCAATTTTGATCCAATTCTCTCTCTCTCTCTCTCTCTCTCTCTCTCTCTCTCTCTCTCTCACACACACACACACACACACACACACACACACACACGTTTTTTTTTGGGGGGGGTTGAATTACTCCGCCTCACTGCGCAAAGTCGGCACAGCATCTGTTCGGCCCCCGCTTACGCCGAATCAAATCCGCGGCCGGCGGGACCAGGGGGTTGCATTGCAAAGCCGCCAGTCCTCTTGCTTCTCCTCCTCCTTTGCCGGTGGCGCCCCCGCCCATGGCTCCCGCTGGCGCCCCCGCCCATGGCAGCGGCGGTGCTGCCTCCCCCTCCGCTTAGAGCACCTCAGCTGGGTTCTGGGTTACCCCTGCTGCCGCCTCCACCTCTGCCGCTTTCCTACTAGCTCCCGCGGCCTCATGGCTCCTCAAGCACGGCAGAGGAAGGGGGAGGGATAATGCGGGGGCCAGCTCAGGTGCTCTGCATGGAGGGAGAGGCACCACTGCCACGGGCGGCTCATCAAAACAAGTCTGGGGAGGTCCTTTGCGGGCGGCCAGTTCTAGCCGCCCGCAAAGGACTTCCCCACATTTGCTTTGGTAGAAATCTCTGCGTGGCAGTTAGAAACTGCTGCGCGGGGGTTTCTTGCCACGTGCGCGGCCGCACAGCCGCGCACCTTAGAGGGAACAGTGGTGAGAACAATTAACCAGTGGAACATCTTCCCTTCAGAAGTTGGGGGTGCTTCATCATTGGAGGCTTTTAAGAAGAGACTGGACAGCCACTTGTCTGGAATGGTGTAGGGTCTCCTGCTTGAGCAGGGGGCTGGATTAGAAGACCTCCAAGGTCCCCTGGTTCTATTCTATTCTATTCCTTATTTTGCTCTCTTCTCTTCTCCTCTAAACTACACTACACTATTCTATTATTCCATTCTATTCCATCCCATTCTTTCCCCATTTCCCAATTTTCCCCACCCAAAACTTGTTCAAATTGTTTTATCGGGTCTCGATTTGAATGTAATCAACAATTGCAACAGTCTCTTAGGAAAACACACATACCCGATTTCAAGATTCATTGTGTGATTTTCATCACCAATTTGTACCTGAAAGCTTGACTAAAACAACCCCCCCCCCCACATTCCTGCCGGTTCTCCTTCCTTCTAACAATATCGAACTCATCTCGGAGCTCCCTGGCCTTTTCTCTAAAGCTCTTTTCCCAGGCACCAGCGCCTCCAGTAGCGTCATTTGGAAGGTCAAAACAAGCAAGGCAGCAATTGTAGCTGCACAAGCCAAGCCTCGTCCCTCTTCCCCCTCCCTCATTCGTTCACTGCTAACAAGTTTGGTATTTAGAGGGATGGGCGATGACCTTTTCCTTCAGACCATCCACAGAGGTGGAAAAGAAGTGTGCAGCTCCTCCAGAACTCTGCACCGAGCAAGATTTGCCATCATTCAAGTGTAGGAAGTTAGCACCCACCCTTCTCCTAGAAAAATGGAATATCCTGGGAAATATTGAAAAGACGAAATATTATATTTCCCTGGGTAAGAAATGGAGAAACATGTTTTTAGGCAGGAAGCAGACTCACTCTTAATAGCCTCCACCTTTGTCAATGGGCCATTAGGGGCCCTGAGCTAGTTTACTTTACATAGCAAAGATAGGATTAGCTTTCTACAGAAACTCACCACATGGCATCTGGGGACTCAACCAAACCTGGACTTAAAACACAGTTCAGTTCAGTTCAGTTCAGTTTATTGTATTTATATGCTGCCCTTTCCCCCCGAAGGGGACTCAGGGCGGCTCACAACTCAAACCAGGGAAGGGGGATACAGACAAAAAGTTTTAAAAAAACAAAGCATAACAATGCATAATTTAAAACACAACAGTCATACCATTTGAGTCTAGAGGGTTGTGCCTGCATGGCCCCATGGGAGCCTGACAACCAATCAGAATACAGTTCTTACACAGGAACAGGAAACAGAGAGGTGGGACCGAACAGAGAGTATAAAACCAGGGACTTTCAGCATCTTGGTCTCTTTTACTTCTTCACCCAACATCTGGAAGCATGTGATCCCCCTTTTCTGTTCAGGAGCTCAAGCCATGTGATCCTGTCCATTATTAAACCATCTTTCCAAGCAGCCTCCATGTTTCCAGTGTCTTTTTCCCCTCTTGGAGCTGAACCCAGAAGGACATTTCTTCCAACACAAGCTAAGGGGAAGAAAGGCCATGTTGAATCTGTTTGAAGTCATTCGTAAAGAGGGCTGAATTCCAAGAAGGTTGGGCAGCATTTTTGGAGAAACAGGAAATACTCATTGTTTACTCAGGTGGCGCTTGGCAGTATTAGGCGGGAGTTCAAAGCTGAGGAATCATTGCAGGTTGTCTCCATAAACACTTAAGTTTCATATTCTGCCAATTGTCAGCTCTGCTGTCAACTGACCAATGTCAATTGTCAATCAACCCATGGAACTGCTTGTCTTCAGGGACTGGACTTCCATTTGTCAGAAATGGTGTAGGGTCTCCTGCTTGGGCGGGGGGTTGGATTAGATGACCTACAAGGTCCCTTCCAACTCTGCTAATCTAATCTAATCTAATCTAATCTAATCTAATCTAATCTAATCTAATCTAATGACCAGGGGAGACATGATAGCAGTGTTCAAATATTTGAAAGGCTGCCACAGAGAGGAGGGGGGCAAGCTATTTTGCAAGGCACCCGAAGGCCAGACAAGGAAGAATGGATGGAAACTGAACAAGGAGAGATTCAACCTGGAAATAAGGAGAAATTTTCTGACAGTGAACATGACCCAAGGAATAGAAGTTGCCTTCAGAAGTTGTGGGAGCTTCATCCCTGGAAGCTTTCAAGAAGAGACTGGACTTCCATCTGTCAGAAATGGTGCAGGCTCTCCTGCTTGGGTGGTGGGTTGGACTAGATGACCTACAACAGGGGTGTCAAACTTGATTTCATTGAGGGCTGCATCAGAGTTGTGTTTGACCTTGGGGGCCAGGGCGGGCGTGACCATCTTGATGTCACTCATGAGCACTCTGCTAGCGAAAACAGGCTCCCAAGGCCAGAAAACAGAGCTCGAGGGGGCCATGTGTGCTGAGTGACTGACAGAGGGTGGCAAGAGGACGTCATGGCTGAAAATGGAGCCCGGGAAGGCCATGCACAGTCCTGCCAAGCTCCGTTTTTGCTGGGAAAGGCACTAACCCATTACTCTTTCTAGGGTGGCCTTGTGGGCTGGATCTAAGCACTGACGGGCTGGATCTGGCTCCCGGGCCTTGAGTTTGACACCCCTGCCCTACAAGGTCCCTTCCAGTTCTCTTAATCTTGGAGCCTTGCTGCCTTCCTGCCAGCAACTGTTAAGGGTGATAGGAAGGACATCAAAGAGGCAATAAAGATGTATGGGGCTGAGATGGGAAAAAGGGAGGGGGCATGAGAGCTTTCTGGAGACAAGAGGTGTAAGAAACCAGCCTGTGCCAGTTTTCAAGGGCATGAAGCTTGGGAAAAGAATGTGGATTGCTCCAAACATCCGAGCAGTTCTCAAAACACATATGCAGCTCTCCATTGGCTGAGATGAACTCAGTGGTGGGATTCAGCCGGTTTGCACCACTTCAGGAAAACTAGTTGTTAACCTTGTGTGCAATTTAACTGGTTAACTGGTTGTTGTAAGAAATCATTAGGGCAGGGAACCAGTTGTTAAATTATTTGAATCCCACCACTGGATGAACTACTTCATCAGGGGGGTGGGCAGGGTGAAGGGGAATTAGGAGATTTTTTTCTAACAGGGAGGACAATTAACCCGTGGAACAGAAGTTGCCTCTAGAAATTGAGGGTGCTCCAACACTGGAGGTTTTTAAGAAGAGACTGGACAGCCACTTCTCTGAAATGGTAGAGGACAGTGGTCAGCAAACTCATTAGTCAACAGAGCCAAATATCAACAGTACAACGATTGAAATTTCTTTGAGAGCCAAATTTTTAAAACTTAATCTATATAGGTAGGTACATTGTTATTAACTTAATTAGGGTGCTCCTAAGCTGGCCTTTGCTCAAAACATCCTCAATCTGATTGAGGTACGTTCACTGAGGTCGACCCCTTCCAACTCTCCTATCCCCACTCATCTTGCATTCTTGTTTCGTGTATCTTCTTTCGTTCATCCTCTCTATATCTCCAAACCATCACAACATACCTTTCTCAATCCTCGACACTACATCTTCTTTCATTCCACAACATTCCCTAAAATTAACTTAATAAACTTTACTTAAAGTTTTAAGTCTTAGTTAAAACTATAGGTACGTTGAATAAAACTTGATATCATACTTAATAACGATATTATTTATTGATAAAATGGAGTCATCGCTGGCCGCACGGAGCCTCGCTGCTGCTCCACACCGTGGGAAACATAGACATGCGCACACAGCCCGTAAAATGACAGCCTCGGAGACTTTGTAACGGCGGGAACTTGTTCTCACTCGCCCGGGCTTCTGCAGAAACTTCCCTCTGAAGCCCTCCGAGGGAGGAAGGGCCAGTTGGCAGAGGAGCTTTGGTCCTGCTCTGGACTGTAATTTTCCACGGAGTGGGGCCGCGGCTTAAAGACAAGGACTGTGAGGTGGCGCAGTGGTGGCGGAAGAACCACACTCAAGGGGCCAAAGAGCTGCATGTGGCTCGTGAGCCGCGGTTTGCCAACCACCGGTATAAGACACGGATGGCTAACTTTTTGTCATTGCGTGCCAAAAGCATGCATGTGCACCCATAATACAATGTGTCACGTGACACCTCCCACGCACTCTTCCCCCGTGCATGCATCCCCATGTGCGCCCCACGAATGTGCATGTGACCTCTCCATACTCCCTGTGCCCCCGTGCATGCGTGGATGACCCCCTGCGTGCGTCCTGCCCCCCTGACCCATTTTTGGCTTCAAGGTTGATGCAGGAGGGTTTCTGGGCCCAAAACAGGGGGTGGGGGCACTGTATGAGGCACCTCTATGCTCTGTTTTGGCCTGGAAGGCCTCCTGCACCCACCTGGAAGCGAAAATGGGGCACCGGAATGCCGCATGAGGCAACAAAATGTAATGTGAGCACTCCCCCGCACATGTGCCCCGCCCTCTGCACATGTCCCTTGTATGCACCCCATTTCCTGCGCATGCACAGCAGAGACCCAAAGGCCAGCTGGCCGGTGGGAGGTGCACACATGTGGTGGAGCTGGGCTGGGGTGATGGCTGGTTTTACCGCGTGCCACAGGTTCACCATCACGGGTATAGGATCTCCTTCTTGAGCAGGGGGGTTGGACTAGATGACATCCAAGGTCCCTTCCTGCTCTATTCCGATTAACTGTTTTCAAAAGCAGGGCTGCGGGAGCCGTGCCAGGAATCCTGCTTCTTTGCGTTTGGGGGACTGGCGCGAGGGAGGGTATCTGTGTGTGGAATGATCCCAGTCAGATTCCTCCGCAGATTAAATGGGAGTGGGAGAAGGGCTGCAGAGTGCTGGGGAGAGGAAAGATATGGAGAAAAGGCAGGACGTGAGCTCATTACGTATTCTTGCATTCATTAAGAGGTGCAAGAATATCACATTTTACTTGCGAGCATTTCTCGGAAACGCTGTTTTCCCTTTGAAAGGAACCTCAAAAGCAAATTCGCTTTCATCAAACAGAATGAGAAATGTGAGGAAATACAGCAATGCCGGCTCCACCTTGAACTAGGTCTTACGTAGCCCTTAGTAGTTGTCATTTGGGCAAAGAAAAGGGGAAAATAAGGTGTCCATGTTCATCCCGGCAGCTAAAAAGCCATCCTTGGGTTAAAAGGGAGAACAGAACGTCAGTAGTGGGATAGCAGATTCCTTTCAGGTCTGGGTAGTCCCAAAACTAGTCTCAAAATTAGTCTCAACCAACAAATGCTCTGTCTTACACATTGGTTAAAAAAAAACCCAAAAAACAAAAAACAGAATAGAACAAAAAATACAAACTGGGTGGACACAACCTTGTAGACGATCCTCATTCTGTCAAGGACCTTGGAGTACTCAACTTTAATGATTTATATGCCAGAGCCCATTGTAACAGCATTGCCAAAAAGGCATTAAGGGTTGTTAACCTAATCTTGTGTAGCTTCTTCTCTGGTAATATTAAACTGCTAACCAGAGCATACAAAACATTGGCTAGACCAATCCTCAAATACAGCTCATCTGTCTGGAACCCACACTGCATATCCAACATTAATACAATCGAGAGAGTCCAGAGATATTTCATGAGAAGAGTCCTCCACTCCTCTGCTCGCAACAGAATACCTTATGCCACCAGACTTGACATTTTGGGCTTGGACAAGTTAGAATTATGCCGCCTACGGTCTGACACTAAGCGTAGTACATAAAAGTATCTGCTACAATGTCCTACTTGTCAATGACTACTTCAACTTCAGCCACAAAAGCACAGAATAGATACAAATGTAAGGTAAACCACTCCAAACTTGATTGCAGAAAATATGATTTCTGCAACAGAGTGGTCAATGCCTGGAATGCCCTACCTGACTCTGTGGTTTCTTCCCCAAACCCCCAAAACTTTAACCTCATGCTATCTACTGTCGACCTCACCCCATTCCTAAGAGGTCTGTAAGGGGCATGCATAAGCGCACCAGCATGCCTACCGTCCCTGTCCTAATATTCTCTTGTATATTCATTTCATGTAATATTCATTTCATGTATTCAAAATCATGTTTATTCATACATACATACATACATACATACATACATACATACATACATACTTGATGAAATAAATAAATAAAAATAAATAAAACTATTAAGGTTTGCTTTGTGGGGAGGCCTGGCTGGATTTTAAAAGAAGGAAAAAGGGTGCCGAAAGAACCCCCACTTCCATGAATGGTCCATGGTGATGAGGCCCTTGGTCCTCCAGATGCCTCCAGATTGCTTCCAGATTCCAGACTAACAAATCTGTTACCTTTTCCTTTTGATACTTTTGATAAGAGGAATAATGGATGGAAACAGAACAAAGAGGGATTCAACCTGGAAATAAAGAGGAATTTTCTAACAGTGAGAATAATCAACCCATAGAACAGAAGTTGCCTTCGGAGGTTGTGGGAGCTTCATCACTTGAGACTTTCAAGAAGAGACTGGACTGCCATCTGTCAGAAATGGGGTAAGGCCTGCTTGGGCGGGGGGGTTGGACTAGATGACCTACAAGGTCCCTTTCCAACTGTGTTAATATGAATCTGAATACCAGATCATTGGTTTCATTTTTGAAACGTGATTTAAAACCTGATTTTCAGTCCATTTCTGTACACTTTTTTCCCTACATAATCCCTTTGTCAGGCCTGCAGCCATATTCCTTTTGGATCTTTGGCCTGCCACACTTTCTGTTATTCTACTATGCATTTTCTATTGTGGGAAAATGGGAGGGGGGAATGTATGGAGTTAAATGCTATGTAATCAAAATAAAATTCCTTTCTAGAAAGCCAAGGTCATCCTTTGTCTCTGCACCTGACCGGAACTGGATGGTTGGAAGCTGCCAGCATGGCAGTGGGAGATTGGACCATGTGATGGACTTGTGGGTGTGGGGGAAAAATCATGAACTTTCAACTGGGTGGGAAAAACCAGGAAGCTTTCAGATTTGGGTTTTCCCAGATGTGCCAACACGGCTCTCTTAATAAATTGGAACTTTGAGCAATACTTTGCCTTGGACTCTGATTTACTTTTGGATGCTATTTGGAACCCTGACCGGTCCCTTGTTTACATTTACATTTCCAACATTCACTTGAAATACCTACATACATTCTGGACAACTTGTTTGGTGTTAAATACCAGCGATACATCATCTTACAGAAATTTTCTGATTTAATTTTGGATGCTATTTGGAACCCTGACACCCTTTTGTTCAGGTGTTTTCCTCATATACAAATCTTTGCAAATCTTTTGGATAATATACATATCTTAGCAAGATTGTCTGCTGCTTTCCATATATACACACACTTGTAAAGTTTGAATTCTATCTATCTATCTATCTATCTATCTATCTATCTATCTATCGATCTATCGATCTATCGATCTATCGATCTATCGATCTATCGATCTATCGATCTATCGATCTATCGATCTATCGATCTATCGATCTATCTATCTATCATCTATCTATCGCTATCTCTCTAATTTTACCTATCTCTCTCTCTCTAGCTCTAGCTCTCCATCATCTCTCTCTCTCTCTCTTTCTATCTTCTCTCTATCTATCTATCATCTCTTTATCTAGGACAGCATGCAAACTTCACAAATAAAATATTTTTAAAACTTATTTTATTCAGGGATTGCATTTTTTTAATGTCAACTCTAAAGGTCACAGGGTGATTTCACCGGAAACAAAAGGCATGCTTTTATCTACCTGGATGATTGTTGGAAATGATTTCTTATGAACTATTAGATTGGTTGGAAGTTTCACACCTGTGTGCAGGGATGTCCAACTATGAAGTCCTGCCTCCCTTTTTACATGCATCATATATGCAATGCACCTAAAAATTTGGGGGTTTGATTATGGGGAATTGTATCTGTCACCCTGACTCTTGATTGACCCCCTTGTAGATCTCCCTGCATATTTTTAATTCTCCCACCCCTACTGACCCAAAACAAAACCTCTGAATTTTTTCATGGCAGAGTTTCTGCAGCATGATCTTTGGAGTCCGGTAGCCCCTTCTGCGTGGGATATTTGGTTTTTTTTCCACAACTCTGCTTACAGCATCTGCAACTTCAACCTAAGGGGGGAAGGGAACGAGAAAATTATTGCTCAGATAGATGGATTTGCATATTAATAGGAATTGGCACTTTTTAAAAAAAGAGGCAGCAAAGCTTTTGGAGGAAATAATTATTTGATAGTTGACTGCAAATTTACTTATAAGAGAAAGTATGCGTGCATCAGGTTCCCATTACATTCCACTGCTTTGCATTCTTTTACGAGGAAAGTGGATATATAAAAAACCTCTTTTTCTTAGAATACTATATGGAAAGGTAGCTATTAAAATAAGCATTCATGTAATACTAACTTTAATAATGTCAGGCTTGTTAAAATGTGGGTTGTTTTTCTTCTTTAATCCCAGAAAGCTGAAAACCAAGGGAAAAACAACAACACTATCATGACTGAAAATAGGCTTAAAAGACCTTCTTTAATCTGGGCCTTTAGAGAGGAATTCTACTACAACATCCATCTTCCCTGCCCAGTAATTCAGAGGAATTGGCTGCGCTAAAAATACAGCACTATAGCTTTCTAGTTTATATTCATCCTTCCTCTCATGGCATTTTCAGAGGCTGGGAAGGATCGATGGCAGCCTAAGATAAAAAATACAGCCAATTCTTCCATTGATCCTCTCAGGAGTCAATCATGGCTACAAATTCCAATAAAGATTAGATACATAACACCACAACCGCCAAAGTTACTAAGTAGGCAAATCTTCAGCACAGGCTTGCTGAGTGCAGAGATCTCGGCGTAAAACAGGCTGAGTTGGAATTTTGGATTTTCCCTTATGGACTCAGCATTGCTCCTTAACTCTTGGATGATCCAAGGATGGCAAGTTTCTCTGCTGCCACTTTCAGTCTGTGATGGGTGGTCCTGCAGGGGCTCTAGGACAATTTGCTGTGGCCAACTCACCACAGCCAACTTGCCACAGCCAACCCGCCATGGTCAATTCACCACAACCAACACACCATGGCTAACTTGCCACAGCCAACTCGCCATTGTCAACTCACCACAGCCAACTCTCCAGAGCCAACATAACACAGCCAACTCGCCATGGCCAATTCACCATTGACAACTCACCATGGTCAACTTACCAGAGCCAACTCGCCATGGCCAATTCGAGGTTCATTTTCGAGGTTCATTTTATTTATATGCCGCCCTATTCCCAGTGGGACTCAGGGCGACGCACAAACCCAAGGAGGGGGAGGGAAAACACAAAAACTACAACAAAGTACAGTGCATTTAAAACAACCAACAGCCACACGATTCGAGAGGGGAAGGGAACTCATCGACCCCAGGCCTGCCGACACAGCCAGGTTTTAATGGCTTTTCAGAAGGCCTGGAGAGAGGTGAGGGCCCGAATCTCTGCGGGGAGCTCGTTCCAAAGGGCTAGAGCCGCCACAGAGAAGGCCTTCCCCCGGGTAGTGGCCAGATGACATTGGCTAGTAATTCACCACTGCCAACTCACCATGGTCAACTTACCAGAGCCAACTCACCATGGCCAATTCACCACTGCCAACTCATCATGGTCAACTTACCAGAGCCAACTTACCACAGCCAATTCTCCAGAGCCAACTCGCCACGGCCAATTCTCCAGAGCCAACTCGCCACGGCCAATTCACCACTGCCAACTCACCATGATCACTCTCCAGAGCCAACTCATCATGGCCAAACCTCCAGAGCCAACTCACCACAGCTAATTCACCACAACCAACTTGTCACAACTAACTCACCACACAAAATAACTTGTGGTAGTCCTTCAAATATTGAAACATGCTACCATGTCACCCTGGTCCTTGTTTTCTCTAAAATATCCACCAACAGATTCTTGCTCTGGGTTGTTTTGTTGTGATGGGCATGGCAGACTTTCCTAGGTGGATTGGCATTTCCTAACAAAGGAAAAGGTGAGTGATGGAGACCTGCAACGTGGCACACGTCCCATCTTACTTCACCTAGAACGGTTTCAAAAGAGAAGCAATTGGATGTGCGACTTTTCCCCAGGCTACCATTATGCAGTGAGGGAGAGATGGTGGCTTGGCCAACCTGGAGCATTTTCATGCCAAGATCAAGGTTTTCCATGGCTGCCAGCTTTGCTACTGTAATAATTAGAATTTATTCTGCCATTTGCTTCTACCAGTAATTAACTCCTGCTATCTTGATTTTTTTTATACAATGCTGTGCCTGGTGTGTGTCTCAAACAAGAAGAGGGGTATGTCACGGCCTCACAGGGTTCAAACATTGGACAAATACTTGTGTAGCTAAGCCCCCATCCCCTCCCCCTGTGCCTTGCTGCACTGGCAAAGGAGAAAATGGACTTGCAGGGCTACAAGGAAAGGTTTAAGGCATGGGCCAGGGGGCCAGGATTGGGTATCCAACTACTGTGTCTGATTGGTTACCTGCAGGTATAAGATATTCATCACATTCTCCCTAGGTGTGTCTTTTTTTCCTTGCATGCTTTCTGCCTGTATGTAGTGAAAATGGTCCACCTAGCAATTTTGCTTTGGCCAAAATAAAAGCTGTTATTTTCCAAACCTCTATTTGGTCTTCTGGTGCCTTAAGTTTGGACCTTACAAAATGAAACTGTTTGTTGCAGGTTTAGAACAAAAAAGGCCTTGTCAAAAATAGATGAAATTAGATTAGATTAGATTAACAGAGTTGGAAGGGTCCTTGAAGGTCATCTAGTCTAACCCCCCTGCCCAAGCAGGAAATCCTACACCATTTCTGACAAATGGCCGTCCAGTCTCTTCTTGAAAGCCTCCAGGGATGAAGCTCCCACAACTTATGAAGGCAACTTCTGTTCCATGGGTTGATTTTTCTGTCAGAAAAGTTCTCCTTATTTCCAGGTTGAATCTCTCCTTGATCAGTTTCCATCCATTATTCCTTGTCTGGCCTTCAGGTGCTTTGGAGAATAGCTTGACCTCTCCTCTCTGTGGCAGCCCCTCAAATATTGGAAGATGCTCTCCTGTCTCCCCTGGTCCTTCTCTTCACAGTTGCCCAGTTCCTGCAATTCTTCATCATATATTTTAGCCTCCAGTCCCCTCATCATCCTGGTTGCTCTTCTCTGCACTTTTTCTAAGTTTCAGGCAGGTTGTAGGTGTGACTTGCTCATTTCTCCTAAATTTCTATAAAATTCACATTTGTTAAAGAAAAACATTTTGTAAAATTTCAAGAGGAAAAATACACAATATACATGCCTTTTGTACCACATATCATAACATTAAAAAAAAAACTACTGGGTGGCAGAGGTTGGCAATATATAGGCAAGTGCATATCCTGGATTCAGAAAACTGTGCCCAACAATTTAAATCCATTTGGAAAAAAAATCATTATGTTTGATTTGCCTATTGGAATCCAATAATTGAACAAAGACTGATTGGACATGGATGTCTGAATTGATTTGGGAAAAGGCTTTCTCAGCGGCTGTGTGGAAGTATTTGCAATTCAGCTGGGAATGTTGTTGCAAGTCAAACATTCAATCAAGTTACATTTGAATCTATTAAATTCATTAGAGCAAACAGAGACAAGAATATAGCAGCAACGGTCAAAATGAAGAAAAGACAGTTGTGGGCTCAGTTACGATGGGTGTGCATGTCATGTGGCTGCAGATTTCATGGGGTTTGTTTGGAGAGCTATGAATTCCCCTTGGGAATGGTAAAGTGGCTGCCTCTTTGCTGAATAAGCAGGAGATTGCAGGAAGAATGTAAAGGCTATATTCTCCCAGGTGGGAAGTAGTCTGAGCAAAGTAACAAAGGGACCACAGGACTCTTTGCCAGTGAAGTGGGATAAATTCAAGGATGAGCTTTTCTCCTCTAAAATGAAAACTGAGTACTCAGCCTTCCAGCCTTCCGAGGTGGGTAAAATGGGGACCAGATTGTTGGGAACAAGAGGTTGACTCTGTGAACCGCTTAGAGAGGGTTGTAAAGCACTGTAAGATGGTATATAGGTCAAAGGGCTATTGCTAGTCTCCTTCCTTCCTTCCTTCCTTCCTTCCTTCCTTCCTTCCTTCCTTCCTTCCTTCCTTCCTCTACCTACTGCCAACAGTTCGATCCTCACCGGCTCAAGATTGACTCAGGCTTCCATCCTTCCAAGATTGGTAAAATGGGGACCCAGATTGTTGGGGGCAAGAAGCTGACTCTGTAAACTGCTTAGAGAGGGCTGTAAAGCACTGTAAAGTGGTATATAAGTCAAAGGGCTATTGCTAGTCTCCTTCCTTCCTTCCCTCCTTCCTTCCTTCCTTCCTTCCTTCCTTCCTTCCTTCCTTCCTTCCTTCCTTCCTTCCTTCCTTCCTTCCTTCCTCTACCTACTACCAACAGTTCGATCCTCACCGGCTCAAGATTGACTCAGGCTTCCATCCTTCCAAGGTTGGTAAAATGAAGACCCAGATTGTTGGGAGCAATAGGCTGACTTTGTAAACCACTTACAGAGAGCTGTAAAGTACTGTATAGAGCCGAGGTGGCGCAGTGGTTAAATGCAGCACTGCAGGCTACTTCAGCTGACTGCAGTTCTGCAGTTCGGCGGTTCAAATCTCACCGGCTCAGGGTTGACTCAGCCTTCCATCCTTCCGAGGTGGGTAAAATGAGGACCCAGATTGTTGTTGGGGGCAATATGCTGACTCTGTAAACCGCTTAGAGAGGGCTGAAAGCCCTATGAAGCGGTATATAAGTCTAACTGCTATTGCTGTGAAGTGGTATATAAGTCTAAGTGTGATTAGGAAAACACGTAAGGGAAACTGCACACAAGTATCGTCAAACTCATCCCAAGTCAGTAGACAGGCTGTAAAAAAGTATACCTCTAATAACCCCTATGTTAATCAGTCACAAATGAAATCAATGCCTTGGACTAATAAGTATTTGTCTGGTTTTAAATATGAACCTCAGATTGATTACTCCAGGGACAACGTTGATCTTGGACCCCAGTTACCCTGTGTCTGGTGCTGTGCTCTAAAGTGGCAGGATGAGAGTGCCGGGATGTGCTTCAGTGGCAGTCAAGTCCACCTCCCTCCCCTTCAGCCCTCCCCTCAACCCTTACACAGTCTTCTCACCCACCAGCATCCAATGGCAAAGCACTTTCTTTCTGCAGTAAAAGGGATGCTTCCTAATGACATCTTTTGGAGCCAGAGAGGTGAAGGAGGGAAATTTTATGCCAACAAAGTGCAGGGGCAGGTCTACCACAAGATAGAGAGTAGTCCATGCTTTCGCAAGGACCCTTTTATATTGTGAAGTTCTAACTTACTACATATGGAAAGGCAACCAGTTCTGCAGGAGGAAACAAGGGAAGCCTGTACCAGGTTATCCAGGGCTGAGGAAAGATGAGGTTTTGGGTAGAGTGTACACCGTCCATCCCGGTAATGCTGAGTGCTACTACCTATGCTGCTGGGGCAGGAACAAGATTCCTACGGGGGCAGCTTTGATTCAGATCAGTCCTTTGTTGGAGAAATTGCAGAAGTCTACCTCTGGGACAATGTCCTGTCTGCCGAACAGATGTGCAACATCCAGAATCATACCACACCAGCCCCTTTAGAAGTTTGGAATCCAAAGCTACATGTTGATGAAGCCTTCAGTCAAAGAGGAGATGGAGGAACTTTCTTGAGAAATTCTCCTGCAAGCCTGATCTCAGCATTCCTCACCCTTGGCCACTTGGAGGTGTTTGGACTTCAACCCTCAGAACACCTTTTCCAAGCATGATTGGCTGGAGAATTCTGGGAACTGAAGTCTGTACATCTTAAGGCATGTTGGGTAGGGAATTCTGGGAGTTGAAATCCACACATTTTCAGCTGCCTAAGGCTGAGAATCCTTGCTTTGAACCTCTTAAGCAACCAAGCAGTTTTGCAAGCTTGAAAGTAGCCCCACTGATTCTAGCCCCCTTCTTGCCCCACAGGGTCTGCCATTGGCCATGCTTGCTTTCATGCCCAGTGCTTTTATTTTGTAATTTGGATTTTAACAACCCATCCATATGCCTCCCGCTGGGGGTCTCTAGGAGCCTTTCAGGGGGTCCAAGTCAAATAAATATCTAAATATCTCTCTTTTCATTTCTAATATCAATAACCCACACCAAAGGAAACATTGTATGGCTCCTCAGCCATGTTTAAGAACATAAAGGGATCCTGAGACCAAAAAAAAGTTAGGATTTTTAATTTTAAAGAAATTTTAAGCATAAGCATGGTAAGGAACAAAACTCTCTTCAAGTATATAACAGCAAGTGTTAGCAGGGGAAAAGGGATGGCTGGCAATGTTGAAGGACTTATTTGTACAGATGCATATGATGAGCAGAGAATAGAATAGAGCAGAGTAGAACAGATTAGAATGTAGATTAGAACAGAATAGAATGTAGAGTAGAATAGAATGTAGAGTAGAATATAGAGTAGAGTAGAACAGATTAGAATGTAGAGTAGAATAGAAAGTAGAGTAGAATAGAATAGAATAGAATGTAGAGTAGAGTAGAACAGATTAGAATATAGAGTAGAATAGAATTTAGAGCAGAGCAGAACAGAACAGAATGTAGAGTAGAGTAGAATAAAATAGAATGTAGAGTAGAAATTAGAATGTAGAGTGGATTAGAATGTAGAGTAGAGTAGAGTAGAACAGAACAGAATAGGTCTTTGTGATTGAACAGAAAAGGAATTTGTCTCTGGTGCATAAGCTCTCAGTGTACATACAAACAACAAAATAATATAATCATAAGATATATTAAAGATTCCTTGTTATATATCCACCTCCCTTTCTTTCTTTTCAATGTAATAAGAAAAAAGTTGCATTATTAGGAAATTACGATGGAAGGGGCTTTCAATTTTTTATCCATAGCTGAAATTACAGGAAGTCCTCCACTTGTGACCTTCTGACAAGCAAATTCAATGGGGAAGCCAGATTCCCTTAACAACCGTGTTACTAATTTAACAAGTGCAGTGATTCACTTAAACAAATGTGGGCAAGAAAAGTCTGATTCTTTGCACTTCAATTCATAGGGAATGTTTTGAAGTGTGTGTGTGTATTACAGCTTATTATCCAGAGGTGAAAAGAGAGAGAATTTACTATTTCTGTTAAAAGCAGAAAATGGCTCTTTTAACTTTTTTCTTCTTCTAATGCTATGCTAAATGAATCAGTCTTAGTTCTTTCTGTCCATTGAGAAATTCTGTAAGAAAGAAATTATATCTATACCTTTGGCAACATTCAGACATATTTTACGTAGCTCCTTGTTACTGCATTTTCTGAACGAAAGCAATAAAGAAACAAACTGACAACCGCACTGGAAAAAGCCACAACCTGTCCTACCATATCTTCTGCAATAAACAGTGCTATGTTTATGTTTTTTCTTGTTGCGTTATTATTTGGCTTGCATCGATATACATTTTGAAAATATGGACCGGTCAGTCCTAGAGGAGATCAACCCTGTCTGCTCGTTAGAAGGTCAGATCCTGAAGAGGAAATTCAAGTACTTTGGCCACCCAATGAGAAGGAAGGACTCCCTGGAGAAGAGTCTCATGCTGGGAAAGACTGAGGGCAAAAGAAGAAGAAGGGGACGACAGAGAAGGTGGTGGCTGGATGGAGACACCAAAGCAGTAGGCGTGAGTTTCAATAGACTCCAGAGGATGGTAGAGGACAGGAAGGCCTGGAGGAATGTTGTCCATGGGGTCGCGATGGGTCAGACACAATGGGTCAAGCATGCAATAGGTCAAACACATAGCCTGACTATGGTACGTGGGCTCAGTGGCTAAGACACTGAGTTTGTCGATCAGAAAAGTTGGCAGTTCGAATGCTTAGTACAGGTCTCCTGCGTGAGCAGGGGGTTGGACTAGATGACCCCCAAGGACCCTTCCAACTCTGTTACTGTGTTTGTTTGTTTGACTTCACAACTAACAACAAACAAACATGCCCAAGACAACCATATATTATTTCGCACTTTTGGACAAGCACATTTAACTGGGGGTGTATGTATGGGGAGAAAAAAGTTCCTATAATAGAGAAAAAAGGAAACAGTTTTAAATCTGGGTCAATCTCTTTCACTTTTAGGAGGTTAAGACATTGTGTATCAAAACTTCCTCCATTTTTAACATTTAAGCAACATTTGTAACATTAGAAAGCAAAGCAAAGCAATTCTGGAATTTTTTTCCTTTAAAAAGAAACTGGGAAAAAAATAACAAATTCTATATTTGCACAAAACAATAAAACCAAGGGCTCCTTGGCAAGATTGTAACAAGTGGGAAAGATGCAAGCAAAATATAAAACAGAGAAAAAGTGGCTTGAATTTTAGGTGGTGGGCTGATCGGGAGAAGTAAACAATAACAGAGCTGGAAGGGACCTTTGAGGTCATCTAGTCCAACCCTCTTCTCACACAGAAGGCGTGTACTAGGGATTCGAATCGCCAAACTGCCAACCTTTCTGATCAACAAACTCAGTGTCTTAGTAACTGAGCCACTTAGTCAGTATTAGGTAATCCCCATCAGCCCCCACCTGCAAGGCTGGTTAATAGGATCTGAAGTCCAAAGCATTAGTGTGTGTGTGTGTGTGTGTGTGTGTGTGTGTGTGTGTGTGTGTGTGTAAAAAGAAATCATAATTTTATTTATTAAATTTTCAGATTTTCTTTAAACAATGAGTATTTTGAGGGGGGCAACCTGTTGCAAGAAGATATTATCCCTATCCACACCCCCACCCTGGAAGTGGGGGTGTGACTTGTAATCCAAAGCATCCGCAGTACATTAGTCCTCGAGCTATGACCACAATTGAGGCCAAAATTTATGTTGCTAAGTGAAACATTGTTCTCAGTGCCATTGTGAGGCAGACTCCAACTAAACAAAAAGCAAAAGCTAGAGTTACCTTTCAAGCAAAAAGGGTGATCATTGGCTGGCAGGCGGATGGGATTTGTAGTCCAAAGGGTTTCCAGATGGGATGAAACCTAGAGGAGAAGGCATTACACTATGAATACCAAGTGTTCAAAATGGACAGTGATTTATATTTGTGTGTGTAGCATGCATAAATGTGTAGTGTGTGTGTGTATAGATAGATAGATAGATAGATAGATAGATAGATAGATAGATAGATAGATAGATAGATAGCTTAGATATTCTTTTTTTAAATAAATGTTTTATTATACATTTTCTTTTATTCTACATCACAATTTCAATTTTGCAAAAGTGATATACTGGTTGTATCAAGTCCTTTTTCAATATATACATGCAGTTATACACCCTAATCGGAACCATTATCCTTTTAATCATATACTATAATCTCTTTTTAAATACATGCTATTGTATGACATAGTTATATGTCCATTATTTCCATAGTTGTGCCATAACACTCTATATCTTTATCACTCTATACAAACAGAAGTGCACCTACAGATGAAATGGTAATAAATATTAGAGGTTAACAATGGGATTTAAAGATAAAGAATAATAAACAGAATATTACTCAATATGAGACTTATTGTATACATGGCTAGATAATACGTGCAGCAGGGACGTGCAGTCACTAGAGGCAAGGGAGGCGGGGCCTCACCAGTCTCCTCAGGGAAAGGAAAGGATTTTAAATAATTTTCTTAAAATAATTAAAGCCAGGGTAGTTGCTACCAGATTTCAAGTCACAGTGGCTTGGTGTCTGCTCTCAGTATTAACTAGGAGGAGGCCAGAGAACTAGGGGCCTCTTTTGCATAAGGATTTTTTTCACCTTTTAAGAGTTAAGCAAGGGTTAACAAGCGAAGAATTTCTTATGCAAATGAGGCACGTATTCTCTCGCCTCCTGTAGAGGGCATTTTTAGAGGCTTTTTAGAGTTTTCTGGGAGCGACTAGCTCAGTCTGGCTTCAGAGCTCTGGCTTTTCAAGAGGAAAGGGTGGGGCAGGGAAAAGCAGAGTTGAAATCGTCTCTGAAACAGCTGGAAAAGGTGCGTGTGTGGGGAGGGGGTAGGAATTCAAAAAGTTTGATTGGAAGGCAACAGGGAAAGGGGGGGGTATGGCAGAGGAGCTGCTTTCAAGCCTTTGGAAAATATATCCAATCCAACTTCTGTGTTTGTGTTTGAGAGTGAGTGAATGAGGGAAGGATCGAAGTTCTCTGTGTGCGTGTGTCTGTTTGAGAGAGGGGGAGGGAGGGAGACAGGGAGGAAGGAGGGGGAGGGAGAAGAAAAAGAACGGGAAAACTTATTTTGCAAGGGGGAAAAATGCTGTCGCTTTAAATCGGAACTGAGCATGCCTGGCTGTGGAATTCTGGGAGTTGAAGTCCACAAGTCTAAAAACAGCCTCACTGGGGCTAAAGCTGACCGCACGTCACTGACGTGCAGAGATTAGCAAATTAACAATGAAAGATTAACAAATTAGAAACAAATACAGATATAAAAATATGCATAAGAATATACATTGTAAGCAATAATATTATCGGATTAAAATGTATAGATTATATGTTCTTTTGGGAGCAGGCAACATAATTTCATTTTTAACGTGGACCAATGTGCCTTCCAATTCATTGTATCTTGTCTTCTTTCACTCATAGGATAAAGAACAGAAAAGCACCTTTGTAAAATTGATGAATTTGTTTTCTACTCTGTGAACATCAGGTGGTCATTTGATGATGTTGTTTTTTAAAAAAAAAATATTTCAAAGGCACTCTACATGAAGGGAGTAACAACAGACAAGCAGTCAAAGACATCAAAGCTAAGTCAAAGGTTTATTAACTTTTCAGTGCTGTATTTAACCAAGAAGCCTGACAGGTACTATCGGCAACATGTGGTTGATTACTGCAAAAGCCTTTGGGGCTTGCTAAAGCTTACCCTAAGGCTGTGATGGCGAACCTATGGCATGTGTGCCCGAAGTGGCACGCGGAGACATGTTGCCTGGCATGTCAGCATTCAGCGTTCCTCTTTTGGGCTTCTGGTGCAGATGCGTGCATGATGATCAACTGGCCTTTGTGCGTGTGGCAGTGCTGGAAACTGGAAGAGCTGGGCTTCCGTTTTCCGGCATGAGCATGCACACTCGTCAGCTGATCGCGTGCCAGTAACCGGAAGTCTAGCTGGCCAATGCACATGCACCCTCTGGAAACAGGAAGAGGAATGGGTGACACCGCATGTGCCAAGTGACAGGGCTCCGCGTGGCACTTTAGGCACACATACCACAGGTTTGCATAGGTTGCCCCCTAAGGCATGCTTTAGCAAAGTTTTTTTTGGGGGGGGGAATACAAAATGATGATTAAAAAATGTAACAAAAGTAAAACATATAAACAATTTTAGCCATTGGCTGTGATAGAACCAGAGCCCCCCCCCCAAGCAGTGTGGAGATAGGGGTGATGCCCCCCCATTTGTGGAGGTCATTCAATGCCTGAACACCCACACTGAAAGACTCACACTGGACAGCCTCTCTGGGGTTTCCACTGGGTGACCCTTTCAGTCCCTGAGCAAGCAATGAGGACGAATCAACCTGGAGGAATCAAAGACTGCTCAGCTGCAAGTCTCCTCCAGTCCCTGAAGACTCCCTCAATACTCCAACTGGAAGGGGATCCTTTTGGAACACCTCCCTCCCACCTTCCCTTTCTTAGAAAGAAGGCCACAGTACCAGTCAGACTTCCTAGAACTGAAAGTAAAGTTGGGGATGAACTGTATAGAAATGAGAAGATTTGCGGCTTATGGTTGAAAGTATTTTCTGAGCATGGCAGTTTCTTTTGCAGATGATTTATTATTTAGGGAATATCAGTGTTAGGAGAGAGAGGGCTTTGTTCTCAACTTCCTTTCTAGTGGTATGTGGTTTGTTGAAAATGGTCTTGGAGATTCTTTGGTTGGACTACTTGTTGTTTCAGATATTGTTCACTGTTTGACTGTTGGTCTGATCTTAATTGTGGAGTTAATCTATGCTGATACAGGTGTTCATAGCTGGTGAGAAGGTGTTTTGGTCCTTTTGGGGCTTGTTGATTGTCACTTGTAAATTGGCCATGGCGATGGTTTTTAGAACCAGACACAAAAATGGACCATTTTAATGGTAGGTGTGGCTGTTGGAGCATTATATATTTTATAGTTTCCTTGCCTGGCATAAATTGGCCATGGCGATGGTTTTTAGAACCAGAGAAAACCTCAACGGACCATTTTAATGCTAGGTGAGGCTGTTGGAAGCTTATAGATTTTATAGTTTCCTTGCCTGGCGTGATTTGGCCATGGCGATGGTTCTTACAAACAGACAGAGAAAACCTCAACAGCCCATTTTAATGGTAGGTGTGGCTGTTGGAGCATTATAGATTTTATAGTTTCCCTGCCTGGCATAATTTGGCCATGGCGATGGTTCTTACAACCAGACAGAGAAAACCTCAGCAAGTAAAATTGATTGCAGTTACATTTTTGTGCCCATGTTAGCTTGAGCTATCCTGGGCATTCTTTCTCATCTGGTCCTGTGTCAGCACTTGCCCACTCGCCACTGATTAGCTATCATTTCCCCCTGCTACATGATCACAGTCCATTCACCCAGGGAAACTTACTCCTGGCCAATTGGTAGAGCAGGAAAATTAAATGCCAGTCAATCCCTGTGCCAAGAGATTGGCCTCTGCCTTCTTGGTGGATGACTGTGGTCTTGGGCACCAGAGAAGCAGGAGACAGAATGATGGGATCTGGAAAGCCTGCCGGTGGTGGTCTACTACCATGCTTCTGCCACTGCTGTCCTGTCCTTTGCGTTTAGCCCTGAACTCCACTTCCCACAGTGCAGGCCACCTTGCCCCCACTCAAGGTCTCCTGTGCTGGGTTGGAGGTGCTTCGGGTCTCATGCAAAGTGCAGGGCAATAGAGGGAGAAGTGTGGTGCCAGACTGCACCCTGCAGGCCTTTCCAGACCCCATGCTCCATCCCCTGGCTCTCTGGCTCTCCGGCTCCCACTACCATCCATTGAAAAGGTAGAGACCCATCTCTTGGTGCGGGTATTGGCTGGCATTTAGTTTTCCTGCACTGCGAATTGGCCATTATTAAGTCTCCCTGGATTTAAATCGGCTGTGACCATGCGGTTGTGGGGGAGGGGGGAGGACAGTGGACCCCAGTGGCCAGGGATGGACTGCTGAGAGAGGGTCAGCTGATTGCCCAAGCAAAGTCAGATGTGATGGGGGGGGGGGCGTGAAAATCTCGCTGTGATCAATTGTCCCATTCCGGCCTATGAAGGGGAGTTGGTCAACTCCTTAGTGATGTGTGCATCAGATGCCAAATTCTGCATAAACATAAGAGCCCTCATAGGAAGGGTGGATTCCCTTCTCTTACAGGTAGTCTTCAATTTGCAATTGTTTACTTAACAGCCATTGTTATTTACAACACACCCTGTCCAAAGCCACCCTCAACTCAATTTTGGAATTACGACAGTGTGCCACACAAACATATGCTTGTCACATGACTGCATTGGTGGTTGGCAACCAGCTCATCTTTACATATGTGTGCAATGTCCTGCAGTCACATGACTGCAATTTCTGATGGGTTTTTTTTTGCCAGTTTCTGACATATATTTCCATTTCCGGCATAAAAACCACCACTGGTTAAAATGGATTTGCTTAACAACCACAGCATTTGCTTAACTCTAAACTCAATTATAGTCATAAGTCAAGAACTAAATGTCAATTGTTGTTTGAAATTTAGAGGTCACCTAACTGTAGCCAGCTTACCTTTTACAATTTTTGTTAAAATATTTTATTTTTATTATCTAACAAAATGCAAAACACACATACACAAATCACCTGTAAAAGGAAAACTGAGGCTTCCTTAACTAAACCACCCCAAAGTTTGTGTAAGAAAGCTATCTCTCCCTCACAGTCCCACTATAAAAAAGCCAGCTGCAAGTCAACTCTCCAGGTAGACCAGAGAGGAAACCCAACTAGGTGAGCTAACAGCAATTCTACTTTATCGTGAAGCTATTGTAAACGTACAATTCTTATTTAACAACTGTCTCATTTAGTGACCATTCAAAGTTCTGACAGTGGTAAAAAAGAGTATCTTTGCCACCAATCTTTGCACTGAGAACCTTCTCAGGCCTGTAACACAAAGAAAACCCGAAGTCAGATCATAAGCAGAGTCACAGTTTCCTTTAGAGATCCCTTCACTTAACAAATTGAATTGTGGCCATTAAGTGTGGCAGCCTGATATATAGCATTGCCTCAAATTGCCAAATGGGTGGCAAATAAAATTAATAAATAAAATAGCAAGCAGTTATTTTTGCCATAATTATAAAGATAAGTATAATGAAACTTTAGATTTATTGTAAGGTTAATGAAATTGGGTTTTCTTTGAATTTTGGAGAAGAAACCTGCCCAGAGTGTTCATTTTGAGGTTGGCTGCACATCTGAAGCTGCCATGACATTATCTCATGGTCCAGACCATAATAGCCAACAGATGGTTCTCCACCTGTCTCCCTTGTTTGGTGGTTCTTTGCTATTTTTGAAAACAGCCCCTGGAGGGTGTTTTGAGGAGTCTGTTCAAAAGCAGGAGGAACTTTCTACACCGTTGAAAACGTCTCTCTAACTCAGCGGAGACAGCCAAGCAAGAGAAAGGACCTCTCTGATTGGCCCTTCAAGCAGCAGACTTGTGGCTATTCTGGGAGATCATCATGGAGAAGGAGCATCTGTTGCTTTGTACAGTCCTTGTGTTCCAGGAATCTTGACCAACACAGGCAAGTCTTCATTCCATGGTAGAATTTCCACCTTCCATGAATCCATCTTGAATCAACCATGGATTCATGCAAGTTGTATTTGAATAGCTCTGTGGGCATGAAGTCCACCCTTTCATGTCTTCTCTCCCTTCTTTCTTCCTCAGATTTGGAAGAAGAAAAGCCTTTGCCTTCCCAAAGCTTTCTGCCAACTCCTACATTCTCCTGAAGCTCAATCTAGATCAAAGCTTGTGACAGTTGACCCTTTGTTCTCTGCTTCTTCACTGACTTGACCTGCAGCTTCTCCCTCTTCTCAGTTGCTTCCCGAGACCACGACAATTTTCTGAAAATAGATTAACTCTTTGAAACCAGTATTATGCAGAAAAAGTACCTTGTTATATTCCTGCCTCCATCCTTTCAATGCAATAAGAAAAAAATATAGGTTATCATTATAAGGAAATTATAATGTAATATTCTTGGGGGACCCAAATTTGAATTTTTAATCCTTATCTTGAACTAGGATTGGTAAATTTTGTTAAGCTTCGCTGTGTGTAGATCCTATAGAGCCAGTTTTTTGTTTCAATATAAGAATCTTTTTTTCCAGAGAGATCTGTAATCCTTGTGACTTTTCATACTTCAATTCATAGGAAACCTTCTGAATTGTGTCTCTGTGTGTGTCTAAAATCCTGCCTATTTTGATCAGTAATATTGTTATCCAGGGTGGAGAGGTAATTTAGTATTTCTGTTGTAAAAAGAGGGATTTTATGTCCTTTCAATATCTGTTTTCCCCTCTAAGGCTATGCCAAATGGATAAGTCTCATTTTTTTCTTGTCCACTGAGAAATTCTGTAAAAAAGAAATTATATACCTTTGATGTTGGGCGGATGGTCATTCAGACGTATTTTATGTACCTCCTGGTCACTGTGTCTTCTAAACAACAACAAAAAAAAACAGCCAATGACAATCTCACTGGAAAATGCACTTCTGTCCTACAAGACCTTCTATAATAAAACCTGCTGTGCTTATGATTTCCTTGTTGTGTTTTCATTTTGTTTCCATTGGTGGGTATGTAAGAAAATAATAATATTTTATTAGAAATATTCTCATGATGAGCCAAAGTGGGCCACTGGAGGTGTGACTGGATTCCATATGTTTGCACAGAATTTGGCATCACAGTGTTTCATCACTTCCCCTTCATAGGAAGGATGGATTCCCTTCTCTCGACCATTTTATTAAATTTAGAGGTCAACTGACTTCAAACACTTGTAGGCTGCTTACATTTTAAAAAGTATTTAAAGTGGGGACACATAACTTTAAAAAGGAAAATCCAAGGAGCTCAACAATCTTGCAAAGTCCCTCTCATTCAGAATAACAGAATTGGAAGGGATCTTGCAGGTCTTCTAGTCTAACCCCCTCTGCTCAAGCAGGAAACCCTATGCCATTTTAGACACAGCCTCTCATTCAGAATCAGCCTATTAAAAAAAAGTTGGTTATGTGTCAGCCCTGCGAGATAGACCACAGAGGAAACAACCAGATGATCGACACTAATTCTATTTTATTGAGAAGCTACATTAAAATACAATACAATACAATAGCAGAGTTGGAAGGGACCTTGGAGGTCTTCTAGTCCAACCCCCTGCCTAGTCAGGAAACACTACACCATTTCAGACAAATGGCTATCCAACATCTTCTTAAAGACTTCCAGTGTTGGAGCATTCACAACTTCTGGAGGCAAGCTGTTCCACTGATTAATTGTTCTAACTGTCAGGAAATTTTCTCCTCAGTTCTAAGTTGCTTCTCTCCTTGATTAGTTTCCACCCATTGCTTCTTGTCCTGCCCTCAGGTGCCTTGGAGAATAGTTTGACTCCCTCTTCTTTGTGGCAACCCCTGAGATATTGGAAGACTGCTATCATGTCTCGCCTAGTCCTTCTTTTCATTAAACTAGACGTACCCAGTTCCTGCAACCGTTCTTCATATGTTTTAGCCTCCAGTTTCCTAATCTTCTTTGTTGCTCTTCTCTGCACTCAAATAACCACCTAAGTCTGAAAATACATTTCCCGTTGCCTTTATATCCCAGGGTGCCTTCTGAGGTATTTTCTACATACCCCCATTTCTGTTGTGGACTCAAGGGAAAAGTATAAAACCGTGATGGCAAACCTATGGCAATCATAGGTTTGCAGAGTCCTCTCTGTGGACATGCGCGCCATAACCAGCTTCTCTTCTGGTTTCCGGTGTGCACATGTGCGCTGGCCAGCTGGTCTTTGCAAACGGAGCACTGGAAAACTGCCTAAAAATGCCATTTTTCGGCTGGTTTTCAGGCTGAAAAACGACCTGAAAAATGGCCTGAAAACAGTCAAAAACCTGCCCGAAAAGCAAGCATGCATGCACTGGCCACTGATTTTCGGGTTTCCAGTGCTCCAACATGCGCACGGATTTTTGGTTTGGGCATTCGGTGCCAAATATGTTCACCATCACTGGTATAGTGTGCCCTGCTTGACCAAGGGGGCTGGACTAGAAGACCTCCATGGTCCCTTCTGTTATTCCATTCCATTCCATGTTCTATTTTCTATTCCATATTTTATTTTCCAATCCACATTCTATTCTATTCATATTTGGATATAAAACTTCTTACATTAAGATGGAAAGAAACTAATTCTCGGAATTTTTTTCGGATTCCAATCAAGCAACTAACTCAAGATTTACAGAGGGCACGATATAATTCAACTGCCTGTTGTGAAATCAATTTGATTCACTTTGGGATTCATGATTCAATTTGGAGAAAAGTATTCTCTACACACACAATTGGGGAAGACTGAAAATGCCTGAAGCAGCTCCACTAGTTAGCCGAACAAGATGAAAATAGCAGGGATGGTTGACAAGTTTCCACAATATTTTTTTTCAAAACATCCCCCACAACCTCCTTCAGGGCAGAGATAATAAAGATGAGGAAAGGACAGCACATAATAACTTCCAAACAGCAAAGAGCCCACAGAGAATCTGGCTGGGAAAAAAAGGAGACAATATCCTACTCCAGTTTTTAAAAATAGTCCTAGACTTACAACAGTTTGTTTAGTGACTGTTCGAAATTACCACAGCACTGAAAAAAAATGAGGTTCTGACCTTGCTCCCCAAATACGTCAAACCCTCTGTGGTGAAATAAATGTTCCCTTTATTAGGAGCGCCAGCAGCCCCAGCAAAAGTTTCTCTCTCACACAGCAGGCTAACAAGTCTGTCTGGTAGGGAGATGAACAGTTGTCTGTCACATCTATTCATCTCCGTCCCCTGCCTTTTATCCTCAGAACTAAGGTGGGGCTTCACTAGCAGCAGTGACTCTTCCATCCCAAGGACCAGCCCATAGATTTCCATTGCTCTCCTCTCCTCTGCCTTCTGCGCATCCGCACCTCAGGCACTCTGGCCAGCTGTTCCTCCTCTTCCCCCCCAGACAACTCCAGACCTGGGGGCTGTTGACTCTCCATCTGAGGGCTGATGAACAGCCTAGGCTCCACCTCTGTCTCGCTCTCTCTCTCTCTCTCTGCCAGCTCTATTCCCGCTTCTCCCTCGGAGCTCTCAGGCTGCCCTGATGCTGACCCTGACTCCCATGCCGCCTCCTCTGATTCGGCTGCTGGAGGAGACGGCGGCTGCCAGACCACAACAGGTGGCTTATGACTGTTTTTCATACTTACTTGTAGTGTCTCCCTGGTCACATGATCAAAATTCACACGCTTGGCCTCTGACTCCTATTTAAGATGGTTGCAGTGTCCTGGAGTCCTGGGATTCCCTTTTGCAACCTTCTGACAGAGGCCAGATTCACTTTTTTAAGAACCACTGTACTAATCTGACACTTAGCAACCATGGCAAGAAAGGTTGTAAAATGAGGCAAAACTCACTTAACAAATCTCTCAGCAACATAAATCCTGGGTTCCATTGTGGTCGTAGTCTAAGACTGCCTGCACAAATTTCAAAAGTAATATATGCCTTCCTTCTTCTTTCCCAGGGTTGCAGCAATCTTGTATTTTTCTGGGTTTCTGGGAACCTTGGAGGGCTGACCTACCAGGTAGGCTAGCTGTATCCCTCCTCCCACTTCCCAAGACACAGCCCAGCCCTCTCACCATCCTTGGCAGGAACTGATGGGATCACAGTGGAGATTTGAGGGGTCCTTGTTGCTCTCTGAGCTTGCTTGTTTTCTTGCAGATGTTTCATTACCCAACTAGGTAACATCATCATTTGAGGGGCTGCCAGAGAGAGGAGGAGGGGGGTCAAACTATTTTCCAAGGCACCCAAAGGTCAGACAAGGAATAATGGATGGAAACTGACCAAGGAGAGATTCAATCTTGAAATAAGGAGAAAATTTCTGATATTGAGAACAATCAACCCATGGAACAGAAGTTTCCTTCGGAGGTTGTGGGAGCTTCATCACTGGAGGCTTTCAAGAAGAGACTGGACTGTCATCTGTCAGAAACAGTGTCGGGTCTCCTGCTTGGGTGCGGGGTTGGACTAGATGACCTACAAGGTTTCTTCCAACTCATTTATTGTTAATCAGTGCTAGAAGGGAATGGCGTGGCAGAGAAAAAGAAGAGGAGGAGGAAGAGGACTGTAGAGTCCTTGGTGCTCTGAGCTTGCTTGTTTTCTTGCAGATGTTTCATTACCCAACTAGGTAACGTCCTCAGGGGCAGAAGGAAAAGAAACAAGCTCAGAGAGTACCAAGGACCCCTCATTTCAACCCTGAGCTACAAATATTCTCCTTTATTGGTATAGTGGAAGTTTGCTCAGAATGCTCTATGTCGGTTAGTTATGATCATTAGGAGAGGCAGGAGAGACCCATGAGATAAATTTGCTTTGATGGGGGCATTTTGACTGTAGTTTCATCAAATCAAATCAGCCAAAGCTTTGCACAGCCCCAATGGAAACACACAGTTCAAGGAATATCAATTTTGTAGGAGTTTAAATCAGATAAGCTGTGTTCTAGTGCCCTGAAAGTATGAACTGATTATCTGATTGAACATATCTGCATTATCTTTCAAAATCATGGAGAATGGTTATTATAATCACTCCGGAAGGGTAAATTGTTTTCCTGGCAAGAAAAAAGAAAAGGATCTAGAAGATTACAAATTACAAAAGAAAATTTCTATAAGATGATGTATCGCTGGTATTTAACACCAAACAAGTTGTCCAGAATGTATATAGGTATTTCAAGTGAATGTTGGAAATGTAAATGTAAAGAAGGGACCAGTGAGGGTTCCAAATAGCATCCAAAAGTAAATCAGAGTCCAAGGCAAAATATTGCTCAAAGTTCCAATTTATTAAGAGAGCTATGTACATGGTACATCTGGGAAAACCCAAATCTGAAAGCTTCCCAGTTTTCTCCACCCAGTTGAAAGTTCAGGATCCTGCCCCCACACCCCCACATCCATCACATGGTGCAATCTCCCACTGCTGGCAGTTCCACCCATCCAGTTCCGGTCAGGTGCAGAGGTGCAGAGACAAAGGATGACCTTGGTTTTCTAGAAAGGAATTTTATTTTGGCTACATAGCATCTTACTCCGTACAATCCCCCCTCCCATTTTCCCACAATAGAAAAGGCATAGTAGAATAATAGAAAGTGTGGCAGGCCAAAGATCTAAAAGAAAAGATGGCTGCAGGCCTGACGGGGACCTTTTATCATTTAAGGTGGACACGTGTTAAAGCAAAGAAATATTAGAGTAGGATTCATAACCTAATACAGAAAATTCTTAAAGTGAACATAAAGATAAAACCAGAAACCTTTCTCTTGGGCATAATGGAAAAAGACTTGGGGGGAAAATTGGAACTTTGATGTTATATATGTTGACATCAACAAGACTATTTTGTGCACAGAAATGGAAGGACATTTCAATCCCCACAATGGACGAATGGCTGCAGAAATTGATGGAGTTAGCAGAGGTGGCTAAATTGACTTCTCTGATTAAAGAAAAAAACCCACACCAGTACTTTAGTTTCTCCTTGGAAACCACTTCTGGGCTTTGTGCTCAAGGTGGAAAAAAATGAAACTTTGATTTTGGGTTTGAGATTTGTTAGGCAGATGGTTTGAGCACCGAGCTTGTCAATTTGGTTGCAAACATTTTGTCACCATTCGAGGAGACATCATCAGTGCATTTTGAGTTGTGCTCATTGGTCAGAACACAGGTCTTTAAATACCTTTTTATGAGATGAAAATTAGTCTGCATGTTGTTTGTTTGGGTATTTCTGAGTCATGGTCTGATTTTGGATTGTTTAATTGGCTGGCTGTTGTTGCTGAAATCAGATCATGATAATAGTATCTTGTAAAGAAGAGATTGGGATGGTAGTAGGTGTCCCATATTATCACAAGGTGGTCACAGCACAATTTTGGTTTGGTTTTATTGGACTTATATGCCGCCCTTCTCCCAGAGGACTCAGGGCAGCGTACAACATAAAAACACATATAACAGTTAAAGTTAAAAAAGATTAAATAAGAAATCCAATAACCTTCAACTGACAATTTACATCAAATTTAGGATTAAATTAAAATTAACAATTTAAAATTAATAATTTAATTTATTCTATTCAGGCCAGGCCGGCTTGCTGAAAAAGCCAACTTTTTAGGGCACACTGGAAGGACTGGAGGTTGGGAATTATGCGAAGCTCCGGGGGCAGCTCATTCCAAAGGGAAGATGCTCCCACAGAGAAAGGGGTCGCTAGCCGACATTGCCTGGCCGATGGCACCCTGAGGAGGCCAACTCTGTGGGATCGTACTGGACGGTGGGAGGCTACCGGTGGCAGTAGGTAGTCTTGCAAGTACCATGGGCCTAAGCCATGGAGAGCTTTAAAGATCATAGTTAACACCTTAAGTCGCACGCAGAAAACAACTGGCAACCAGTGCAGGCCACCTAAAAGGGATGTAACATAGGAGCACTTAGGTACCCCCATGACAACCTGCTCGACCGCATTCTGGACCAGCTGGAGTCTCCGGGTGCTCTTCAAGGGCAGCCCCATGTAGAGAGTGTTACAGTAGTCCAGGAGAGAAAGGACGAGGGCGTTAGTGACTGTGCACAGGGCATACCGATCCAGGAAGGGGGGCAACTGGCGTACCAGGCGGACCTGGTCGAAGTCCCCCCTGGTCATGGCCGTAAGATGTTCTTCTAAACTAAGCTGCATATCCAAGAGGACTCCCAGATTGTGGGCCCTCTCTGAGGAGGCTAAAGTTTCTCCCATCTTACTGTGTAAAAGCCAAATGCAGTTTTAGGTTGCATCATTATCATTTCTAGGAAAGTTTTTGCGAGTTGTGAATTGGTTGGTCCCCCTTTGAGTTGGGTACTGAGGGCCAAATGACGGGTTTTGTCCAGTGGTGGGATTCACTTAGGTTTACCACCATTTTGCAACTGTGTGTGCGCACGGGCCTTCGGTGTGGCTTTGCTCTCACGCGCATATGCAGCCATGCACGCAGCATTGAAAATGAGGATACATAGGAGGTTTTGGAGCTGGAGCTGGTGGGCAGATGAAGTAATACCAACTGGCTGAATATTACCTCTGGTTTTGTCATTTGTTAAAACATAATTGCTTTGTATTTTAATTTGATTTATTTTCTTTCTTTTAAAACTTCAGCTTGTCCAGAATGCAGCCGCGCGAGCGATCGTGGGTGCGCCTCGGTTCACCCACGTAACACCTATCCTCCGCGAGCTGCACTGGCTGCCTGTTGATCTCCGGGTACGCTTCAAGGTGCTAGTTGTCACCTACAAAGCCCTTCATGGTATTGGATCTGGGTACTTGAGAGACCACCTACTGCCAATTACCTCCACTAGACCAATTAGATCCCACAGACTAGGCCTCCTCCGAATTCCATCAGCCGGCCAGTGTCGACTGGCGACTACCCGGAGGAGGGCCTTCTCTGTGGCTGCTCCGACCCTCTGGAACGAACTCCCCATGGAGATTCGTACCCTCACCACCCTCCAGGCCTTCCGCATAGCCCTTAAAACCTGGCTGTTCCGACAGGCCTGGGGCTAAAGACTCGCTGCCCCACTTCGAATGGTATGACTGTTGTGCTTTTTTAATTATGCATGGTTTTTTTATGTTTTTTGTAACTTTGTTTGTCTTTCCCCTCCCTTTGAGTTGTGAGCCGCCCTGAGTCCCTTTCAGGGAAAAGGGCGGCATACAAATAAATTAAAATGAAATGAAATGAAATGAAATGAAAAATGAATGGGTTTATTAGCTTTTAACATTCCTAGACTGATAAATAGGCTGGATATTCGCTCCAGATAAGGTTTATCTCCTTTGTGAACTCCAAACAAACCTTTTCCTTACAATGATGCCCCTTCCAACGTCAGACCTCATTTTGATGAACGTGTGTGATATTATAGGATGCAAATATGTAACATGTTCGACTACATGTAACTGATTTCCTATGTGTCAGCACCGCTGCTCTCCGTGGCTCAGGGCTACCATTCCGGTAGGTGGGCTGCTACGTGGAGTTCATTGGGGATCGCTGTTTCGGGGCTATGCGCAAAGGGAACGCCAGATCGGGGGGGTGGGGGCTGCCGCTGTACCTCCGCTCACCTTTCCACTGCTTGGTGTGGACTCTTCGGCTGGGAATGCTGTGAGACTGGCTGGGTTAACTGCTGAAACATTGATGCCACTGTACAGCTGCTGGCTGGGCTGACGCATGCGTGTTTGGACATTTTACGGACATTTTACCACTCCAAGAAGCAGTGTGGACGCCTGCGCACGGAGGCAATCCCTCATGGCTTGTGGCTTGGCTGGGACTGCGTGGGTGGTGGGTGTAGTCATGGATAGGTTTAAACCATGGAAGGGAGCACTGGGCTTCAGCCCTGACTTCCTGTCAGGTTTGGGCGAACCAGTCTGAACCGGCTGAATACTACCTAAGCTTTTAAATGACCTTCCGACTCAGTTGCTTATTGGGAAGGTAAACTGAGGCGGAAGCTAAGGCCAGATTTGGCTTTCAGTGCAGTTTAAGGAGGACCCTGTCCACACCAAAAACTCACACCAAAACCCACTACACAGCTGCAAGTGTGTGATTGAAGTCCTCTCTCTCTCTCTCTACACACACACACAAATATACAAATATACAAATATACAAATATACAAATATACAAATATACAAATATACAAATATACAAATATACAAATATACAAATATACAAATATACAAATATACAAATATACAAATATACAAATATACAAATATACAAATATACAAATATACAAATATACAAATATACAAATATACAAATAACATACAAACATACAAACATACAAATATACAAATACAGATATACACATATACACATATACATATATACATACATAGTGTTTTTATTTTTTCATTTTCATAACATATAACCACATGTATACTAATACATAACCAACATCGTATTGTATTATTAAATGTTTACATCAATTCATCTTACCATCAACTCCCAAAAACAATTATTGGCTCTTCTGCTCTCCATGCACCATATTTGTACCTTATCCATCACTTTCTTCTCCCCCTCTCCTCCCCCTTCCTACCTCCTTTCTTCCCTTTGTCATCCTTCTCTTCTCTACTGCCCCTTCCTCTATCCTTCTCCTCTCTCCCCTTTCCATTCCTCCTTTCTCTCCTCCTCTTCCCCCCACCCTCTCTCCTATCCCTCTCTTCTTCCCTTACCTCTCTCCTCTACTTCACACTCTTCATCTCATTTACTTGGTGTATTTCAACTTCTGAGTGAGCTCCATTTTATGTTGATGGTATTTATAATTCCTTTTCAATATACAGTACATATTTAATTTTAACATGTATGTATACCTTTTTGTAAAAAAAAGAGGGAGATATATGTTAAAAGTCCTCTCTCTTTTTACATGTGTCTCATAGACAATGGAAGTCAAAGAGAGCCAGAATTTCCTCTTTGGGGGGGGGTCCACCTTTTTTTGACATTTTTGACCCCCCACCTTGGAAAAAACTCCAGAATCAGGCAAAATGGAAGAAGCTTAAGGAAGGGCAACAAGAATGACTGAGGATCAGAAACTACAGCTAGTCCTTGACTTACGGACACAATAGAGGCCAAACTTTCTGTTGTTAAGTGAGAAATTTGTTAAGTGAGTTTTGACCCATTTTACGACCTTTCTTTTAAGTGAATCACTGCGGTTGATATGTTTGTCTGGATTCCCCATTAACTTTGCTTGTCAGAAGGTCACAAAAGGGACCTTCTGACACTTGGGACCTTGCATCCGTCATAAATATGAACCAGTTGCCAAGCGTCCAAATGCGAATCTGTGACCCCGGGGATGCTGCAATGGTCAGAAGTGTGAAAATCGATTTTAAATGTGATAAGCTAGGACACTTACTACTATTCCAATCTCTTCTTTGCAAGATATGATTATCAAATCAGACATTTCTCTGGAATTTGTTTTTATTCCCTCAGTGAATTTGCATCTGATACATTTTTAGTGTATTTGTAACTTTGAACGATCATTAAATGAACTGTTATAAGTCGAGGACTACCTGTATAAATAGAATAGAACTGGAAGGGACCTCAGAGGTCTTCTAGTCCAGCCCCTTGCTCAAGCAGGAGAATCTATTCCATGCCAGATAAGTGTTTTTCAAGTCTCTTCCTAAAAACGTCCAGTAATAGAGCATCCATGATATCTGGAGGCCAGCTGTTCCACTGGTGAATTGTTCTCACTGTTAGGAAGTTTCTCCTTAATTCCAGGTTGCTTCTCTCTTTGTTTAGTTTCCAACCATTTTTTCTTGTCCTGCTTTCTGGCACTTTGGAGAATAATTTGACTCATCTTCTTTGTTGGCAGCCCCTCAAATACTGGAATCCTGCTATCTTGTCACACCTAATTCTTCTTTTCTTTAGACAATCCAGATCCAAATCCTGCAGCCATTCTTCATACTTTTTATTCTCCAGGCATTTGATCATCTTAGTTGCTTTTCTCTGAACTTTTTCCAAACTCTCAACATCTTTTTTGTAATATGGTGACCAAAATTAGTTGCAGTATTCCAGATGCAGCCTTACTAGGTTTTTTTAAATAAAGCTATATTAATACTGTTCATTATATTGTATTAATACTATTAATACAAGGGACGCAGTGGCTCAGTGGCTAAGACGCTGAGCTTGTTGATCAGAAAGGCCGGCAGTTCGGCAGTTTGAATCCCTACTACCGTATAATGGAGTGAGCTCCCGTTACTTGTCCCAGCTTCTGCCAACCTAGCAGTTCGAAAGTACGTAAAAAATGCAAGTAGAAAAATAGGAACCACCTTTACCTTTACCTTAAATTAGTTCAGTGGTTTGAATCCCTCCCATATAATGGAGTGAGCTCCTGTTACCTGTCCCAGCTTCTGCCAACCTAGCAGTTTGAAAACATATAAAGAAAAATGCAATTGGAAACATAGGGACCATCTTTGGTGGGAAGGAAACAGTTTTCCGTGTGCCTTTGGCGTCTAGTCATGCCAGCCACATGACCATGGATACATCTTCAGACAGTGCTGGCTCCTTGGCTTTGAAACAGAGATGAGCACCGGCCCCTGAAGTCGGGAACGACTAGCACAGATGTGCGAGGGGAACCTTTACCTTTATTAATACTGTATGTAGGCAGGTTGAAGGAATGGGAATGTTTATCCTTGATATCTCTCAGTCTTTTTCTCTAGCGATTTTGTGTAAAACAAAACAGTTACAGAAAGGCAGATTTTGACTGAATGTTGGGAAAATGTTTTCCTACAAGGACAGGTAGATGGAGAATTGGGGACCAGTGAGGTGGGAGGCTTCCTTGGATGCCTTCAAGGGGAAGCCCAGCAGAGATGCTAGAATTTAGATTTCTGCAAGGAATAGAGGGTTGGACTAGGTGACCTCACAGTAACCACCCAATTTAAGAATACCAGGACTCTGCTTATGCTCTTCCTTTAGAAACTGCCACCTCCACAATTTCAAACCAGAAGCTGGACCTTTCGGAAGACGGCTAAACTTATTGGTGAACCAGTTTTAAGGGCTATAAATACTTGTAGCAAGTGTGAGAAGTGACAGGCTATTTTTTTTATGTTTAATGCTGCAATTTAAATCTGTCTGATTTAGAACCATTTAAGTCAGAGATGCTAATCTATTTCTCCAGCACAATAAGCCAAAGTTGAACACCATGATATACAGAAGATTTGCCCAGTAGCACGCTCACCTCCATGTGCAATAAAAAGAAAAAGCCACGCAAATTGAATCCCACACACTTTCGGAAATGTTCTTCCTGCTCTGCAAACATCCGAAAATGCTTACAGGGCCAGCCAGAAGGAAACGATTCTTAAGCTCTCCTCCTTTAATCAGGCTAACGCAGCCGTGCCAGTGGGCCTAAACCCAGTCATTCATGGAACATTGCCCATAAAAGTTTATTAACATTTTGTTGCCTAATATCTCATAAACCTCTTAGCAATAAGACATTAAGAGGCAAATGATAACAACAAACTCTCTTAATAGCTTGGCCCGATAATGTACGGCACTGCATTAGCGGATGAAGCACCATCTTTCTCGCTGTAATCGCATAAATTACGGCTTCTTTGCTGAGCCTCTTTCAACAACTGGCCCACGTACCTCCCAGAACAGAGTTTTTCAGACTGATGTGGACTTTTTGAGCCCTGAACACAGTCTTGGAAGTGGAGAAGGGGTTTGTCATTTTTGCAAAGCAGAGCAATCAAGGTTTGCTGACCGTCAGATGCAATAATCAATGATTTTAAATTGTAATCTGGTCCAAAGAGCTTGAGGGCTGGAAAGTGAGCAGGCAAGAGTAGATCCACTCCATTTAATTGGATAATAGAGCCAATTTTCATATCCATTTTCTTATTTTAATAAATCTATAAAAATGTGTCAGGCTGGGAGTGGAATGGATGGCAGTACAACTTTCTAAAATGGGCCATGTGGCCAAGTGGCCACTTTGATTCATGTTTAATTTATACAGAAGGAGATGGTCTTTCAATGCTGATGATGGAGTGTTTGTGGACAGGGAGCTGTAGGAAGTCAGCACCCAACACTCTCCTAGGAAAAAGAAATATTTTAGGAAATATTAAAAGAGCAGAATATTCCCCCTAAAAGGGAAACAGAAACTCAGCTCCCACACATTTGTCAATGGGCCATTAAGGCCTGGGCCAGTCTATTCTACATGACAAAGATCTGCCTCCTTCAGGCAGAGCCATAGTAAGAAGCCCTTTCATTACATCATCACCCAGCAAGAGTCAACCAAGCCTGGGACTTAGGACTACAGCCTACAGAGTTTCCCCTGGGAGTCTGAGAACAAATCAGAACACAAGCTCAAATTCAAAAGCCCAGAGGGCATAAAACCAGGGCACTCTCAGCATCTCTGCTCTTTTTTCCCCAGGACTTCAAGCTGTGTGATCCTGTCCACCATTAAACCATCTTTCTAAGCAGTCTCCATGTTTCCAGTGTCTTTCTTCCCACTTGGAACTGAACCCAGATGGACATTTCTTCCAACAGAGCCTTTTTCCAAGGTGTTTCTGGCATGACTAGATGATACAAACATGGCCTCAAGGTTCCAACTATGAACCCAATCCATTCGGCAACCCCGGGGCTTTTTACTTTCTCAAATAATTGTTTTATTGATGACACCATTTCAGCATGAAAGAAAACAAAGCCAGCTCTGACTCATTTCTGTGCTTTCAGTATCGTTAAAGAATAGGTAACTCCTTCCCCTATTGTTACAGGACACACTGTCCAATTAGGGGTTCTGGCATCTCCTTGGTAACCTCTTCCAGTCTCTGGCCAGCTTCGGTTGGGATGACCTTGGTTCCCATAGGATAGTAGGTTAAATCTCTCCTTGATCAGTTTCCATCCATTATTCCTTGTCTGGCTTTCGGGTGCCTTGGAGAATAGCTTGACTCCCTCCTCTCTGTGGCAGCCCCTCAAATATTGGAAGATTGCTATCATGTCTCCCCTGGTCCTTCTCTTCACTAGACTAGCCAGGCCCAGTTCCTGCAACCGTTCATCGTATGTTTTAGCCTCCAGTCCCCTCATCGTCCTGGTTGCTCTTCTCTGCACTCTTTCTAGAGTTTCAACATCTTTTTTATAGTGTGGTGACCAAAACTGGTGTGGTCTTACTAAGGCATTATAGAGTGGTATTAGTACCTCTCTTGATCTTGATTGTATCCCTCTGTTAATGCAATTTAGGATTACGTTGGCTTTTTTGGCTGCCGCCGCACACAGTTGGTTCCTATTTAGCTGGTTGTCCACCAAGACTCCAAGATCCCTCTCACAGTCACTGCTATTAAGCCTGGTTTCACCCAGTCTATATGTGTACTTTGGTTTTTCTTGCTTGTTTTGTCTGGTGTGCATTCTAAGCTTCTCCCCGCTCCCCAAACAGTGTGGCAATCCGAGAAGTGGAAAGATGGCTGTGATAGGCCTGATCCACTTTGAAGTTGAGACATGGCCCTCTGGGAAGATCAGAAATAGAGAGCTTGTGGAGAGGACCCAGCTGCCAAGACTTCCTGGGTGGAATGGGATAACTTGCTGCAGCCAACTCGCCATGGCCAAATTCACCACAGGATAACTCACTGCAGGAACAATTTAATATTCAGTTTAATCATTTCAAATAATTTTACAAATATTTTAAATTTTTTGTCATTCACTTTTCTTTTTTCCCTTCCTTTGGCATCCTTTCTTGAAGGCCAGACAAGGAATAATGGATGAAAGCTGATCAAGGAGAGATTCAACCTGGAAATAAGGAGGAATTTTCTGACAGTGAGAACAATCAACCCATGGAACAGAAGTTGCCTTCAGAAGTTGCGGGAGTTTCATCACTGGAAGCTTTCAAGAAGAGATTGGATTGCCATCTGTCAGAAATTGTGTAGGGTCTCCTGCTTGGGCAGGGGGTTGGATTAGATGACCTACAAGGTCCCTTCCAACTCTGTTAATCTGTTATTTCTCCGCCGGTAGTGTAAACTCTTGTCCAGTGGGTGCGATGGCCCATGGCAAGTTGGATGTGGTGAATTGAGTTGGTTCTGGCAAGTCGGCTGCAGTGAATTGTCGTAGATCGTCCCACTGTCCTAAAGGGCTCCCCCTAAACAATATTGGACTGTCTTTCCCTCTTGAAAAAGGTTGAAATCAGAACTTTTCTGGAGGGCATTTGGAGCAGAGATTCTCCTTCCAAAGAAGTGCTCTATTGGGCGTAGATATGCTTAGATATTCCCGATATATCATTTCTATCGTTCTTTCATCCTATTTCCCTTCCGTCTGTCTTTCACAAGCTGTTTAGAGTCTCTGGAGTAGCATCTAAACTGGAATGATAGCAGCCACTTCAGGCAGTGCTAAAGAAGAGTGAGGGACAGACCTGGTACAGTATTTCACAAACTTCTTAAATGAAAACACAGCCCCTGGGTGTGCCATTTTGATTTTTTTCCCCTGATCAACTTTTAATTAAGAATCAAAGCAACCACTTCTCAGAACTGAAACCTTTCTTCAAAAGCCGGCATTTGAAGAAAGGTCTCAGTTTGAAGAGAACAGGCTCATTTGGTTGATGAAACGGTAATTCGGAGAATATATCATTTCTGGGGTGAGCAATGTTGCTCTTCCTAGTAGCAGAGTTTGGCATATTGATAGAAGAAGAAGACACCCCCCCCCCATGTGATAGCTATACCTTTATAGCACCTCTGTCTATCTAGATCCAAGTACGGTGGAGTGTTTGCTGGTCATGTGTTTGTTTAAATCAGGAAGAATGTCAACATCAGTTTGCCCTTTTTATCTATTCTATGAAATATGTGAGGTGCCTAGAAATGGAGCTCTCGCCTCACAATCAGCAGGCTGTGAGTTTGCTCCTAGTGAGAGGCAGATATTTCTCTCTCTTTGGGCACACTGGGAATAAACCATGGCTAGACAATTATATTTTGACTTAGTGGGAAAATCTAAGCAGTTTTTCATTACCAGCTTCTTAATCACCTTTGCCAGCATTCCCCAATGAGACAAACCTCTGCAATGGCAACAGGAAGGGCATCTGGCCAGTAAACAATCAGCTCCGTTCAGTTGCCCAGACTCCATAGGGATCAGAAATAAAGACCAGAAAATGAATTCTTTTTTGCTTCATACTGGTGCTGATAAAAAAAGAAAAAAGACAAAAAGGATTGTCTCTGGAGTGCCAGTGCTGCATGTTACCCATTGCCATTCATTATTGATTGTCAGGTGAGTGAACAAAATCTGTTTCTTGCCTGCAGCTTTTAAGTCCTCCTTGTTCTCAGCTGGAGCTGTGCGTCTACTTTCTCATCTTTCCTTCCTAATTATTTTCAACCATTAGCTTTCTTTCTCTTTAATGCAACACCATGTGGCAGAACATTACTGATTTGTTTATTTCTGCATGTTGTAATTATTGGGCAGAAGGGAGGAAAGGAAGCAAACTATCCTCTCTAAGACACGGCTTGGTTGTGGGAACCCAAGAATGAGTTAGCGAGATCACACAAAAAGTAGAGAACAGGACATGTTTTTTTTTAAAATGTGGTCTAAATTAGCAGGAAGTTTCAGTTAATCCTCAAAGTTGAAGTCAATCTTCTCCAAACTAGGTATTGTCCAGATGCATGGATCCCAGAATTCTCCAGCCAGCATGGCGTTGCTCAGAATTTTGAAATTGAACTCAATTAAATATCCAAAAATCCACCTTGAGGAATGCTGGCAAAGGTGATTAAGGAGCTGATAGTGGGAAAATCTAAGCAGTTTTTTTTTATTACATCAGAATATAATTGTTTAACCAAGGTTTATCTAATATTTTTTTCAATGACAATAATCCCTTGAGGGAGTGGAGTCTGGGCAACTGAATGGAGCTGGGTATTTAATGGCCGGATGCCCTTCCTGTCGCCAATACGGAGTTTTGTTCAGCAGATATATTCTCGTTGTGGAATGCTAGCAAAGATGATTAAGAAGCTGATAATAAAAACTGTTTGATTTTCCCACTGTCAAAATATAATTGTTTAACCAAGGTTTATCTAATATTTTTTTCAATGACAATAATCCCTTGAGGGGGTGGAGTCTGGGCAACTGAATGGAGCTAAGTGTTTACTGGCCAGATGCCCTTCCTGTCACCAATACGGAGTTTTGTTCAGCAGATATATTCTCATTGTGTCCAAAGAGAGAGAAATATCTGCTTCTACCTAGAATCGACCTCACAGCCTTCTGACTGTGAGGTGACAGCTCCACCTCTAGGCCACCGCACCATTCCATGGTTTATCTAATAGGGTTCACAAACTATAGTAGCTTATAATTAATGATGATTAATGATGATTAATCAGTGGAACAGCTTGTCTTCCAAAGTTTTCTGCTCCCCCCCCCTTTGTGCTCTGGATTCAGACATGGGGCTAAAGCCTTTCCAGTTTGAGAATGCCACAACCTTCCCCCATAATTAAAAAGGCAGCGCACTCAACAGCAGGCACCAAAGAGCCGTCTGTGATGACAGAAAAATATCCTAATGATGTGTAGGCCCGAATCTCTTCAGTACCATCTGTGTTTGTATTTGGAGGCATCATCTGGGAAACAGAAAAGAGCAGGGGAGGCGGCACCAATTTCCAGTCTGGGGGATGAGGCGCCTCCAGCATACGCTGCCTAGGAGTGTGTGTGTGGGGGGGGGGGGGGTGAAATTGGGGTTGTCGTGCTGTGCGGTGACGCTAAAAATAACTAATGGAGACTGCTCTTAATCAGGTGGTGGTGTCAAGGCAGGTTGATAGGCAAGCAATTTCATAATGAGTGTGAGGAGGAGATGCGTCGGAGGTCAGCCAGATTCTAAGTGCAAGTCATTTGAACTCTCTGAAGCTTTGAAGAGAGCAATTTGATCATTTAAAGCTGGTTTGGTTGGGCTTCAACTGTGAAGCGCCATTTGTCAAGCTAGATCTGTTTATCATTTGTTGATTTACCCATTGATTTACATTTACATGGATTGGTTTATCTGTCGATTGACCTTTATGGTTTCATACACAAGTCAAAGTCATTCCTATGACAATTCTCCACGTCCAACTCGCTGCGGGATTGAGAGTTACACTAATATCAAAGAATTCGTGGAATAGAATCCTTTGATCAAAGGACGCAAAAGGAGGGACAGAATGAAATGTGAATGTGGCAAAAATTAAAACAATGTTTTATTTTAAACAATTCAATTGTTTTTAATTATTCCACAGCAGAATCAACCAACCAAATTATTCTGATTTACAGGGAAAGGGAGAATATAGCAGCTATGCTACATGGAAACAATGCTTCTTTCATAGTCTGTGACAACCTGGTAGAATTCTGGGTCTTGTTTTATTTCCCTCAGTTAGAAAGAAAGCATTTTACTCTAGTGGACACCCAAGAGTGGTGAGGTGGCCTAGAGGTGGCGCTCTCGCCTCACAATCAGGAGGCTGTGAGTTTGATCCTAGGTAGAGGCAGATATTTTTCGCTCTCTGGGCACAATGAGAATATATTTGTGAGCAAACTCCACATTGGCGACAGGAAGGCCATCTGGCCAGTAAACACTAAGCTCCGTTCAGTTCCTGGACTCTCCCCACAAGGGATTATGGGGCCATTAAAAAACAATGATGACTCTAGTGGACACCCATGCAAATTTATCAAAGAATGCCTGACCTGGCCAAATGCGAAAAATGCTAAGGAATTCCTGGAAGTTTGACTTTCAGACCAATCAGCCATCAACAGACCCATAGAAATAAGCCACATTAAACCATTCAAAAGAGACATTTACACACCCCTTAGAGGTGTTTAAAGAGACTCCCAAGAATACTATGGACAGCCAAGAAAACAAACAAGTAGATCATTGAAAAAATTGATCTAGAGTTCTCGCTCGAGCCACCAGGTTCAACTTACCCTACTTTGGACATCTTATGTGAAGACCCAGCACTCTAGAGAAGACTGGGAAAGGTGGAAGAAAGAACAGAGGAAGGAGGGTGTTTGTGTCTCAGTTACAGTTGCAATGGATACACTGGGAGACAAGTTAGGGATAGGTTGTCTTGGAGAAATCTATCTATGTGGTTGCCAGGCATTGCAAATGACTTGATGGCAGAAAATCAATCAAAAGCCACAACTTAAAAAAAAACAAAAACACTAAGAAAAAGACTGCAGAACATCCTCTCCAGCAGCCCCAGTAGTGATGAGAACTAGACAAATAATCGGGTAAAGGTTCCCCTCGCACATATGTGCTAGTCGTTTCCGACCCTAGGGGGCGGTGCTCATCTCCATTTTAAAGCCGAAGAGCCAGCGCTGTCTGAAGACGTCTCCGTGGTCATGTGGCCAGCATGACTAAACACCGAAGGCACACGGAATGCTGTTACCTTCCCACCAAAGGTGGTTTCTATTTTTCTACTTGCTTTTTTATGTGCTTTTGAACTGCTAGGTTGGCAGAGGCTGGGGCATGTTTTAGAGTTTTTTAGAGTTTTATTGAACACTTATAGGCCGCCCTTTTCCCTGAGGGGACTCAGGGCGGCTTACAATAATGAGGGAGGGGAGTGCAAGACAAGACATAAAAGAAAATGTGAATAAAAAAATAATTAACAATAAAAGCACAACATTCACTCAGCATTCGGGCGGGGAGAGAGTAAAGTCCTATCCCCAGGCCTGACGGGATAGCCAGATCTTGAGGGCCGTGCGGAAGGCCTGGACGGTGGTGAGGGTGCGGATCTCCACGGGGAGATTGTTCCATAGCGTCGGAGCTGCAACTGAGAAGGCTCTCCTCCGTGTAGTCGCCAGTCGGCACTGACTGGCGGATGGAATTCGGAGGAGGCCTACCCTGTGCGATCTGATGGGACGCAGGGATGTAATTGGCAGAAGGCGGTCTCTCGCGAGCTCACTCTGTTACACAGTGCTAGGGATTCGAACCACCAAACTGCCGATATTTCTGATTGACAAGCTCAGCGTCTTAGTCACTGAGCCACCGCATCCCTTAATTAGGCATAAAACAATACTATAATCAAGGAACCACTGGTAGGTCAAACTACTGCATATAAACAGGAAACCCCTCATTTACTCACATTGATGATGTTACTTAGTTGGGTAATGCAATGTTTGCAATCAAATACCCAAGTTCAAATACCCAAGGAGCCGAGGTGGCGCAGTGGTTAGGGTGCAGTACTGCAGGCCACTTCAGCTGACTGTTATCTACAGTTCAGCAGTTCTAATCTCACTGGCTCAAGGTTGATTCAGCCTTCCATCCTTCCGAGGTGGATAAAATGAGGACCCAGACTGTGGGTGCGATATGCTGACTCTGTAAACCGCTTAGAGAGGGCTGAAGCGGTACCGCCTATGAAGCGGTATATAAGTCTAACTGCTATTGCTATTCATGAGCCCGCAGTGTACGACAGCAGCCAAAAAAGCTAATAAAATGCTTTGTAAGTATAACCAGAAGCATAGAATCAAAATAATGTGAAGTATTAGTGCTGCTTTATAAATTCTTAGTAAGACCACACCTGGAATACAGCACACAGTTTTGGTCGCCACATTGCAAAAAAGATGATGAGACTTTGGAAAAAGTGCAAAGAAGCCCAATGAAGATGTTTAAAGGCCTGGAGACTAAAACATACGATGAATGGTTGCAGGAGTTGGGTAGGGCCAGTCTGGAGAAAAGAAGGACTAGGGGTGATATGATAGCAGTATTCCAGTATTTGAGGGCTGCCACAATGAAGAGTGGGTCAACTTATTTTCCACAGCATCAGAAGACAAGAAACAATGGATGGAAACTAATCAAGGAGAGAAGCAACCTGGAATTAAGGAGAAACTTCCTAACAATGAGAACAGTTAACGAGTGGAACAGAAGTTGCCTTCAGGAGTTATGGGTGCTTCATCACCGTTGGTTTTTAAGCAGAGACTGGACAGCAATTTTCCTGAAATGGTATAGGATCTCATGCTTGAGCAGGGGACTGGACTAGAAGACCTCCCAGGTCTCTTCTAGCTCTATTCTGACCTTCCAACACAAGAACTCCATAACAGAATGTAAATGTGAGATCTTGGACATCATCCAGCATAAATCTGTCCAGTGCTAGACTACAATATGTTGTATCTACGTGTGAATCTACAGGGAGTTAACTCTGTTTAAATAGCTTCTGAGACAGACAGTTCCAATGTTGTGTAACTCTTATACTTAGGAATGTTTTCTGAACATCCAACCTAAATATACTTCCTTGTAATTTAACTCCTCTGTTTCTTTTCCTGTCTTCTGGAATAACTCTGAACAATTCTGCCCCAAGTTCTACATGACCTCCTTCAGCGATTACAGTATCGCCCCACATCTTCTCTTCCTCCGGCTAAACATACCCAGTGCCTCTAATCAATCCTCACAATTTTTCCTTCAGGCTCCTTGTCATTTTTTTGATTGACCTCTTGTGAATATGCTCCCTATCCTATACTCCACTCTGTCAACATCCTTCCAGAAATGCAGTACCCAGAACTGGAAACAATATTCTAAAGTAGTTCTAAGAAAAGTGGAAGAGAAATGGCTGCTCGACATCTTTTTCCATAACAGCTATCCAAAAAAACTTCATATTCCAACACACAGCACCCAAACCATCACACACAGCCAACCACCACTCTACCGAACACAAAATAGTCGGAAATGACAGCCAGAATCCCCCAACCCCCAGGAATAGGAATAGCCCACAAACCCATAGCCACACTCCACCAGGAGTGTTGTGGCTTGTTGGCTGCCAGCCCCTGCATCAGCTGAATCCTATGAAGAGGCAGCATGGGAGTCGGGGTCAGCATTAATCAACCTGAGAGCTCCGAGGGAAAAGAGGGAATGGAGCTGGCAGAGAGAAAGAGAGAGACTGAGGCGGAGTCTGGGCTGTCCATCATTCCTCAGATGGAGAGTCAAAAGCCCCCAGGTCTGGAGGTGGCTGATGAGGAAGAGGAGGAACAGCTGGATCCAGTGCCTGACATGCAGATGCGCAGAAGGCTGAGGAGAGGAGAGCAGTGGAAATCTATGGGCCGGTCCTTGGGACAGAAGAGCTACTGCTGCTAGCAAAGCCCCACCTTAGCTCTGTGGATAAAAGGCAGGGAGGAGAGATGAATAGCTATGGCAGACACAGCGCCCACAATCTAATCAGCCCACTGGGCTGTCCTGGAAAATGTAAGGGGCCGGCCTGGGTCACTTCCACCCAGTCTACCCAGTGGAAAGAGGAAACATGCCAGCAGTTTAGGGAGCAGCATCAGGCAGGCCATGCCCATCTGGTTGGCCACACCATCCAGTTCCCCCTCCCCCTCCTCTGAAGTCAACCACAGCCGTGATGTCGCCCTTAATGAAATTGAGTTTGACACCCCTGAGTTAGATTACATTACATAGAGAACTATATACATGGGCTTATAAGCCACAACAAACAAACGAAATTATAATTGATGTATGTAAACGTAAGCAATAAACTTCGTTACTCACCCCATTGCTGGATGAAGCTTCCAGATTCCTGGATCAATATATTTACACGAAACACCCAGCCTCTGCAAAAGCAGGTTGGGCAGTTCTGATAACTGGAAACCAGGGACCGGAATTAATTCGTGTCTTGTACAGATCAAGCAAAACATTTGGAGACTTGTTCAACATTCTTCACAAGACTCGGTTGATGAACAAAAACTGCAAGGAGTCCCTGTGATTCAAGTTTGAAGGTGAAACATTGACAAATCCATGGCATAGGTGTGCAAAGCAGAGATAAGCCTCAATCTGCGATACATGAAACACAACAGAAGTGAAGCCACGGTGCTTTGCGAGGGACAATTCAAGCTGCAATCTTCAAGGAAAAAGAAATGTTTATCCTGTAGGCCACTTGACCAAATCACGCAGCCTGTTTTCTGCAGATGATGCCAGAGGTGAGACTGCCGGGCTGCAGTTACCGGAGAAGCTAAGTAGCAATTAATTCCTTCTGATGTTCACCGCATCTCAAAAAACCCAGAAAATGGTTCGTGTCTGGACAATTAGGCTGCACACGTGGTATTGCGTGTTGTTTATCTGGGCTAAAGAATGATCCGGTCTTTTTGGAATCAGCCAGGCTTCCAGTGCACAGTCAGCTGTAGTCTTGTGGGAGAAAGCTGGCATTTCACTGAAGCTTCATCTAAGTAAGATTTGGAGCAGGTGACGTGGTGTTCTGACCCAGTTCCCAAACACGACAAACGTGATCTCAAAAAGATTCCTTTATTAGGAATGCCAGCAGCCCCGGCAAAAACGTTCTCTCATAGGCTAACAAGTTCCAGCCAGCTGGAACATGAATAGTTGTTTGCCACATCTATTCATCTCCTCCCCCTGCCTTTTTCCCCAGAGCTAAGGTGGGGCTCCACTAGCAGCGGTGACTCTTTCATCCCAAGGACCAGCCCATAGATTTCCACTGCTCTCCTCTCCTTTGCCTTCTGCGCATCCATGCGTCAGGCACTGGACCCAGCTGTTCCTCCTCTTCCTCATCAGCCACTTCCAAACCTGGGGGCTGTTGATACTCCATCTGAGGGCTGACGGATGTCCCTGACTCGTGTCTGTCTATCTGTCTCTGTCTCTGTCTCTGTCTCTGTCTCTGTCTCTGTCTCTGTCTCTGTCTCTGTCTCTGTCTCTCTCTCTCTCTCTCTTTCTCTCTCTCTCTTCCCCCTTGGAGCTCAGGTTGACTTGATGCTGACCCTGACTCCCACACCTCGTCCTCCTCCTCTGATTTGGTTGCTGGAGGGGCCAGTGGTCGACAGGCCACAACACATGGGTTTCCTCAAAGGAAAGAACTGCCAAATTTTGAACAAACCACAAAGAATGTTAAAAATAGTAGCAAAAGTTCGTAAACCGATTCACTGTTCCAGGTTTCATAGCAAACCTAGGCACCCCAGTGAGATTGGAAGAGAGCTTTGTTTAAGGAAAAAGAGACAGAAAAGTCTTCAGACATTTTTCTCCCAAATTTTACCAATCACCTCCTGGTATTTTGACAGTGACATCACCTCATTGTTCTCTCTTTTTCTGAAGGTTGAAGAGAACCAATGTTATGAAGAACATCAATCTTACTAATTACAATAAAATATATGAGCCACGGTGGCGCAGTGGTTAGAGTGCAGTACTGCAGGCTACTTCCGCTGACTGCTGGCTGCCTGCAGTTTGGCAGTTCGAAACTCACCAGGTTCAAGGTTGACTCAGCCTTCTGTCCTTCCAAGGTGGGTAAAATGAGGACCCAGACTGTTGGGGGGGGGGCAAGAAGCTGATTCTGTAAACCGCTTAGAGAGGGTTGTAAAGCACTGTGAAGTGGTACATAATTCTGCTATTCCTAGTGCCCTCTCTTCCATCCATGATGCTCAGTGGTTTAGAATACAGCATTGCAGGCAAACTCTACCCACTGCCAGCAGTTCAATCCTGACTGGCACAAGGTTGATTCAGCCTTCTATCTTTCTGAGGTGGGTAAAATGAGGACCCAGATTTTTGGAGCCACTAGGCTGACTCTGTAAACTGCTTAGAGAGACTGTAAAGCACTGTGAAGTGGTATATAAGTCTAAATACTATTGCTATTGTCCTTCTTTCCTTCCTTCCTTCCTTCCTTCCTTCCTTCCTTCCTTTCATTCATCCATCCATCCATCCATCCATCCATCCATCCATCCATCCATCCATCTATCCGTCCATCCATCCATCATGTACAATAGAATGCAGTATTGCAGGCTAACTCTGCCTACTGCCAATAGTTCGATTCTCACTGGTTCAAGGTTGACTCAGCCTTCCATCCTTCCGAGGTGGGTAAAATGAGGACCCAAATTGTTACAGGGCAAGAGGCTGACTCTGTAAACCGCCTAGACAGGGCTGAAAAGTACACTCTAAAATGATATATATAAGTGCTAAGTGCTAAGTGCACCTTGAGCCAAGGTGGCGCAGTGGTTAAATGCAGCACTGCAGGCTACTGCTAGATCAGCAGGTCAGCGGTTCAAATCTCACCGGCTCAGGGTTGACTCAGCCTTCCATCCTTCCGAGGTGGGTAAAATGAGGACCCAGATTGTTGGGGGCAATATGCTGACTCTCTGTAAACCGCTTAGAGAGGCCTGAAAGGCCTATGAAGCGGTATATAAGTCTACTGCTATTGCTATTGCTATTGCTATATCTTTAATTATGTATTGTGTCTGGATAGCTTGTCTTCTGTACAATATTGACTTATAGGTATGTTTTCAGGGGAAATAAGAAAAATTGAGAGGCAGTCAATGCTATGCCTTCCTTTTAAATGAATGTAATAGATGAGGGTGGCCACCTTGGCATCTTTGTCTCCTGCTGTGACTCTGAAAGTGAAACAAGCAAAGAACTTCCCTTCAGCAGCTCTTCAGAAAGCAGCTGAATTGGCTGCTATACTTTTTATGATGCCATAAAATCAAATCTTGGGGCCTATTCAAATGACTGTGGCTCAGCAGATCATGTGGTCTCCATTAGTCAATTGGACTATGGGAATTTCTCTCTGTAGTTACTTAGTCCAAACCAGTCTCTCCTTGAAAGCCTCCAGTGATGAATCTCCCACAACTTCTGAAGGCAACTCCTGTTCCATCGGTTGATTGTTCTCACTGTCAGAAAATTCTTCCTTATTTCCAGGTTAAATCTCTCCTTGTTCAGTTTCCATCCATTATTCCTTGTCTGGCCTTCTTCAGGTGCCTTGGAAAATAGGTTGAGACAGCTCCTTAAGTGTTGGAACCAGTAGTGGGATTCAGCTGGTTTGCACCTATTTGGGAGAACCAGTTGTTAACTTTCTAAGCAGTTCGGAGAACCGGTTGTTGGAAGAAATCTCCTTTTGTTTTTTCCCACTTTACAGGGCTAATCCTGTAAGGAAGGCAGGCAGGAAGGAAACATTCTGGCGTTGTTTCTAGCCTAATCTTTATTGCCCTGCTTACAGAAACTGCCTCTCCGCTTAACCCTTATGATATTGGAACCGCTAAGGCGAAATGCCCATGGACGTGAGTGACCTTGAGTTGGCCAGCCCACCCAGTCACATGACCACCGAGCCACGCCTACCCAGCTTGTCATTAAGGCAGAGAACCAGTTGTTAAATTATTTGAATCCCACCACTGGTGGGAACCACTGCTATTACATCTCTCTAGAACCGTGATGGCAAACCTTTGGCACGCAAAGCCATATTTGTGAACCTATGGCGCATGGAGTGCATTTTGGGCCTTCTGCAGGGCTTGGGGAGGCCATTTTCGCCTTCCCCAGGCTTCAGGAAAACCTCCAGGCTCCGGAGGTCATGCGTGCATGCACTGGGGGGTGGGGTGGGTGTCGTGTGCTCATGCGCAGGTGGGCAGGAAGGATTAAATTGGTGTGGGCATGCGTGCGCTATCACACAATTTTGGCACGCCATAAGAAAAAGGTTCACCAACCCTGCTCTAGAATGTCCTCTCCTGCCTTCAAATACTTGAAGGACTCTGTTGTATCTCCTCTCAGTGTTCTCTCCAGGCTTGTGTTCCAGGGGCTTCAACATCTTGGTCCTTCTGAATTGTCTCAATTCATCTCTGATTGAACATATGAGAATGAAACAATTCCTCCCCAGGGTCTGGACTCTGGGTGGCTGTTAATTCACCTCACATTTATCCCATTGGAAGTTGCACAGCATTGTTGGATCATATTGTGGGGCTTCCACACCTTAGACTAGAAAAAAAAACTGGATTGTTTATGGCTTAAGCTATTATTGGAATCTGCCCTTTGTCGAAATGGTTGGGTAAAATAGGCCAATTAAGGGACGTGGGGGCTCAGTGGCTAAGACGCTGAGCTTGTTGATCCAAAAGGTTGGCAGTTTGGTGGTTCGAATCCCTAGCACCGCGTAATGGAGTGAGCTCTTGTTCCTTGTTCCAGCTTCTGCCAACCTAGCAGTTCGAAAGCACATTAAAAATGCAAGTAGAAAAATAGGAACCACCTTTGGTGGGAAGGGAACTGCGTTCCGTGCGCCTTCAGTGTTTAGTCATGCTGGCCACATGACCACGGAGACGTCTTCGGACAGCGCTGGCTCTTTGGCTTTAAAATGGAGATGAGCACTGCCCCCTAGAGTCAGGAACGACTAGCACATATGTGTGAGGGGAACCTTTGCCTTTACTAAAACAGGCCATCCTTTGAACCCATACTAGCAATTGTTCTGTCCTCTGAACATAGCACTTGTCAAGAGCAGAAAAACGGTAACAGGGTTTTATTAAACCAGCTTTAGAATTTTTCGTGTAATATAAACCCAGCTTCTTTGCTCCCTGCCGATAAAAAATCTTTGCATTTTGCTATCTTAATCTCAATCCCTGATTTTTTTTGCTATACTGATCTCAATATCCAATATTATATGGCGTTTGCCACCAGCTGATTCCTTTTCCTAATTGTTTATCATCCTTGCATTTATATCTTGCTGGCTTTATAGCTTCAAATTACGGGGTGGGTTTGTCGGACTGCAATTAAGCCTGCTGTAATTCATTTTTTAACAGCAGGGAACAAATATCTCCTCTCCAATTTCCCAGAAACATAGTTTCAAAAAAACCCAGAGCCTGCTTTGATATTGAATGTTGTATTCAACATGGAGGCTCTAGGATCAGTGGGGTGTTTCCATTTTTTTACTACCAGTTTGCTTGATCCAGGCCGAACTGGCAGAAACCCACCTCTATCTCGGATAGGTCAAGGGAGAGAATTTCTTCTCAATATTGGGGTTTTTAGTTGCACTTCCATTTGTTAGCATTACCTTTTCAAAGGGTTTAAAAGTGAGAAAAAAAATAATCTAGAAAACTTTAAATTTTGCCTTTGGAAGTTGTGGGAGCTTCATCACTGGAAGCTTTCAAGAAGAGACTGGACTTCCATCTGTCAGAAATGGTTTAAGGTCTCCTGCTTGGGCAGAGGGTTGGACTAGATGGCCTACAAGGTCCCTTCCAACTCTGTTAATCTGTAAACTTCACTAGATCAAATAAATTGCACGACATTCACTTTTTTGCCGGATTAATTTTTCTTTTCCCAGTTTTCCAGGGAGTTAATTTATCCCCATCTGTTTATAAAAAGGGTCAAATTCTAATTAAAACAGTGGTGCTCCTTATTTAGGTCTTTATTATTAATATATTATGGAAGTTTTTAATGATTGTTAACAAGCCACATGAGGAGAGTAATTTTTCTGTTCGCTGAACCAACCCTCTCTCTGTCCCTTCTTCTTCCCCTCTCTTCATCCTTGATTGCTCTGATTTGAAAATTACGTATCATGGGCAAAAGACATTATTCTCTTTTGTGCTGGATAATTACTCGAGTTAACAATCCTTTCACTTTGGCTGGGAATTCTGCTTAATGACTTCCAATCATGCACTAAAAAAAAATTAAAATTGAAGGGTCTGTTTGACCCAGAGCCGCTGATGGCCCGCAGTTGGTAAATCGAGTGTACCCATCATCGAAGGAATCCTGCAGAGGCAGAAAAAGAAACATTTAAATGTCAGCAGCAAAAGGAACAAGACAGGGAAAAAGAACAAGAATATCAAAAGCAGCTTGAAAATGTCAGCAGGTGTTAAGACACACACCTGAGGTGGGCTGAGCACAGAGAGAGGTCCAGCCTGCATTTGGCTTTGCCAATTCTCATTCCGTCTCATGAAAACAAATATTCTTTTGAAATACTTTCTGAGAAGAGAATTTAAGTGGAATGTGGTGATGGCTTTTGGATGGAAACTGAACAAGAAGAGATTCGACCTGGAAATAAGGATAAATTTTTTGACAGTGAGAGCAATCAACCCATGGAACAGAAGTTGCCTTCAGAAGTTGTGGGAGCTTCATCTTCACTGGAGGCTTTCAAGAAGAGACCGGATTGTCAGAAATGGGGGTTGGACTAGATGACCTACAAGGTCCCTTCCAGCTCTGTTAATCTGAATCTATCTAAGAGAGTCAAAGGTCTGGAGGGTAAAACATACGATGAAGGGTGGCAGGAACTGGGCATGACTGGTCTAATGAAGAGAAGGACCAGGGGAGACAGAGGCTGCCACAGAGAGGAGGGGGTCAAGCTATTTCCCAAAGCACCCGAAGACCAGACAAGGAATAATGGATGGAAACTGAACAAGGAGAGATTCAACCTGGAAATAAGGAGGAATTTTCTGACAGTGAGAGCAATCAACCAATGGAACAGAAGTTGCCTTCAGAAGTTGTGGGAGCTGTATCACTGGAAGCTTTCAAGAAGAGACTGGACTGCCATCTGTCAGAAATGATGTAGGGTCATGATGGCGAACCTTTGGCACGTGTGCCACAGGTGGCACATGGAGCCATTTCTGAGGCCATGTCAGGCGTTGCCCTGTCAGCTACAGCGTGCATATGCGTGCTGGCCAGCTGATTTTTGGTCTTGATTTTTGGCTGTTTTTCACCTTATGGAGAGTTCCCTGAAGCCCCCGGAGGACAAAAAACTGCCCAACGCGCAAACCAGAAGTTCGGGAAAGGACTTCCAGTTTTTCTGTTTGGGCCATTTGTCACCCCCCCCCCCCCCGGGAGGCTTCAGGGAAGCCTCCTGAGACCATTGGAAAATGGATGGATGAAATCCATTCCTGAACTTCTGGTTTGCGCATTGGGTGGTTTTTCGCCCTCCGGAGGCTCCTAGAAAGCCTCTGGAGCTTGGGGAGGGTGCAAAATGGACCTACCGAGCTCACCGGAAGTTAAAAAATGGCCATTTCCGGATGGCCTCCAGGGGCGGCAGGGGAGCTTGTTTTTGCCCTCCCATGACTCTTAGAAACAAGAAGAATTTATCTCTGGGGAGGCTGTTTCTTCCCCATACTTCCTCCCACTTCTTATTATCTCACCCTGGATGGGACAAGGAGAACAGAGTGGATGTGAGACAGAGATTCTCTGAGGTTTTGGCGAAACAGCAAAGATCTTCTGCAAAGATTTTGTCTATTTTAGGAAGTGGGTTGAACTGGAGCTGCGGAAACCCTGCTTAACGCTGGGCTCTGCTGATAAAATTTGGGCCTTTGATTGCTAGCTCTGATTCAGCAGGATAAAAGAGAACTGAGCTTTTGAAGTATGCTTTAAAGAAAAACAGGATTTTTGGGTGAATGCCATTGTGTGGTGAGTGTTATTCTGGCATTTACCTGGTGATGAGGTGGTGATGGTCTATTTTCCATTGGAGACCACTTTCCAGCTGTCTTCACCAGTGGTGGGATTCACTTACGATTCCTACCAGTTCACAAATGTGAGTGCATGCACCTTCTGTGCATGAGCAGTGCTCGCGCATTACGTTGGGGCGGGTGAGCTCCCATTTATTTGTCCCAGCTTCTGCCAACATAGCAGTTCGAAAGCAAGTAAAAAATGCAAGTAGAAAAATAGGGACCACCTTTGGTGGAAAGGGAACAGCGTACCGTGCAGCTTCGGCATTTAGTCATGCCAGCCACATGATTACGGAGAAGTTTTGGGACAGCGCTGGCTCTTTTGCTTTGAAACGGAGATGAGCATTGCCCCCTGAAGTCGGGAACGACTAGCACAGATGTGCGAGGGGAACCTTTCCCTTTAATAAATTCTTACTTTGAGGAAACTCCAGGCCTTGGAGTTTTGATTTCATTGGGTCTGTTATTTGGAACCCTGACAAGATACTACATCTACTCCATGTAGACGTAGTACCATTAAGGACTACTCAGTGAGTAGCGTTTGTCAACCAGTCATCAGAAGACAAAGCCAGCAGCACAGACTTCATCATATTTCATTTATTTCGACATTTTATATAACCATCCATCACACCACTGGTGTGGGACACACAGGATGAAAACTAGAAAACTAGACATCTATTGTTTTTTGGAAGAGCAAATCCTAAATTATGAAAAAGAAAAAGATCATGAAGTGTTCCTAGTTTAACAATTGCAGTGATTCACTTAAAAACTCTGGCAAGAAAGGTCGTAAAATGGGCCAAAACTCACTTAACGAAAGTCTCACAACAACATAAATTTTGAACTCCATTATGGTCATAAGCCGAGGACTACCTGTGATGAGTTCCACAGCTTAATTCTGTAGTGTCAAAATGCACCACCTTTTCAAACCTGAATGTCTCATTTTTCCTTATCTCTAAAAGGGTGGCTCAGTGGCTAAGATGCTGAGCTTATTGATCAGAAAGGTTAGCAATTGGGTGGTTCAAATCCCTAGCGCCATGTAATGGAGTGAGCTCTCATCACTTTTTCCAGCTTCTGCCAACCTAGTAGTTTGAAAGCACGTAAAAAATGCAAGTAGAAAAATAGGAACCACCTTTGGTGGGAAGGTAACAGTGTTCCGTGCACCTTCGGAATTGAGTCATGTCAGCCACATGACCACGGAGATGTCTTCAGACAGCGCTGGCTCTTAGGCTTTGAAATGGAGATGAGCACTTCCCCCTACAGTCGGGAACAACTAGCACATATGTGCAAGGGAAACCTTTATCTTTACCTTATCTCCAGACAACTCACACCCTCCCTTATTTGAGGAGAGGCAAACAACTCTCTTTTTCCTACGCATCTCATAATTCCCAAAGTTTTTATTACATGCCTCCTTTGTCTTCTTTGTCTATTTGCATATAACACAATTGTGTACTGATGGGCTGCTTTGTGGATTGCTCTGTTTACTAATGGTGATACACTTGCTAAAATTGCCCATTACAAAATGGTGCTTTGTGTGCAAAAAAAACCTCCCGCATAACACAAAGCAAAGAATACCCTTGCCTTGTTCTTTTCAATGCATTTGCTGATTTATTAATTTATTGCTTCTGATGCTGCCTGCTAGAACGCCTTCAGTGATATGCAAATTAGATTTTATTCATTAGCTGATCTCCCCGCTTCTCCTGAAGTTGCAAGGGAAGATTTGCCAAAAAAAAAAAAAAAAAAATCAAAAGAAAGTGTGAGAAGGGCAGGAAAGGTGTGGGAACATTCTCGCTTTCCACCTCCTCCCTTAATTTATTGATAAATTGTGAAGCTGAACATTTCAACAGTTGAAAGTGTGTTTGCACGTTAACCTAGCGTGCTAGTAAGTTAATGGTAAGTGGAAAAAAAGAGGGGAAAAACCCTCCACTACCCCAAGAAAGATGTAGAGAGAAGGAGATTTTAAAGGCTGGTGATGAAGTTAGAGAATCTTCAAGTCCTCTAAGTGTCATTGAATGTCTTTCCCCTCACATGGACTGCTTTCATCCTTTCACCATTTTTGCAGGGTTGATGAAAATTCCCTGCATGTTCCCTGAGGATGGGCTCCAGCACCAGCCAGCACAAGGATCAACTAAGCCTTAGTAAGACAACACTTAGAGTACTGCATCCAGTTTTGAGCACCACACTATAACAATATGTTGAGACTCTAGAAAGAGTGCAGAGAAGAGCAACCAGGATGATGAGGGGACAGGAGGCTAAGACATACAATGAACGGTTGCAGGAACTGGACATGGCTAGTCTAGTGAAGAGAAGGACCAGGGGAGACAGGAGAGCAGTCTTCCCATATTTGAGGGGCTGCCAGAGAGACAAAGAGATCAAGCTATTCTCTAAAGCACCCAAAGGCCATGCAAGGCACAATAGATGGAAACCAATGGATCAATGAGAGAAGCAACCTGCAACTAAGGAGACATTGCTGACAATTATAACACTTAACCAGTGGAACAGCTTGCCACCAGAAGACTCTAGAAAGAGTGCAGAGAAGAGCAACCATATACGATGAACGGTTGCAGGAACTGGGCTTGGCTAGTCTAATGAAGAGAAGGACCAGGGGAGACAAGATAGCAGTCTTCCAGTATCTGAGGGGCTGCCACAGAGAGGAGAGGTCAAGCTATTTTCCAAAGCACCCGAAGGCCAAACAAGGAATAATGGATGGAAACTGACCAAGGAGAGATTCAACCTGGAAATAAGGATGAACTATTCTGACTCTGAGAACAATCAACCAATGGAAGAGAATGTGCCTTCGGAAGTTGTGGGAGCTTCATCCCTGGAGGCTTTCAAGAAGAGACTGGACTGCCATCAGTCAGAAATGGCGTAGGGTCTCCTGCTTGAGTTGGGTTTGTGTGGACTAAATGACCTACAAGGTCCCTTCCAACTCTGTTAATCTGTCTGATCTTCCATGATATTCAGATTCTTCTCAAAAGTGCAAAACTAAGTGCAGAACTTATATGTCTCACAGCTGAATTACATCTTGTTGGGGTAGGGCCCTGTGTTCAAGTCTATCAAGATCTTTGGAATCCTGAGCCTATATGCTGGGGTGCTAGTTTGTGTCTTCCACAGACTTTATGAACCTCCCTTCTATTCCTTATCTAATTATTTATGAAGATGTTGAAGAGTCCTGGGTCCAGTATGGCACCCCTTCCATCCACCTGCCCCAGCTCTATGGCTTCCTATTTAGGCACATTTTGGGGGCCAGGCGTATGCGTAGAAGGCACGCGAGCGAGCAAAGCACATGCATGGAAGGCTGGGTGCATGAGCGGAGGGGAGCATGTGCCCACGAACTGGTGGTAACAAAATGTGAAACCCACCGCTGACACAAACCCATTAAGGCCACATCTTCTAGATTCCAATCCAATCGTTGGTGGAAAGCCCTTCCCTAGAGTATCTTCATTATTTCCTTGCCTTATTCTATCATCTCTTGTAACACTTTGAAGTGAGATCCTTATCGATAGTGTTTGTTTCTTGAAAAATATCTTGTGCTGCTTTTGCAAAATCCTTCTTGCTTCCCATTCCTTCTGTTGCTATCCTCCTTTGTAAAGCAGCTGAGAGAATATCAATTGGCTGCTGACAGGTGAAGTGTTCTTTTAAGAAATAAATATGGAGAGGCTCCTGGGACCTTGCGCAAGATAGATTAGCTCCATCTGAGAATTGAAGAAGAAGAAGAAGGCGTCTTGTGAATGCAATGATTTAGACTGCATTCGAAGGACTGGAAGAGAAGACTTCAAATATTGCCTCCCAAGGACTTTTCTTCCTGAAAAATGAGAGGAATGTAAATGAAGAGTCCCAGGTCTACATATGGGGAGAATTCTCCCTAGAGCTCTGGAGGCAATCCCCAGCGACTAACTGTCAAATGTAATTTTTAATCTGCCTCCAGGGGGAAATGATTAAATACCCAACGGGAGGATAGTCCTATCAGCCAGCTCTCTGTTTTTAATTAGAGTCAGTGTTAAAATAAAATATATGCATTTGGGGGTGTGAGAGGTCCTGACAGCTACCTCTTAGGTGATCTCCAAGATACCTTCCTATAAACCCAACCAGTGCTGGAAGAAATGTCCTTCTGGGTTCAGTTCTAAGTGGGGAGAAAGGCACTGAAAACATGGTGGCTATTTAGAAAGATGGTTTAATGATGAACCATGATCACAAAGTTTGAAGTCCTGGGCAAAAAGGGACGAGAGAGAGAGAGAGACAGAGACAGAGACAGAGACAGAGACAGAGAGAGAGAGAGAGAGAGAGAGAGAGAGAGAGAGAGAGAGAGAGATACACATACACATACACATACACATACACATACACATACACATACACATACACATACACATACACATACACATACACATACACATACACATTTATACTCTCTTTTGGGTTTTGAATTTGAGCTTGTATTCTGATTGGTTGTCAGACTCCCATGGGGCCATGCAGGGGCAACTCTGTAGGCTGTCCTGAGTCCCAAGCTTGGTTGACTCTTGCTGGGTGATGATGTAATGAAAGGGCTTTGGGCAATTCCTCCTATGGCTCTGCCTGAGGGAGGTAGATCTTTGTTAAGTAGAATAGACTGGCTCAGGCCTTAATGGCCCATTGGCAAAGTTGGGGGACAATGAGTTTCTGCCTCCCTTTTAGGGGAAATATCCTGCCCTTTTAATATTTCATAAAATATTTAATTTTTCTAGGAGAGGAGTAGGTGCTAACTTCCCACCCCTATAATTCAAGGGTTCTCTCCTGCCCTTGGACGCAACTGAGAAGTTCAGGCCTTCTTAAGGTTTTTGAAAACTGCTCTTCTATGTCATTCTCGGTCTCCTCCTGCGTACTAAATATAGTATACACAAAACCTTTCCCCATAGGCCTGGGTTTCCAGACAATCTTCACAATCTTGGTAGGCGTCCTCTAATTTGTTGCTTTCCTCCTTGAACACAGTTGGACTCCAAATGGGGTCTGACCAAGCCAAATAGAATGAAACAATCCTTGTTCATGATCTGGACACCTTATGATGACCCAGATTGTTGGGTGCAAGATGTTAACTCTGTAAATTTTGTAGAGAGGGCTGAAAAGCCCTGTGAAGCGGTATATAAGTCTAGGTGCTATTGCTATTTTCCTTCCTCCCTCCCTCCCTCCCTCTCTCCCACTCACCCTCCCGCAGCCCTTAGAATGCAGTATTGCAGTCTAACTCTGCCAATGGCCCAACAATTCGATTCTCACTGATTCAAGGTTGACTCAGCCTTCCATCCTTCTGAGGTCGGTAAAATGAGGACCCAGGTTTTTGGGGGCAAGAGGCTGACTCTGTAAACTGCTTAGAGAGGGCTATAGGGCACCGTGAAGCGGCAAATGAATCTAAGTGCTATTGCTATTGCTTTTAATAGCAGCCACTGAGCTTTTCACCCATAAAGCTGTGCTTAAGTATATTAAAATATGAATATGATTTGTTTATGGAGTTGCTGTGTGACCTGTTTAATATGTGTGAAGATTTAATATATAACTAATTATTTAAAGAATGTAGTTATTGTTCCCTTAAACACAGGGAATGATATCAAGAATGAATGCAATCGCTCTCTCTTTCCCTCCCCCATCTATCTATCTATCTATCTATCTATCTATCTATCTATCTATCTATCTATCTATCTATCTATCTATCTATCTATCTATCTATCTATCTATCTATCTACCTACCTACCTACCTACCTACCTACCTACCTATCTATCTACCTATCTATCTATCTTTTGTTAAGAGTTTCTGAGACACTGCTTGGCACGAAGAGTACAAGGCCTGATAGTGAAAAATTTTGTAAGGGCATGGCAGATATCATATTTTCAGTAGGTCACTGAAAAATGTACAAATGGGAGGAAATGCATTGTACATTTGTTCATTTGGAGAAAGTGTATGGCAGAATGATTATTCTTGGTTGGTTTCTCAGTGTGATAAGACAGCAGCTTACTTTCATCCTACAATAAAGATGGCTGAGTTCTAATAGAGTACTTATTGTTCATCATTGCACACGGAATAAGACAAGGTTATTGATCTATCTCTGGTTCCTCGGTGCATAAATGCAATAGTGGAGCAGTGGACCAATCTATCTGGCAGGGTTGTGGGGTCTCCACGTCTGAAGGTTTTGAAGAGAGTATCAAGGATGCTTTAATTGATTTTTCTGCATATTGTATTGGACTAGAACTAGATGATCCTTGCAATCCATCCTGCCATTCTATGATTCTATGGGAGGATAAGCAAATGTCAGGTTAGTAACGAGCTGGTTAGAAACATGAATGCACTTTAGTATGCAAATGATGTATTGTTGGCTGAAAACATGAATTATATGCAGCTAATGTTAGACTATATGATGCAACGAGGAGCTGGCTCTGAAAATAAATGTATCAGAGACCAAGATAGTTGTATTTGACAGAGGAAAATTGAGTCAACAATGCACTTTATACATAAATTAAACAAAAATTAGAACAAGTAGACGAATGTGTGTACTTTGATCATCTTTCCCCAAAGATAACAAAAAAGATGGATAAACTTTCTGAGACACATGTTCTGGTAGAAAAACAATGCGCTCTCTCCACTCTGTGGGATGCATTTCTTGTCAAAAACTTCTGTTCATTTTTCTTGTTCAATGGTAGTAACTGTGAGAGGGATCTTGGAGTCCTAGTGGACAACCATTTAAATAGGAGCCAGGCATGTGCAGCAGCTGCCAAAAAAGCCAACACAGTTCTAGGCGGCATCAACAGAGGGATAGAATCAAGATCACATGAAGTATTAATACCACTTTATAATGCCTTGGTAAGGCCACACTTGGATTATGGCATCCAGTTTTGGTCTCCACCTTGTAAAAAAGGTGTTGAGACTCTAGAAAGAGTGCAGAGAAGAGCAACAAAGAGGATTAGGAGACTGGAGGCTAAAACAAATGAAGAATGGTTGCTGGAACTGCAGAGGTGGTATTTAGATGGTTCAGACAGTTCACCCAAACTGGTAGCAGAAATCACGGGTGGGCCTGCCCACCTGCCCCAGCTGCTCTATGCCAGCCTATTTAGGTCTGTTTTTGAGGCTGGGTGCGTGCACGAAAGGCATACGAGAGAGGAAAGCACATGTGTGAAGTGCGGCAAACTGATAGTAACAAAATGTGAAACCCACCGCTGTGGAATTCAATATGTTTAGTCTGATGAAAAAAAAGGACTAGGGGAGATGTGATAGCAGTGTTCCAATATCTCAGGGGCTGCCACAAAGAAGAGGGAGTCAAGCTTTCTCCAAAGCACCTGAAGGCAGGACAAGAAGCAATGGATGGAATCTCATCCATATAGGAGCTATAGGTGTGGTTGGGGGGACCACGGACATGGGAGTGGGCCGGAGCATTACGGTCGTAACGGGGAGGGGCAGATATGGCGGGGACTTTAGGGCTGGCCATTACCGGGGAAGGAGGGTTCGCTACGTCACAGAGATCCCTCCTTCCGGCCCTATGAGTCCCACTCCGAGGCCAGATGGCGCGAGTAGTCAGGACCCTGGTCTCCGGCTGTTGTCGCTAAATGCCAGGTCTGTTGTTCACAAGGCTCCCCTCGTCCGGGACTTAATTTTAGACGAGGGGGCAGACCTGGCATGTATTACTGAAACCTGGCTGGGCCCGGAGGGAGGAGTCCCCCTCGTAGAGATGTGCCCAGAAGGATTTCAGGTGCTTCATCAGCCGAGAGCTCAGGGAAGGGGTGGGGGTGTGGCTATTGTTATTCGGGAGTCTTTAGTACCTCGTAGGATCCCTGCTCCGGAGCTTGTCGGGT